>NW_006770524.1:86468-118267 GCF_000442215.2 Lipotes vexillifer | reverse complement strand
TTTCCCCTGCCCCTGCTGCCAGTGGACCCTGACGCCCACCCTTACCAGTTGTTGCACTGCCCTCCCTCCCAGCCCCCACAGGTATAAGAGCTATATACACCCTGCACCAGGGCTCTGACTTCACAACTGGGAGCTGAAAGAAGCTTCTTCACTTCCCCCAGAGCAGGAAGCCTGTGAGGAAGTACCCACCATACCCCAAGGGATGTGGGTGCCCTGTCTCTGTGAGTTCCAGGGAACTGAGCCAATTCAGAGGAGGGACCTCGGATGTTTGTTTATATTCCAGGCTCCAGCCAACCATCAGTGACCTGCAGTAGGGACTAAAGGCAGTGTAGGGACAGCCAGACCTGTCCTGGAAGAGAAGCTCACTGTGCCCTGTTCGTGGGGACTGCTCAGACCTTCTTCCAGTTGGGACAAAAGTGTATGGGCCCAGGGGAGGAGCCCACCTAAAGCCCAGGCCCCAGGGCCCAGAATCCCCATCCAACTATCAAGGGTCTGCACAAGCCTCTGCTGGCCCGTCCTCTCTAGGGAAGCCACACCACTGATGGTGCGTACTCAGGGCACACACAGGAGCTGGAATGATCCTGATCCTATAGACTCGGGGCTGCTCACAGTGTCAGGTGGAACCTGGGGTATAAGGAATAGACAGGCTAGAGCTGAGCAGCAGGGCTCTCCTCACCACCACATTCTCCTGCAGAACTTATAATGCGGTAAAATTCTTAATTTGAACCAGCCCTTTCATGTCATTGCAAAAATATATTTACTAAGGTAAGAGGGGAAAAAATATTAGAAATAGCGTTAAGTTACAATTTGTAAATATTTTTGCATATCTTTTGTGGGTGTCCCTTTGTGCCCTTGCCTTGGGGTCCAAATATATTAGGGGAGGGGAGCCCAGGTCACCGGGGAGAGGACGCAATGTGGAGTAAGCATCTCACTGCAGAACCAGCTCCACCTTTGTTCTGGTGACCGTGGGCATGTCGTCAACCCTCTTCGTGGCTCAGGTTTGTCATCTGGAAATTTTTAAGGCTATTGGGAGAACTCAGTGGGATAAAACAAATTCAAGAGTCATTTATTCAGAGCCATGGGGTGAGATGGTAGAGAGAGAGGCAAAGGGCTGGGGGCCTGAGTGGCAGGCTGGCCATCATTCCAGGAAGAGGTGGGGGGCTACAGAGAAAGGGTGGGGGTGTCAGCTGAATCTGGAGACAGTGGGTTTGTAGAGACCAGACAAGGGCAGTTGGAAAATAAAAGGTGGTGATCTGCTCAAAAGTCATATGCGCAGTAAGGAGGGCCAGAGAGAAAGGAGGCTGGACCACAGGGGTCTGGGCAGAGAGGGAGCCTGGAGGGAAAAATGAGAGCAGGAGGGGGCCTGGGGACACTTCTCTTGTACAGGATTATCGCAGTGGCTCCAGGGGCTTCTGCTGTGGAGCAAAGGGGCCTCATGGCGGGGGGCAACAAGACTTTACAACAAGCTGCCCTCTACTCCCCTTTCCCCCATCCCCGACTGGGATCCCAGGCCCTCACCTTCCTGCCTGGGTCCATTCAGGAGGCATTGATCTGGCTGCAGGGCCCCAGACCTACCTTCCCTCCCTTCCTTCCACCTCTACCTCTGCAGCTCTGGAAAGGTCACTCTATTGTCTTCAAGAGTCCCTGGCAAGGCAGATGTGGAAGAAGTGGAGCCTCCCAGCCTTCTGGGAAGAGGCAGAGGAGAGCCTGGGCCATAGCCTGCTTAAGGCCCAGATTGACGCCCCCAGGTGACTGCAGAATTCTAAACAAGATCCCTGGAAGCCTGTGGATTGCCCAATCTAATCTATTTTACAAGCAAATGCTTCTGGCCCTTAGGTCCCTGCACAGCACCTGGCATGAGTACCATATTTGGAGCAATTCCCCACTTGGGTGAACTCGCTGGGGCATTTTCCCTTCTAAGTAATGAATCCTGCTGGGGCAGCTGCAGGGTGTGCAACCTGGTGCTGTCTTGGAAGGATGGAGGGAGAAAAGGGGTGTGCACCCCACGGTGGGATCCTTCCCCTCCCCAAGCCCATCCTCTTACAGACTGTCATTAAGGAGTTCATCAGCATCCCCATGACCCACACTCTAATTCTAAAGAAAAGAGAATTTCAGCCTGTCCAGCTGTGAGGGCCTGGGGTAAGTTTCCTACTTCAAACTTTCAAATATCCCCTGCATTCCTTGCAATATTTCCAGTTTTTGTTCATGTCATATTATTCTTTGTGTGGTTTTGCTGACTGAATAACAAACCATACTTTAATTTGGTGCCTTTATGAAACTTTTCATATTTATATATCAATTCACAAATCAGAAAAAATACTTTGTCAGATAAGGATGTCATTTATTTGTTCTGAAAACTTGGCCCCTTTTCTCCTCTCTCTCTCTCCGTACACACACACACACATACACACACATTTACACATGATGAGTGTGGTAAGTTATCCTGCCTCCATTTTAAATTCTGATGTGGGGTTTCCTGTTACCCACAATGTTTCTCTCCCATCCATTCCACCAAAAGAGGTTGGTCCCAGCTAGTGAGTGCTGAAAGAATGGAACCACTCCAGCAAGAGCCTGCATGAGCTGACAAAGGACAGTATCCTCTCTGGGGGAGTTAGTGAGTTGGACACAGGGAGGGGCCTGGCAGAGGCACAGCCTGGGCAGAGAAAGGCACAGAGGTGTGGCTGATTTAGAGCACCCTGCACATGCGTGTGTGTATGTGTTGTTGTGGGGAGGGATTACAAGCTCTTTGGTGTTACTAGAGAGTAAAATGTAAGAAATAACTAGTGGAAAATGAGCAACTAGTTGCTAGAAGTCAGGCCACACCAGGGCAAGTGGACGTCCTCTTGAAGTGCTGCTGTCACCATCATTCTGCACAGAGATCACCTGGGGAGCGAGGCCAAGATGTCAGTCCCCAGGCCCGGCTCTCAGACCCAGAGTGACACAGGAGTGTGCTTGTTTAAAAGCACCCAAATGACTCTGAAACAGAGGTCTGGCTGGAGGCAGGAGGTCAGGTGCTGGAGGAGTCTAGATCAGGGTCTGAACCAAAGTATTGGTTGGAGTTGAAAGTTGGGGTGGATTCAGACTGGGTTTTTTTTTAATGACCTTTTTGTTAAATTGAGGTAAAACATGCATATAGTAAAATGCATATATGGAAATAGAAGACACATTTGCAAGGTCTTTGTGAGGGATTTGGGTACATGTATGTTGGGGAGTTGGTGGGGTGATTGAGAAACTAACTTCCAGGTTGAATGCTGGAACTACTGGAGTCAGCAGACTCTGGGTGAGGAGATGGTTCCCTCTGATTGGGGCAAGTTGAGTTTGAGACACCTGGGGGTCACTGGAGTGAAGATAGCCAGCCGTCCCCTTCCAAGTGAGGGTGCACACTGACTTATGGTTGGGTCCATTCCAGAACCTGCTGGACTCCAAAGTACCTTCCTAGAGCATCTGTACCAGAGTTGTGCAGGGCCCGCCTGCTGGTGTGAATCAACTTTGGGATACAATTCTTGAATAAAATATTATAGGAAGAAGACGGTCCTCAGTGCTGCATGCTGGGTAGAGGCCACTCAACATTGTGCTTAAGAAGCCCTAAAAATGCCTCTTCTGCTTTACCCAGTGACTCCAATCAAAGAAGTTCATCATAAGGAAATACTCCAAAAATTTTTAAAAAGTCACATGCAGGGAGAGGTTCACTGGAATGTTATCTATGCCAGGCAAAACTGGAAACCACTAGCAACAATAGATAGTAAAGTAAACATGATGTATCAGTTTGAGGTCACAATGAGGAAAAGCACAAAATGGAAGCATAGAAAAATGGAAACAGTGGTATGGGAACACTGGTATTACGGTTGCTTTTTTTCCTTCTTTCAATGTTTACTGAACAAGTGTCATTATGACAATGACAAAAATGTTTGAGTCATTTATTATCTTCATGACACATTGTGACATTGCTTATGCAATTTTTAGAAATTGTTGCAGTGCTTTCAGCCAGAGGAAGTCAGGAGTCAAGACACTAGTTGCCTTAGTCCCAGAAAATAGTATTGGTGGTAACAACACAGGACCTATTGCTTCATAAAATAGCAAGAAGAGTCCAACCACCTGCTGAAAAGCATGTTGGAAATCACAGTGATAGCACACCAACATCCGGGGAGGCTTGGAGAGAGTTTTTGTCTGTTTGTTTGTTTTTTATAAATTTAATTAATTAATTAATTTTTTTTGCTGCATTGGGTCTTCATTCCTATACATGGGCTTTCTCTAGTTGCTGCAAGCAGGGGCTACTCTTCATTGTGGTACACGGGCTTCTCATTGCAGTGGCTTCTCTTGTCGCAGAGCACAGGCTCTAGGCGTGCAGTCTTCAGTAGTTGTGGCACATGGGTTCAGTAGTTGTGGCTTGCAGGCTCCAGACAGCAGGCTCAGTAGTTGTGGCACATGCACCCAGTTGCTCCACGGTATGTGGGATCCTCCCGGACCAGGGCTCAAACCCCTGTCCCCTGCACTGGCAGGTGGACTTAACCACTGCGCCACCAGGGAAGTCCCACTGGAGACAGTTTTAAACTTGCCCTTCCTTCCTTCCTCCCTCCCTTCCTCCTTCTCTCTCTCTCTCTCTCTTTCTTTCTTCTTCTCTCATTTTCTCTCTCCTTCCCTCCTTCCCTTCCTTCCTCCCTTCTTTCATTTTTTTTCTTTTCTTCTAACCAGGACTTTCCAAAATTCCTCTCACAAAAATAATCCACCGAGACCTTCAAGATGGCAGAAGAGTAAGACATGGATCACCTCCCTCCCCATAAATACATCAAAAATACGTCTACACGTGGAGCAACTACTACAGAACACCTACTGAATGCTGGCAGAAGACCTCAGACCTCCCAAAAGGCAAGAAAATCCCCATGTACTTGGGTAGGGCAAAAGAAAAAAGAAAAAACAGAGACAAAAGAATAGGGATGGGACCTGTACCTCTGGGAGGGAGCTGTGAAGGAGGAAAGGTTTCCACACACTAGGAAGCCCCTTCACTGGTGGAGATGGGAGGTGGGCAGGAGGGAAGCTTCAGACCATGAAGGAGAGCACAGCAAGAGGGCAAAGCAGCAAGATTCCCACACAGAGGATCGGTGCCAACCATCACTCACCAGCCTGACACGCTCGTCTGCTCACCCACCGGGACACGGGTGCAGGCTGGGAGCTGAGACTCAGGCCTCAGTGGTCAGACCCCAGGGAGAGGACTGGGGTTGGCTGGGTGAACACAGCCTGAAGGGGGCTAGTGTGCCACAGCTAGCCAGAAGAGAGTCAGGGAAAAAGTCTGGACCAGCTGGAGAGGTAAGAGACCTTTGTTTTGGGGTGCATGAGGAGAGGGGATTCCTTCCCAGTGTGCCCACAGAAGGCAGAGCACCACCCAAGCAAGCTCCAGAGACAGGCATGAGCCACAGCTATCAGCTCGGATACCAGAGGTGGGCATGAACCTCTAATGCTGCAGCCGCTGCCACCGAGAATCCTGTGTGCAACCACAAGTCACTATCCACAACCCCCAGGGAGCCTATACAGCATGCCACTGCCAGGATCCTGTGATCCAGGGACAACTTCCCTGGGAGAACACACGGCACACCTAGGCTGCTGCAATGTTACGCCAGCCTCTGTCACTGCAGGCTCGCCCACATTCCAATTACGACAACTGTACCCTTCCTTCCACCCCACCTGAGTGAGCAAGAGAGCACTGATCAGCTGCTGCTTTAACCCCCTCCTATCTGGGTGGGGAAAATACTCCTGAGGGCAGCCTACACACAGAGGTAGGGCCAAAACCAAAGCTGAAACCCAGGAGTTGTGTGAACAAAGAAGAGAAAAGGAAGTTTCTCCATGCAGCCTCAAGAACAACAGATTAAATCCCCACAATCAATTTGATAAATCCTGCATCTGAAGAATACCTGAATAGACAATGAATGTTCCCAAAATTGAGGCAGTGGACTTTGGAAGCAACTGTAGACTTGGGGTTTGCTTTGTGCATCTGATTTGTTTCTGGTTTTATGTTTATCTTACTTTATTATTTAGAACTTATTATCACTGGTGGATTTGTTTATTGGCTTGGTTGCTTTCTTCCTTTACATATATATATATATATATATACATATATATATATATATATATGTATATATATATATTCCTTTTTCTCTTTTTGTAAGTGTGTATGTGTATACTTCTTGGTGTGATATTTTCTGTATAGGTTTACTTTTACCATTTGTCCTAGAGTTTTGTCTTTCCTTTTTTTTTTTTTCCTTAATCTTTCTTCCTTTTCTTCTGAGCCATGTGGCTGACAGGGTCTTGGTGCTACAGCTGGGTGTTAATCCTGAGCCTCTGAGGTGGGAGAGCTGAATTCAGGACATTGGACCACCAGAGACCTCCCAGCCCCACATAATATCAATCAGCGAGAGCTCTCCCAGAGATTTCCGTCTCAACACTAAGACCCAGCTCCACCCAACGGGCAGCAAGCTCCAGTGCTAGAAGCCACATGCCAAACAAGTAGCAAGACAGGAACACAACCCCACCCACTAGCAGAGAGGCTGCCTAAAGACATACTAAGTTCACTGACACTCCAAAACACACCACCAGACATGGCCCTGCCCACCAGAAGGACAAGATACAGCCCCACCCACAAGAACACAGGCACCAGACCCCACCACCAGGAAGCCTACACAAACCATGGCGCCAACCTCACCCACAGGGGCCAGACACCAAAAATAATGGGAACTATGAACATGCAGTCTGCGAAAAGGAGACCCCAAACACAGCAAGTTAAACAAAATGAGAAAGAGAAACATGCAGCAGATGAAGGGGCAAGGTAAGGACCCACCAGATCAAACAAATGAAGAGGAAATGGGCAGTCTACCTGAAAAAGAATTCAAAGTAATGATAGTAAAAATGATCCAAAATCTTGAAATAAAATGGAGAAAATACAAGAAACGTTTAACAAGGACCTAGAAGAAATAAAGAGCAAACAAACAATGATGAACAACACAATAAATGAAATTAAAAATTCTCTAGAAGGAATCAATAGCAGAATAACTGAGGCAGAAGAATGGATAAGTGACCTGGAAGATAAAATAATGGAAATAACTGCCACAGGGCAGAATAAAGAGAAAAGAATGAAAAGAATTGAGGGCAGTCTCAGAGACCTCTGGGACAACATTAAATGCACCAACATTCGAATTACAGGGGTCCCAGAAGACGAAGAGAAAAAGAAAGGGACAGAGAAAATATTTGAAGAGATTAGAGTTGAAAACTTCCCTAACATGGGAAAGGAAATAATCAAGTCCAGGAAGCACAGAGAGTCCCATACAGGATAAATCCAAGGAGAAACATGTCAAGACAAATATTAATCAAACTATCAAAAGTTAAATTCAAAGAAAAAATATTAAAAGCAGCAGGGGAAAAGCAACAAATAACATACAAGGAAAACCCCATAAGGTTAACAGCTGATCTTTCAGCAGAAACTCTGCAAGCCAGAAGGGAGTGGCAGAACATATTTAAAGTAATGAAAGGGAAAAACCTACAACCAAGATTACTCCCCAAGGATCTCATTCAGGTTCAACGGAGAAATTAAAACTTTACAGGCAAGGAAAAGTGAAGAGAATTCAGCACCACCAAACCAGCTTTACAACAAATGCTAAAGGAACTTCTCTAGGCAGGAAACACAAAAGAAGGAAAAGATCTACAACAACAAACCCAAAACAATTAAGAAAATGGTAATAGGAACATGCATATCGATAATTACCTTAAATGTAAATGGGTTAAATGCTCCAAACAAAAGACACAGACTACCTGAATGGATACAAAAACAAGACCCATATATATGCTGTCGACAAGAGACCCACTTTAGACCTAGGGACACATACAGACTGAAAGTGAGGGGATGGAAAAAGATATTCCATGCAAATGGAAATCAAAAGAAAGCTGGAGTAGCTATACTCATATCAGACAGAATAGACTTTAAAATAAAGACTGTTATAAGAGATAAGGAAGGACACTACATAATGATCAAGGGATCAATCCAAGAAGAAGGTGTCACAAAAAAAGAAAACTAAAGGCCAGTATAACTGATGAACATAGATGGAAAAATCCTCAACAAAATACTAGCAAACAGAATCCAACAGCACATTAAAAGGATCATACACCATGATCATCTAGGGTTTACCCCAGGAATGCAAGGATTCTTCAATATACACAAATCAACCAATGTGATACTTCATATTAACAAACTGAAGGATAACAACCATATGATAAACTCAATAGATGCAGAAAAAGCTTTTGACAAAATTCAACACTCATTTATCATAAAAGCTCTCAAGAAAGTGGGCATAGAGGGAACCTACCTCAACATAAAAAGGCCATATATGACAAAACTCACGGCCAACATCGTTCTCAATGGTGAAAAATTGAAACCATTTGCTCAGAGATCAGGAACAAGACAAAGTTGCCCACTCTCATGGCTATTATTCAATTAGTTTTGGAAGTTTTAGCCACAGCAATCAGAGAAGAAAAAGAAATAAAAGGAATCCAAATTGGAAAAGAAGAAGTAAAACTGTTACTGTTTGCAGATGACATGATACTATACATAGAGAATCCTAAAGATGCTACCAGAAAACTACTAGAGCTAATCAATGAATTTGGTAAAATCAGGATACAAAATTAATGCAAGGAAATCTCTTGCATTCCTATACACTAACAATGAAAAATCTGAAAGGGAAATTAAGGAAACACTCCCTTTTACTACTGCAACAAAAAGAATAAAATACCTAGGAATAAACCTACCTAAGGAGGTAAAAGACCTGTATGCAGAAAATTATAAGACACTGATGAAAGAAGTTAAAGATGATACAAACAGATGGAGAGATATACCATGTTCATGGATTGGAAGAATCAACATTGTGAAAATGACTATATTACCCAAAGCCATCTACAGGTTCAGTGCAATCCCTATCAAACTACCCATGGCATTTTTCACAGAATTAGAACAAAAAATTTCACAATTTGTATGGAAATACAAAAGACCTCGAATAGCCAAAGCAATCTTGAGAAAGAAAAACGGAGCTGGAGGAATCAGGCTCTCTGACTTCAGACTATACTACAAAGCTACACTAATCAAGACAGTATGGTACTGGCACAAAAACAGAAATATAGATCAATGGGACAGGAGAGAAAGCCCAGATATAAACCCACACACCTATGGTCTCCTAATCTATGACAAAGGAGGCAAGAATATACAGTGGAGAAAAGACAACTCCTTTAATAAGTGGTGCTGGAAAAACTGGACAGCTACATGTAAAAGAATGAAATTAGAACACTCCCTAACACCATACACAAAAATAAACTCAAAATGAATTAAATACCTAAATGTAAGGCCAAAAACTATAAAACTCTTAGAGGAAAGCATAGACAGAACATGCTATGACATAAATCACAGCAAGATCCTTTTTGACCCACCTCCTACAGAAATGAAAATAAAAACAAAAATAAACAAGTGGGACCTAATGAAACTTAAAAGCTTTTGCACAGCAAAGGAAACCATAAACAAGACAAAAAAGACAACCCTCAGAATGGGAGAAAATATTTGCAAATTTAGCAACTGACAAAGGGTTAATCTCCAAAATATACAAGTGGCTTATGCAGCTCAATATCAAAAAAACAAACAACCCAATCCAAAAATGGACAGAAGACCTAAATAGACATTTCTCCAAAGAAACATACACATTGCCAAAAAACACATGAAAGGACACTCAACATCACTAATCATTAGGTAAATGCAAATCAAAACCACATGAGGTATCACCTCACACCAGTCAGAATAGCCATCATCAAAAAATCTACAAAAAATAAATGCAGGAGAGGGTGTGGAGCAAAGGGAACCCTCTTGCAGTGCTGGTGGGAATGTAAGTTGATACAGCCACTATGGAGAACAGTATGGAAGTTCCTTAAAAAACTAAAAACAGAACTACCATACAACCCAGCAATCCCACTACTGGGCATATACCCTAAGAAAACCATAATTCAAAAAGAGTCATGTACCGCAATGTTCATTACAGCTCTATTTACAATAGCCAGGACATGGAAGCAACCTAAGTGTCCATTTACAGATGAATGGGTAAAGAAGATGTGGCACATATATACAATGGAATATTACTCACCCATAAGAAGAAATGAAATTATTTGTAGTGAGGTGGATGGACCTAGAGACTGTCATACAGAGTGAAGTAAGTCAGAAAGAGAAAAACAAATACCATATGCTAACACATATATATGGAATCTAAGAAAAAAAAAAGATTCTGATGAACCTTGGGGCAGGACAGGAATAAAGATGCAGAAGTAGAGAATGGACTTAAGGACATGGGGAAGGAGAAGGTTTACCTGGGATGAAGTGAAAGAGTAACATTGACATATATCCACTACCAAATGTTAAATAGGTAGATAGTGAGAAGCAGCGGCATAGCACAGGGAGATCAGCTCAGTGTTCTGTGAACACCTAGAGGGGTGGCATAGGGAGGTTGGGAGGGAGACGCAAGAGGGAGGGGATATGGGGATATATGTATACATATAACTGATTCACGTTGTTGTACAGCAAAATCTAACACAACATTGTAAAGCAATTATACTCCAATAAAGATGTTAAAAAAATCCACTAAATCACAAGATATTTTTAAAAGTTATAGATAAGACCCTAGTATTCAAGGGCCTTATCTATACCAAGTGGTATCTAGGGAATTCTTCACTCTAAATTGCCCCATGCATGATTCATGAAACAGCCTCTCAGTGTGGGCTTCGAGGTGCTGGTTCCTCCTCAACCAGGTGCCAGGTCCCTGGAATAAAGGTCAGAGATCCATCGCCATGTGGTCCAGGCTTGCCAGATTCTATGGCCCTAAGGACACATATATGATGGCTGGTTGTCTTTGGTACAGCATGAGATCTCTGAACAGTAGCCAGTGCCATTGGGAATATCCACAGCTGTGAGGGTAGGCTCCAGGCTCAGCAACAGCTGCTCCAATGCCCCTAGTAGCACCCTTGGGTGCTGTGGAATGCATCCAGCCTTGGACCCAAATCACCCCACAGTATGCTGAAGGAGATGACCTGTTTATAAAAACCAGCCGACTATAGGCCTCTTCTAACCCTTGGGTTGCACCTGGGTCATTTCCTTGGCCCTAACCACAGAGGGATGTAATCTCTCCTGTTATCCTTTACCTGCAGCCTAAAATTCCATCTTCCTAATGTGGCATCCAAGGCCTTTCTCAACATGTCCTGCCTCCCCAGGTATTCTTCTGGGACACACCATATGCCTCTGACTTCTACACTTTCAGGATCCTGTTGCACCTGCCTAGAATGCAGTCCACTCACTTCCAAAACATACTTACCTTCCATCTCAGCTCAATCTCATCCCCCTATCATGACGTCCCCAAGCCCATTTCAGCCGTCTTTGGGGTCATTCCTGCCTTCTTCTTATTCATGGCACTTATGTTGATCAGCGGGTCACTAGATACTCCAACCCTCTGCAGATACCCTGATTTCAAAAACTCCATCATGGTGTCCCCATGGATCATCAAAATGTCCTAGAAGTTGCACAGCTTGCTAACCACTAGCAGAATGAATCACACCCATAATGATTAGCATGAAGATGTGCCAACAGCCAAAGAGGCAGAACTGAGAGCATCTCAGGTACTCAGGGAAAGCCCATTCCCTGTGCAGCCACCCAAGCCAAGTCTCACCTGCAGGGCATGACAGAGCTGGTGGAGACATGGGTACTGGGACCTGAAGAGCTCACAGTAGCTCTAACGCATGGGTTCAGGGAGCGTGGCTGAAGGCCAGAAACAGAGGCTCTTTCCAGCCAGCCCGGAACCTTCTGGGGAGAATGAGAGGAGAAGGGGAGTTAGTTTAGGCCCTGGTGAGCCCACCTGACCATGGCCATGGTCAGGAGAGCCCTGGGTACTTTGCTGGCAAAAGCTATCTGGGGACCTGGCTGCCCACTCCTAATGGAGGTGTATGTGGCTCAGCCATGGCTGTGCTGGGAACTAGGGCATCTTGGGCTCCCTCCTTCAGGGGCACAATTTAAAGCACAAAGCATTTGATGTTCAGGTTGGCTATTTTAATTTCACTAAGGGTTGTGCTCAACAGAACCCTTACCCAGGCCCTCAGGGAAACCAGCCTAGGCACTAGTCTGGGGCCTGCCAGCCCCTCCCCATTCTGAGCAGGGACCCAGGCTTTCAGAGTACCTGGGTTAGTTCTAGAGTCACCAGAGACCAGGGAGAGGTCTCCTGGGGAGGAGGCAGCATCCCTCTCCTGCAGGAAGGCTTGTCTTCCTGTGTTTTCCTGTTCATCCTGTGGGCCGAGAGTTTCTTAGGACTGGCTCAGTCCCTGGGGTCCGGCCAGACAGGACACCCACATGCTGTTGGATGGGTCCATCTCCCCTCATTCATCCATTTGTTCCTCACACTTAGGCCAAGCACCCTCCATGGGCCAGGCTCTGTGCCAGGCCCAGGGACACCTAATGGACAAGACAGCCAAGACCCTACCCTCCTGAGGAGACTTGACATCAATAAGCACAGAAGAAAATGAGCAAGACCATGTGGGTTTTCTTTTCTCATTTGGATTCCTTTTATTTCTTTTTCTTCTCTAGTTGCTGTGGCTAAAACTTCCAAAACTATGTTGAATAGTAGCAGTGAGAGTGGGCATCCTTGTCTTGTTCCTGATCTTAGAGGAAATGGTTTTAGTTTTTCACCATTGAGAACAATGTTGGCTGTGGGTTTGTCATATATGGCCTTTATTATGTTGAGGTAGGTTCCCTCTATGGCTACTTTCAGGAGAGTTTTTATCATAAATGGGTGTTGAATTTTGTTGAAGCTTTTCTGCTCCAAAATATACAAGCAGCTCATGCAGCTCAATATCAGAAAACAAACAACCCAATCCAAAAATGGACAGAAGACCTAAATAGACATTTCTCCAAAGAAACATACACATTGCCAAAAAACACATGAAAGGACGTTCAACATCACTAATCATTAGGTAAATGCAAATCAAAACTACAATGAGGCATCACCTCACACCAGTCAGAATGGCCATCATCAAAAAAATCTACAAACAATAAATGCTGGAGCGGGTGTGGAGAAAAGGGAACACTCTTACACTGTTGGTGGGAATGTAAGTTGATACAGCCACTATGGAGAACAATATGGAAGTTCCTTAAAAAACTAAAAACAGAACTACCATACAACCCAGCAATCCCACTACTGGGCATATACCCCAAGAAAACCATAATTCAAAAAGAATCATGTACCACAATGTTCATTACAGCTCTATTTACAATAGCCAGGACATGGAAGCAACCTGAGTGTCCATTTACAGATGAATGGATAAAGAAGATGTGGCACATATATATAATGGAATATCACTCAGCCATAAAAAGAAATGAAATTGTGTTATTTGTAGTGAGGTGGATGTACCGAGAGTCTGTCATACAGTGTGAAGTAAGTCAGAAAGAGAAAAACAAATACCGTATGCTAACACAGATATATGGAATCTAAAACAAAACAAAACAAAACAAAATGGTCCTGATGAACCTAGAGGCAGGACAGGAATAAAGACACAGATGTAGAGAATGGGCTTGAGGACACAGGGAGGGGGAAGGGTAAGCTGGGACGAAATGAGAGTGTATCATTGACATATATACACTACCAAATGTAAAATAGATATAGCTAGTGGGAAGAAGCTGCAATGCACAGGGAGATAACTCGGGGCTTTGTGACCACCTAGAGGGGTGGGGCAGGGAAAGTGTGAGGGAGGCTCAAGAGGGCGGGTGTTTGGGGATATATGTATACATATAGCTGATTCACATTGTTGTACAGCAAAAATTAACACAACATTGTAAAGCAATTATACTCCAGTAAAGATGTTAAAGAAAAAAACAAAAAAACCATGTGGGTCATGACACTTGGTGGGAAGAGCACAGGGCTGCAGGACACAGGGGTGCCTGGAAGCAACTGACATCGACTGGGTGGTCAGGAGACTGGAGGAAGTGGAATAAACCCAGCATGTTCACTGGAAAAGTTGGGATTTTACTTGGAGCAGATGCCCCAGATCCAAGGAGGACTATCCAAGGAGGCCAAGACTTAGTTAGGCCAGACTCCCTACTTTCAGGGCGTCCAAGGGTGGGCCTGCTCTCCTGGGTAGGTCAAGGCTGCCCAAGGAAGGCCCAGGAGACACATAGGAAAAACTAAGGAAAGTTTTAGGAGAGACACCACATGAAGGCAGCAGAGCCCTGCAGGAAGGGAGTGGGCGAGGCCTTGGGGTCAAATAGGCCTGAGTTGTAATCCTGGCTCACTCAGCACAAGTTAACTCAACCTTTGTGACCCTCAGTTTCTTATCTGTAAAATGAATGGGTGGAGACTTGGTCCAGACTTGTCTCCAGGATTGAATGAGATAATGTAGGTAAAATGCCTGGCAAAGTGCCTGCTCCCTGCGACACAATGTGAAATGTGTTTCACACCTTATCACACAGTAAAGACAGCCCAGGATTGGAGCCAGCAGACACTGGCATGACCTGCAGCCCAACTCCTAACTCCTCCTCGTTTTGGGAACCTCGGTTTCCCTGTCTGTAAAATGAGGAGATGCATGATCTAACCTCTGTGGTGGATCAGAGACCCCACAGACTGGGCCTGCCTCCCACAGTGTGTTGAGTCTGGGGCTGGATAGGGCCCCACAGTTGCAGAGAAAACTTGCAACCCCACTGGTGGTCTTTTCGTTGACAAGAAAGCCGTTATTGCAGAAATAGCACTTTCCTGCCCAACGGTGTGAGTGCAGAGGCCACCCCAAGACATGGTTTTAGCAGAGTGCCTCTAGCCTGAATTTCTCCAGGGTCCTGCTGTCTCAACTCCCAGAGCCAATGTTTATCAGTGAACTCAACAGGCAGCAGCAGCAGCGACGGTGAGGTGACCGAGGGAAGCAGTCTGGCAACCACAGGAAGTAACATTTCTGAAAAGACCTCAACCCTGGGGGGCGTCCATGTCAGCCTCCATGGGGGCCTGGCTTCTGCTCTTCCTGCAACACTCCGAGATCATGCTCTAGAGAGACCTGGAATCCTGGAGTCAGGTGAGGAGGACCTCCAATAGACTCGCCCTCTCCTTCTAGTTTGCACAAAGCTCACACAGGGGTCCTCTCCTCTCCATATGCTCTCTCTACTCACAGAGCATCTCACGGGAAGAACCTCATCTCCTTGGAGGGCCGGAGGGAGAGCGGCAGGTTGTACTCTTCCAAAGCGCCTCCCACTCCCACCCTCAGTGACCTGCCCTGCCCTGCCCCAGCAGGGCCTTAGAGCTGCACAGACACATCATAGACTTCCCAAATGAGGCTCTGGCTCCTTGCAAAGGGGAGGACAGGTGTCCCTCAGTCTCACTCCAACCGCCCCCTCCCCAGGATGGAGAAGAGCCCCACTGTGGGAATAGGTGGCTGAGACACACCTCTTCCCCTACCCAACCCCCAAATGCCTAAGTTATCTCATTGCTAGAATGAAAGCTGGAAGGTTGGGGCCCTGGGGTCTGGTAGCCAGGCATGCGGGGCTCCACTGGGGAAGGAAGAGGAGGCCAGACACCAGGGAGTGGGTCTGGGGGGGCAGCCGAGGCCAAGGGCCATAGGCTTCAGTACTCGCAACCAGGCACGAATCTTGAAACAGCTTTGTGGCCAAGGAAGCTGGGCCAAGGGCCTCTGCCAGCTTGCTATGTACTGGGCCCCCAGCAAGGTTGGCGACCAAGGTCGCTGTGGGTTGCTCTCCGATGGAGGCCATCATGGCAAAGGGAGGACCCACTGAGCTGAGGTTCTGGAGGTGCTGCCTGCTCAATGTTTCCTCCAGGATGCTGAGAATGGGTCCCCCATTGCAAGGTTTCCTAGGCTAAGAGCCAGAGTCACAGACCTGGGCCCAAGGTGCTGAACCCCTACCAGTCCTGCTGTCAGTGAGGGTCATGCTCCATGCCACTGGGGTGGGGGCACTGCACACAAACTCTCCGACCCATTCAAGGCCAGGTAGTCTTCCCGTGGGGCAGTCAGAGACTCTGCACCTCTGAGACCGTGGTCCCCCAGCCCTCGGCTCAGAGCCTCTCAGGCAGCTGTCTTCTACTTCCCAGAGGGACATAAGAAGCCCACAAATGCTAGCCACCCTGATAGCTGCACAGGATCCCAGGCTCTGAGCCTCCACCATCTCCTGGGTCCCAGGCCTTCAAGTTCATCCAGGTCAGTCTTTTACAAACTTTCACTGAAAATACTTTTTCCTTAAACAAAATCTGACCTGCACATTGAATCAGTCAAACATTCAGAAGGGCAAGAGTGGACTTGGTGCCCCAAGCCCTGCCCATCCTGTTCTGAGACCTTCACCCTCAGCAGAGTCCCAGAGGTCTGAGGAAGGGAAGGAAATCCTCTGATTTAGTTTTAGTCCAGAATACAGGTGCCCGGTCCTACAAGTGATGAAACTGAGGCCACGGAGGCAGAGTATGTGGCGAGGCTGCTCAGCAGAGAGGCAGACATGGGCTGTCCCCATACTCTCTACCCCCCACTCTCCGGCTCACCCACTTCTGCAGCCTGCAGACCGCACTCTCCCTGGCTCCTACTGGAAACTTGATGCATCCCATGTTTCTGGTCTGACAGCCAGTAAAACTCAGCCTTCCTTCTTGTAATCGCCAATTCATTTCCCGTTGGAGGAGCTCACTTTGAACTTGCAGAGAACAAAGACCCCTTTGTGAGTTGCTTTTGGGAAGGGAGATGGGGGAGAATTGCATAAATAATATGAGAAGCAGCAATCCCAATTATACTTTGTAACCTCTCTGGTGAATATGAAATAAAAACCACTTTATTTGGAAAGCTACAGTGGAGCCAACTTTCTCCAGCCTGGACATGGAGGCCCGGGGCCCAGGGCTGGCCAGTGGGGCAGTCGCTGTACTATCGAGGGCAGCCAGGCCAGCCTGTCCCTGCTCAGCCCAGGCATCATACAACATGGCATTAATATATTTTTTTCCAGCTGCAGGAAGTCCAGCTTGTGCAGGAGGAAAGTCATTTCTTTACCATTTGGAGCTGGAAAGAAAATGGCTTTATCCCCTCCTTTCCCCGCTGCTCTCAACCATGTGTATCTTCCCAAGTTTCCCTGCAGTCTCTGCCTGCCAACACTCCAGGCAGGGACAGAGTGAGAAGGTCTAGCCCTGGGGCCCCTGCAGGGGCCTGGGTCGGGGTTGCAGCTGTCTCCCAGCCACTCCCGCCCTCCCCCTGCACAGGGAAGGCCGGGCTGCCAGCTCCTTGCTTGCGGTTTCTTCACACACTCCATATTCTGTCAGCTGCTTGGCCTGTGCCCACATGCTCTCTTCACTCTCAAACAAACCCCTGTCCTTCCCTCATGTTCAAGGCACATGCCACCTCCTCTGGGAAGCCTTCTCTGAGTTAGTTGCTCCCCTAATCAAACTTCTCCTAATACTCAGCACAGGGCAGCATGGATTTGTCTCAAGTCTGCCCCCTCAGTTGGCTGAGGCCCTAACAGAGGATGTAATTTATCCTGGTGCCCCCAGCGCCGGTCCCAGGCCTGACACAGCGGTAGCCTGTGAATGGATGGAGGAGCATGTCCACATGTTTCTTAATCCATATGGTACTTAGAGTGGTTAAGATGCTTTCAACTGGAAACCACCTTCTGTAAGAAAAATGAGGGGGTGGTGCTAGTGGGAAGCCAGGTTCCTAACTGAGATGTCTTGGTGGATGGCTTCAGGCAGAGCTTGATCCACGGTCTTTGTCTTCATCTCTCCATCTCTGCCTTATCACAGGCAGGCCTCCCCATTATGAGGGGAGATAGAAATATACATCCCAACTTAGCAACCTCCTAGAAGGACAGACCCTCTGTCCTCATGGCTTGGCAAAATAAATGCTCTGTTCCCATCAACCACAGGGGGTCTGAAGACAGGCTCTTTCGTCAGGAAGTAAAAGCTCTGGCAATTCCTGTAAAGCAGAGATTTGAAGGTTCAGGTTCAGGAGACATGGGATACTGTACCCCACAGCTCACTGTGTTGCCCAGGATGACACTGGGCATGAAAAGACTAGTAGAATACTTTGCGTCTCTTTTATTAATAATTGACACATCATTTACTTCCAAAAGAGACCTGAGCCCACAGTGTAACTTTGGCCTTACTTTGGCCTTCCAAACGGCTTTCGTGTAACCATAGCTTCCACTGGGTACCCTCTGTGAGACACTGAGACCAGGAGAAGTGGAGTGACTGGTTGAGGGCCACCAACAAGTGGGACCTCCTGACTGAGCTGCACCATACCCTGATCGGGAGACACCTCTTAAAGTCCAAGAGCAGCTTTGCTTTCAGTGCTCCCGGATGAAACCAGAGCACGTGAAATGAAAGCGCAGCTGTGCTCTGCCAGGCTTTCTCCCCATGACTGCGTTCTCCAGCGCACTCCCTACTGGGGTTCCAGACTCCGGTCTTCTGGTGAGGCAAGTCCTGGTGCCCCAGGCACCTGGAGAGAAGCTCGTGGTTATTATTGTTGCTGTTGTTTTCAGCTTGCTCATAAAATTATATTTACATCCATATACACATGTATATATGCATATACATATATATGACAGATCCATGAAAGTGGGCTAGAATCTAATGCAGAGGATCCATTTCATCTCGTGGAATCCACACATGGACGCTTTTCACAGATTAGGAAATAGTTCCCCGAGAGGTCAATTGACAAACCCAAAGACAATCAGCTAGTAAATGGAGAGGCTGTGAATAGAAGGCCTGAGAGAAAAGGGTTTCACACTTCCTAGCAGCCCCTTTCAGTCTGAGAGGAGGCTGGACATGGCAACCAAGAACAGAGACCAAGCAAGTTCCATCCCTTGGTGTGGGGCTCATCCCTGAAAGTCAGCATCCTAACATGTCAGTCATTCTTGGGTTGGGGCTGGGAAGCCCTTCGCTGTCTGGCAGTCCTTTCTTAGAGCCTGGAAACCTGCTGTCCTGACCTTCATTCTCAGAGGCCCAGGGGCTGGTCAAGGGCACTGAGGGCCTAGCAGGATCTCCAAGGCTGGTAGCAGCCAGTGGCATGGCTCACCCACTCCCAGGGGTCCAGGCCAGGCAATGCCCATGGGGGACCTGTAGAGCAGGCTTGGGTGCTGCTCTTCCCTGGGACAAAGGACAGGGGTGTCATTCTGACTTCACCCACTCACATGTGGCTGCAGGTTAGAGACCACGAGATTTTCCTGTCACCTTCATTCTGGGCAAAGTATTTCCTGGTCTCTCTCCTGTTCCAAGCCCAGGACTCCCCATTCCACTCGGGCACCGACCCCTGCTCCAGTGCTGCCCCCACACCTCCCTGACCAGCACCCTATGCCTTTGGGGCTCTGCTTAGCAACCAGGACACAGGCCCTGACTTTCACCCCAGTGTTCCATCCTGTGAATTGGGTCAGGGTGGGTGAATACTTTCATGTCCTCAGTATGTGGGGGCCCAAATGACACCACTGTGTGACATGCACCAAACAGGCCTCATAGGTCAAGTAAAGACAGTGGGTAGCCCCTGCAACCCCAGTGGGCTCTGAAGCAGTCACACTCTTAGAGCAAGAGGGACTCACATCAGCAAAACTGTGTCACCCTCCTCACAAGGTTAGGGCTGCTCATTGGAATCTCTTTCTTCTTATTTTATTTGTAATTTGTGAATGGTCTTGGTGGTATGGTTCTGTAACAGTTATAAACATAGGGGGTTATGCCTACTTTCATGTTTTTATGTACTTAAGTAACATTATAATGAAAATAAATTGTCAATACTAGGGAATCAAGACAATTTTTCCCTCCAAAATGGGTATTTAAGAAACACTGATAAAATAATCAATCCTCTCTGAGGTGTTAAATAGCCAATAAATGACTTAAGAAAGAGGTAGCCCGGAAGAGAGTCAAAAACTCAGAGACAGTCTGGATTTGAACCCACATTCCTTTATGAGCTCAGACCTGGGGAAAGGGTCTTAGAATCTCTGAGCCAGTTTTCACATCGGAAAGGCAGAAGCCCAGTAATGGTTAGTAGGTCTCTCTCCTCCGGGAATTATCCTTCCCAAGATGGGCCTCTTGTATTCAGACTCCCATGCAGAAGAACCTTCAGCCAAGAAAAGCCCTTCTCCAGTGGGAATGCCAGGCCACTGACATGCAGGATAGGAAAGGATTTGGCTGAGACCTGAGGGGAAGTGGCCTCTAAGACCTAGCAGGGCCAGCTGTCCTCCGCTGTGGGGCAAGGATCCCACTGCCCGGCTCTCTCAAATCTCAAGGCCCCCAGTCTTTGCCAACAGCCTGCCAGCCTCTGAAGGGCCCAGCTTGCGGCAGGTGAGCTGGCCCGGGTCCCAGAGGCCAGAGTAGATGGGCTGCAGTCTTCTCAGTGAGGACCTGTGGTCACCCACCAGCCTGGCTCCCTTCAGGGTCCCCCAGTTCACTGATCTTGCTGCTCACGCTGGACATTTGGGGTCCTGCGTCCAGGGTCCACCCTGCAGGGGCTGGTAAGCTTGACTGACAAGGCCAGGATCTGATTATTTTTACTTTTCAGGGTTGCCCCCACCAAAATGAAGCTCTCTGTTTAACCAGTGGCCACTAAAAATAAATATTTAAACACCACCTTTGTGCAGCTGAGCTAGGTCACGCCTCAGAGACACGCCATCTCCCTCAGTTGCCCAGGCCCAGTGACACCCTCGGGCCTCCAGTACTGGACCAGTAGGAAGACAAACTCTGTGATGTCCATACACATCCATATTCCCCCGTGTCTGGGAGAGCAGTAACTGGTTAGAGAAGGGCAGAAGGAGACAAAGAAAGGGAGCCCCTCTCCAGAGTATTCTCCCCACACTGGGATGTGAGCAGCCCCCAAGAAACACCCTGACCTTCCACAGTGTCCTGGGTTTGCTCCAGCCATGCAGGTCCCACCAGAACACCAGATACTACCTCTCTGGCTGCAGCTCAAGGCCAGAAACCACACATGGCAGGTGGTCCTGGGGCAGGGACTGCTGGGCCCTCCAGATGGGAGAGAACCAGCCTGGAGAGAAGAAAGTCCCCACCCCGCCTATGACCTTCTGCTTTTTTCCCAGCCCTGAGATGTTCAAATTGCAGCTTTACTGCTAGGAGGTCAGGAAGTGGGGGTGGAAAGGTCCCATTTTAGCATCTGGAGTAATAGAGAGAGAGAATCAGGAGAGAAACAGAGAGACAGTGAGAAGGGAGATGAAGAAAAACACAGAGAGGAGAAATAGAGACAGAGGTAGAAAGAGACGAGAGATAGAACTTTCTGATTTCTCTCAAATGGGATGAGGGTAGCCGGGGAGCAGAGCAAGGTAACCCTCTGGGCTCCGGAGCTGCCCTCCTGCAGGATGGGATCCCCCCCACTCCCCCGGCCCGTGAGGGAACAGAGCTACCAAAGGCCCACTTCCCTTGGCTGACAGTGCTCAGTAGGGCTTGCTGGGGGACATTCTCTCCAAATGAAGTTGGACCTAGATGGTGGGATGGAAAGAAGCTTCTGCTTGCCAGGTACCTGTAACCTTGGGTTGCACCATGAAATAGGCTTTTAGTAGGTCCGTGTTGTAAATAGCACAAATTATTTCCACTGTATTCTTGTGGATTAAATCACTATCACTTTGTGAATACGTTGAAAATACATCTCAATACTTGCAATCATGTTTTGTCTGTCTCCTATTTCTTTTCTTTTACTTTTTTATTTTTCTCATATATTTAAAGGCTCAAAAAATAAAGTGGCCAGGAATTGCCCACCTGAGGTCACATCATGAGCTAGTATAGCTCTGTAAGTGCTCGGGCTCAGAGCATGACAGGGTTCCTGTGCACCCTGGCACAGGCCTCAGGACCAAGAGCAGCCTTGGGGGCAAGTCCTGCACTCTTCAATTCTCAGACCCTCAAATCCTCTTGCCCCTTAGGAGTCACTGCAACTAAGACCCTGAAAACCAGGGTGACCAGGGGGAGCCAGGTGGCTATGGCACTTGGGAGGGCCACGTACCTGGGGCTGAGCAGCCAGGAAGAAATGGGCTCAGCCCACCTGGGAGAACTGGCCCAGGTTCCCAAGGCAGCACCAACTTTGGGCAGCACGTGTTTGTAGTGGTGAGACTTAGTGGGGATGTGGCATCCCTAAGGCTTGTCCCTGCCCCTGACTTAGCTGGGTGTTATTACTGAAGGGGTTTCTTTTTCTGTCTTCTCCCACCCTCTAGAAACACCTTGAAAGAATCACAGTGATGAAAAATAATAGTTCACCTTGTTTTCATCCCATAATATAACATATTGACATATTTTATCCCACCTGACGTTCACAACAGCCCCACCTTCTCTCCCATCACACTTTTCTCTGTGCTGTTCTTCAAACACACCAAACACTTTTCTGCCCCAGGCCTTTTCACATGCTCTTCTTCCTGCTTTAAATATTCTTCCCCATGCTGCTTCCCTTCACTTCATTCAGGTCTCTATCAAATCTTCCCTCCTCTGTAAAAACTTACTTCACAATCTTGTGTAATCCATGTGTAATCCATGAGAATTTTCTTTTTCTTAAGAGATGCACTGGTGTGTTAAGAGATTGTTGTGAATTAAAAATGGCAGATTTTTAAAGATTCTTTGCAGTTCTTCCAACAAAAGTTATAATCTATTTCCTCACCCTTCTGCTCTGGGCCAACTTGTGACTTTCTTTGACCAATACAGTGTGGTACCGTGATGCCGTCTGACTCAAAGCTAGAACTCAAGAGACCTTGCAGCTTCCGCTCTCATTCCTTTGGAACACAGGTGCCTGTGAGGAAACCCAAGCCAGTCTGCTGGAGAGGCATATGGAGGAGAACCAAAGTGCCAGACCAACAGCCCCAACAGAGGTAGTGAGTGAGACCACCTGGTGGCTTGTTAGGAATATCTAACTAAAACAAGAGGGAAGAGTCAAGGTTTGCAACTTAAATTTTTTGAAATAAGAAATTATTTAAAAATTTTTCAAAATAAGAGAGGAAGGACAAGCAAATAAAATATCAGATAGCTACATCTCTGGTCAATTGATTTTCACCAAGGGTACCAAAAGAAGTCGATAAGGGAAAGGATAGTCTTTTCAAAAAAATGATGTTGGAACAACTGAATATGCACCAACAGAAGAATGAAATTGGACTCCTAACTCCCACCATATAAAAAATTAACTCAAAATGGATCAAAGACCCAAATGTGAAAGATATAACTGAAATATTCTTAGAAGCAAACATAGGCATAAATCTTCTTGATCTTGCATTAGGCAGTGATTTCTTAGATATAATACCACAAGCAATAAAAGAAAAAAATAAATCAATCGGTCATCGTAAAAATTAAACACTTTTGTGTTTCAAAGGAAAGCGAAAAGACAGCACAAAGAATGGGAAAAATATTTGCAGATCATATGTCTGATAAGAGATTCACTTCTAAAATATATAAAGAATTATAAAAACTCAGTAATAAGGCAAATAACTTGATTTTGAAATGGGCAAAGTATTTAATAGACATTTCTCCAAAGAAGATGACCAATGAGCATTTGTATGAAAAGATGTACAAAAAGATGCTAAACATGATTAGTCATTAGGGAAATGCAAATCAAAACCACAATGAGATTCCACTTCATAAACAGTAGAATTACTATAATAATTTTTTAAAAGGCAGACAATAAGTATTGACAATGATGTGAGAAAATGGGAACACTTATACACTGCTGGTGGAAATGTAAAAATATTCAACCACTTTGGAAAACTGTTTGGTGGTTCCTCAGTAAGTTAAACATCAAGTTACCATATGATCCAGAAATCCCACTCCTAGGTATATATCCAAGAATTAAAAACATATGTTCATACAAAATCTTGTGCCTGAATCTTTACAGCAGCATTATTCATAATAGCCATAATAGCCAAAAGGTAGAAACAACCTAAATATCCACCAATTAATGAACGGATAAACAAAGTGTGGTATACCTATAGGTGGAAAATTATTCAGCCAAAAAAAGGAGGAAAATACTGTTAAATGCTACAACATGGAGCGATCTTGAATATATTTTGGTAAGTGAAAGAAGTCAGACACAAAAAGTCACATATTATATGATTCTATTTATATAAAATGCCCCAAATAGGCAAAACCATAGACACAGAGATTAATAGTTTTCAGGGACTTGGGAGAGTGGGGAAATGAGAAGTGACTGCTAATGATATGCAGTTTATTTCTCCAGTAATAAAAATGTTCTAGAATTAGATAATGGTGATGGTTATACAAACTTGTCAATATACTATCACTGAATTTTATACTTCAAAATGCTGAACTTGGGCTTCCCTTGTGGTGCAGTGGTTAAGAATCTGCCTGCCAATGCAGGGGACACAGGTTTGAGCCCTGGTCTGGGAAGATCCCACATCCTGCTGAGCAACTAAGCCCGTGTGCCACTACTACTGAGCCTGCACTCTAGAGCCTGCGAGCCACAACTAATGAAGCCCACGCACCTAGAGCCCATGCTCTGCAACAAGAGAAGCCACCACAATGAGAAGCCTGTATACCACAATGAAGAGTAGCCCCCATTCACAGCAACTAGAGAAAGCCTGTGTGCAGCAACAAAGACACAACGCAGCCAAAAATAAATAAATAAATAAACAAAATTATTTAAAAATGGTGAACTTTATGGTATGTGAGTTAAAAAACCCAAAACATCTGAAAAAGATAAAACTTACACAACTACTAAAATTTCTTAATATTTAATTTTCTTGATTTGTTCTTTGGTTTTATTTCTTCCTTCCCAAACTGTATACATTTTATTTCCTTTTCTTGTCTTATTGCATTAGCTGGTACTTCCAATATGATGTTGAAAAAATGTGGTGAACACACCTACAGTCAATTAATCTTCGACAAAGGAGGCAAGAATATACAATGGGGAAAAGTCTCTTCAGCAAAGGGTGTTGGGAAAGTTGGACAGCCACATGTAAATCAATGAAGTTGGAACACACCCTCACACCATACACAAAAATAAACTCAAAATGGATTAAAGACTTAAACGTAAGACATGACACCATAAAACTCCTAGAAGAGAACATAGGCAAAACATTCTCTGACATAAATTGTACCAATGTTTTCTTAGGTCAGCCTCTCAAGGCAATAGAAACAAAAGCAAAAATAAACAAAACTGAGGTCTAATCAAGTTACAAGCTTTTGCAACAGCAAAGGAAACCATAAACAAAACTAAAAGACAACCTACAGACTGGGAGAAAATATTTGCAAACGATGTGACTGACAAGCGCTTAACTTCCAAAGTATACAAACAGCTCTTGCAACTCAATGACAAAAAAACAAACAACCTAATTGAACAATGGGCAGAAGAACTAAATAGACATTCTCCAAAGAAGACATACAGATGGGCAACAGGCACGTGAAAAGATACTCAACATCACTAATTATTAGAGAAATGCAAATCAAAACTACAGTGAGATACCACCTCACACCAGTCAGAATGGCCATCATTAAGAAGTCTACAAATAACAAATGCTGGAGAGGATGTGAAGAAAAGGAAACCCTCCTATGCTGTTGGTGGGAATGTAAGTTGGTTCAGCCTCTGTGGGAGAAAAGCATGGAGATTCCTCAAAAAGCTAAAAATAGAGTTGCCATTTGATCTAGCAATCCCACTCCTGGGCATATACATGGACAAAAATATGATTTAAAATGATACATGCACCCCAATGTTCATAGCAGTACTATTTACAATAGCCAATGCATGGAAGCAACCGAAATGTCCATAGACAGATGAATAGATAAAGATGTGTTACATATATACAGTGGAATACTACTCAACCATAAAAAAGAACAAAATAATGCCATTTGTGGCAACATGGATGGACCTAGAGATTATCATACTAAGTGAAGTAAGTCAGAAAGAGAAAGACAAATACCATATGATGTAACTTATATGTGAAATCTAAAATATGACACAAATGAACTTTTATGAAACAGAAACAGACTCACAGACATAGAGAACAGACTTGTGGTTGCCAAGTGGGACGGGGTTGGGAGAGGGATGTAGTGTGAGTTTGGGGTTAGCAAATGCAAACTATTATATATTGATAAAATGGATAAACAACAAGGTCCTGCTATATAGCATAGGGAACTATATTCAATATTCTGGGATAAACCATAATGGAAGAGGATATTAAAAAATGAAGAATGTGTATAACATATATATATATATATATATATATATATATATATATATATACACACACACATCTGATTCATTTTGCTGTACAGCAGAAATAACACAACATTGTAAATCAACTATATTTCAATAAAATTTTTTTTTAAAAAAGGAAAAGTATGGTGAGAGGGGACTTCCTTGCCTCATTCCTGATCTTAGTGGGAAAGACTCTAGTTTCTCACCATTAAGTATAATGTTACTGTGGAGTTTTTGTAGATTTTTTTTATCAAGTTGATGAAGTTCCCTTCTATTCATGTTTACTGAGAGTTTTTATCATGAATGGAAATTTTATCAAATGCTTTTTCTGCACTTACTGATATGATCAAGTAATTTTCCTTTTTAACCTGTTGGCATGATTACGTTAATTGATTTTTTATATATTGAACCAGCCTTGCATACCTGGGATAAATCCCACTTGGTCATGCTGTATAATTCTTTTTATACATTGTTGGGTTTAATTTGCTAATATTTTGTTGAAGATTTTTGTATCTCTATTCATGAGACATATTGGTCTATAGTTTTCTTTCTTGTGTTTGATGGGCTTGGGTTTAGGGTAATGCTGACCTCATAGAATGAACTAGGAAGTATTCCCTCTGCTTCCATCCTCTGAAAGAGATTATAGAGAATTGATGTAATTTCTTCCTTACACGTTTGGTTGACTTCACCGGTGAACTCAGGCCAATTGCTTTCTGTTTTAGAAGATTATTGATTATTGATTCATTTTCTCTAATAGGTATGCCTATGTCTACTCAGCTTATCTATTTCTTCTTGTGTGAGTTTTGGCAAATTATGTCTTTCAAGAAATTGGTCCATTTCATCTAAGTTATCAAATTTACAGGCATAGAGCTTTTCAAAGCATTCCTTTATTATCCTTTTAATGTCCATAGGACTTGTAGTGATGTCCACTCTTTCATTTATTAGTAGTCCCCTCTCTTTTCTTAATTAACCTGGCTAGACACATCAATTTTATTGATCTTTTCAAAGAACCAGATTTTGATTCCATTTAATTTTTCTATTAATTTCCTGTTTTCAATTTCATTGATTTCTGCTCTAGTTCTTATTATTTCTTTTCTTCTGATTAGATTTAGTTTACTCTTCCTAGTTTCTTAAGATGAAAACTCAGACTATTGATTTTAGATCTTTCTTCTTTTCTTGTATAAGCATTCAATGCTATAAATTTCCCTCTGAGCACTGCTTTTGCTGTATCCCACAAATTTTGATAAGTTCTGTTTTCATTTTCATTTCGTTCAAAATAATTTTTAAATTTCTTTTGACATTTCTTCTCCGACTGATGTGATATTTAGGAGTATATCATTTAATCTTCAAATATTTTAGGAGTTTCCAGTTATTTTTCAGTTATTGATTTCTAGTTTAATTTAATTGTAGTCTAAGAGCAGACATTGCCTGATTTCTACTTTCAAATGTGTTAAGATGTGTTTTATTGTCCAGAATGTGGTCTGTCTTGGTGAAAGTTCCATGTAAACTTGAGAACAATGTGTATTCTGTTGTTGTTGGACAAAGTGAATATACAGACATTGATTATATTCAGTTGATTGATGGTTGATTATATTCAGTTGGTTCCTGAGTTATGTCCTTCCTGATTTTCTGCCTGCTGGATCTGTCCATATCTGATAGAGGGATGTTCCAACTACCACAGTGGAATCATCTATTTCTCCTTCCAGTGCTATTAGTTTTTGTCTCACATGGTTTGATGCTCTGTGGTTAGGAGCATACAGATTAAGAATTGTTTTCTTGGAGAACTGATCCCTTTATTATTATGTAATGCCCTTCTTTCTTCCTAATAATTTTCCTTCATTTGAAGTTTTCTCTGTCTCTAATTAATATAACTACTCCTGCTATCTTTTGATTAGTGTTAGCATGGTGTATTTTTTCCACTCATTTACTTTTAACCTATAAGAGTTTTTACATTTAAAGTGGGCTTCTTTAGACAGCATAAAGTTGGGTCTTGTTTTTTGATCCACTCTTACAATCTCTGTCTTTTAATTGGTACATTTAGACCATTGATATTCAAGGTGATTATTGACAAAGTTGGATAAATATCTACCATATTTGTTACATTTTCTGTATGTAGTCCTTATTCTTTGTTTGTTTGTTTGTTTGTTTTGGTGGTACATGGGCCTCTCACTGTTGTGACCTCTCCTGTTGCAGAGCACAGGCTCCAGACACGCAGGCTCAGCGGCCATGGCTCACAGACCCAGCCGCTCCGCAGCATGTGGGTTCTTTCTAGACCGGGGCACGAACCCATGTCCCCTGCATCGGCAGGTGGACTCTCAACCACTGTGCCACCAGGGAAGCCCTGTTTGTATTTTTGTCTGCCTTTTGTGGTTTTAACTCTTCCTGCTTTTTGTGGTTTTAACTGAATATTTTACATGATTTTATTTATCAGTTATACTTGTTTTCTTCTTTTTTTGCTTTTTAAAGTAGTTACCCTAAATTTGCAATATACATTTACAGTTATTCCAAGTCCGTTTTAAAATAACACTATACCACTTCACAGGTAGTCAGTACCTTCTAAATAATCTTAGCTCCTTTTTCCTGTCCCTTGTATCATTGCTGTTGTTCATTGAACTTATGTATAAGCTTACATAAATAAATATATTTTTATAATTTAAAATTTTTAATAAAAAATTTATAATTTTTATATTTATAATAAAAATATATAACATACCCAAGTATACATAATCGAACACATTGTTGGTATTATTATCTTGAACAAACTGTTATCTGTTAAATCAATTAAAAATAAGAAAAATAAAAAATTTTAATATTCCTTCACTTACTCCTTCTTCAATGCTCTTCCCTGCTTTATGTAGCTCTGAGTTTCTAATCTATATAATTTTTCTTCTCTTAAAGAAATGCTTAGACATTTCTTACAAGGCTGGTCTACTGGCAACAAATTCCCTTAAATTTTGTTTATCTAAGAAAGTCAAACATTCTCCTTCACTCCTTATTTGTCCTTCAGTTTTGAAGGATCATTATGCAGAGTACAGAATTCTAGGCTGTAGAATATTTCCCCCTTAATACTTTAAATATTTCACTCACTCTCTTCTTACTTACATGGTTTCTGAGGAGAAGTTGGATATAATTCTTATCTTTGTTCCTCTATAAGTATGATGGGTTTTTTTTCCTCTGACTTCTTTTAGAATTTTATTCTTTATCTTTGATTTTCTGTAGTTTGAAAATGATATGCCGTAGGTGTAGTTCTTTTGTTTAGTTGGTTGTGTTTTTTGGCATTTATCCTGCTTAGTGTTCTCTGAGCTTCCTGGATCTGTGGTTTGATGTCTGACATTCATTTGGGGAAATTCTCAGTCATTATTATTTCAAATATTTCTTCCTTTCCTTTCTATCTTGCTTCTCCTTCTGGTATTCTCAGCACATGTATGTTACATCTTATGTAGCTATCCCACAGTGTTTGGATACTCTGTTTTCATTTTTTTTAAGTCTTTATTCTCTTTGCTTTTCAGGTTTCAAGGTTTCTATTGATATATTCTCGAGTTCAGAGATTCTTCCCTCAGTCATGCAGTCTACTAGGAAGCCCATCAAAGGCAGTCTGCTATAGTGTTTTTTATCTCCAGCACTTCCTTTTGGTCTTTCCTTAGTATTTCCATCCCTCTGCTTACATTGCTCATTTATTTCTGCATACTGTCTATTTTATCCATTAGAGCTCTTAGCATATTATTCATAGTTGTTTTAAATTCCTTCTCTGATTATTCCAACACCCCTGTCATGTCTGGTTCTGATGTTTGCTCTGTCTCTCCAAATTGTATTTCTTGTCTTTTAGTATGTCTTGTAATTTTTCTTGATAGCCGGGCATGATGTATTGCATAAAAGGAACTGCTGTAAACAGGCCTTAGTAATGTGGTGGTGAGGTGTGGGGGGAGGGGAAGTGTTCTAAGTCCTATGATCAAGTCTTGGCTTTTTAGTGAGCCTGTGCCTCTGGACTGTGAACTTCACAAGTATTTCTCAGGGTTTTTTCTCCCCCTTTTGGTGGGACAGGATGGCTGAAGTGGCCTGGAGTTGGGTATTTCCCTTCCCCTGGGTCAGTTAGGCTCTGACAATACCCCCAGCAGGCTAGGCTCTGGTTAACTAGTTTCCCCTGAGGGCAGGTTTTGTTAAGAAGAACACAATGCTCTGGGCATATTTCAAAATCGTTCCTTTCCCCCTCCCCCTGTCAGAAGTATGTGTGGTTTTTTTTCTTCTGATACTTACTGTGGGAACCTGGTCAACTCCTGGAGGTCAGTCTCAGTACCATGGGGGCCCCTGTATGATGGGTCTGCTGGAGTTATTAATTCTCTGACTTGTCCACACTGGGCCTCCAGCAGTTCATCAGTTACAGCTCAGATTTTCTACCCTGGCACTGGACATGGTGGTTTCTGGCCATGAGTCTCTGCCCTGGGAAGCTGTAGCTCCATGTGTTCTCCTCTGTCCCTCCAATGTTGGGGGCAGCAGTTGGCCTTATGTCTTCCCCTCTCTTACAAATCGAAGAAGAGTTGTTGATTTTTCAGTTTGTTCAGCTTTTTATTTGTTAGGACAGAGTGACAACTTCCAAACTCCTGACTTGTGGAACCCTATTAGTTTTCAATTAATAATTTTAAAAGAATATGTTCCAATATTAAAGATATTATTTGAATTTAGTAAAATATTTGTATATGAACTAAAAATTGCACTCACCTTGCAGTTTGTGCTGTTATACTGCTTTAAATTTTAAAAACAAATAAAAACTTCAGTGGTCACATAGAATGGCAGAATTGAAGTAAATAAAATTCTGGATCTTCATCTTTTCAATCACTGTACTGTTGTCATTTTGTTATATCTGCAGTTTAAATGAAGGAATTCACAGTACCCCAGGGTTAGAGTCATGCCCCAAATGGCTTCTGATCTCTGACAACTTACTTTGGACAGCACATTTCTGGGCCAATTGTATACATGGGAATCCTCCAAACTAACTTTCATGTAGAATACAAAGTTTATTAAAGGATAAGAAAGAAAATCATGCTAATCTGTAGCATATATATATATAGATAGATAGATAGATATAGATATATATATAGATATAGATATATATACTCACAGTAACCCTAGCAACTGTTTAGAATTTAGACCAACAAAATATTTTCCCAAGAAGAGTAGAGTATTTTATCACACAAAGTGATTAATAAAACAACAACACAAAACAGCAGTCTGACTTGGCAGATTTCACTATTGTTCATTTCTCTACAGACTGCACCCTTTTATTGCCCAAACCCAGGAAGACGGCTCCCAATACCCTGTCCTTGGTTCACAACCTATACTTTCTGTCCTCCTAATGCTTTGTAGTTTTTATTTTAGTTAGTTCTCAGGAGAATCTTATGAAGTTAGAGATTATAATGCTTATTTTACAAATGAGGAAAGCGGCCCAGAGAGGTGAGTGGCTTGTCCAAGGGCTAGTCGGAGGGGACAGAGCCTAAAAGCCAGGTCTGCTAGACCCCAGTTCTCAGGTACTTTGGTTCGGGGCCCAGCTCCCCACCCATGGGACTCCATCCACACTGGCCCCTCTTAATAGTGCCATGGGTCGACCCCCTACCACCTTC
>NW_006770524.1:30686-86458 GCF_000442215.2 Lipotes vexillifer | reverse complement strand
CCTGCTGACAGGTTCACTCCAGCCATGCTCCCAGGAAACTGTCCTCAGCGCAGTGTCTACTGTCAGCCTAGAAAAAACCTGGAAATTCATGCACACTAAGGTGCCCAGAGCTGACACATGTTCCTTTCTTGGGAGATATTTGCATCAGGGCTCCTCACTAGGCTGCCAGGATCATCTGTACATACTTCCTTCTTTCTCCACATCACCTCAGGAGTAGTTTGCTCCCCAAAGACGAATTCTGCCTGAGGGTGAATCAAGAGAGAGACCCCAAAGTCAGATCAGCCTCAAAGTGCATTTAGAGTAACAATTAAATTACTCATTCTCTTGACTTGTGTCTGGTTATAAGAAGCTAAGAAAATCTAGCTTGTCCCCAAGTGGTACTGCATCCAACAGCTTAGCCTCTGCCTCAGGAGTGCAGACAGCCTCAGCAGGGCTGTGAGAGGGCAGAATCTCACAAACTCTAGAAGTGGGTCTTGTCCTTCTCAGTGTATTCAGATGCTTCCCTCCAGAGTTACTGGATTTACCAAGCTTAATAAGGGTCAATGTAATTATTTTTGTCCTCCAGGACCTCACAACTCATTAAAATCCTTCTGCACAGACAGATTAGGGAACAGACCTGAGAAAAATGTATATCTGCTTTAAGAAAGAAATGGTTTGGATTCCAATTTATATCAGCCAGGATTTAGTTACAGGAAACAGAAACCACTCTAACAATAAGCAAAAAGGGGTTTCGACAAGAAATTAGGAGCTTTCGATTTTACTGAGAGGACTAGAGGAGAAGACGTGGACAAGGCCTATTGGACTGATGCCCAGGACAATGTCTGGGGACCAGCTGCTTCAGCCCCACCAGCCAGGTGGAGGTCAGGGGATCACTGCTGCTGCCGCTACACCTGTCTCTCAACAACACAAAGGAACTGAACGGACACTGGAATGCCACTGCAAGAGAAACAATTACCACAACTTTGCTTGCCTGCAGGAACAGCCAAATGCAGCAGAAGGATGCTCTTGACCTCAAATCATAGTGGCATGCAACTAAATGGCAGAACTGGGCATGTGCTGGAGCCAGCTCACCCCAGCTCCACGTTCAGTGACATCATGTAAATAGCCTGAAATTGACCATGGTGTGAGTACTTATACCAGGGAAATCAGTAGACACTACAAGCCAGGGTGCACAGTTTTTTTCAGTTGGAGAGCTGGTTGTTAAATATTTACCAGCACACCACTGGGCAGAACCCAGTTCACATCTAGAACTCTAGCTGCAAGGGAAGCAGGAAATTTATTTGTTCACTTTCCAGCCTTTGAAGGAACACTAAAAGGAAGGTGAAAAGGATGCTAGATGCCAAACCACCAACCATTACACACACTTCTGGGAATGTATCCTACAGTAAATTTACATTTGTGTGAAATGATGTATGATTGATGATGTTGCAGTGTTATTAGTAATTGTGTTGAAGCAAAATTTCTTAACACAAGTTTCTCTTGAGCTTATGTTGAAGTTTATTAACTCTCCAGCAAGAGAACTGACAAGGTGACAAAATAGTTTATTGGTTCAAAGAGGGTTTGGAAGTTGTTGATGTGTATCTACAGCAGGGAAAGAATGCTTGCATAAGCAGCTCATTAAAAAAAGAGGCTGATAATAAGGTCAAGATTACCGTTTCATTTACCATGATCATTAAAACATCATTTCTGTTTCTGTCGCAACAAATGAGTTTTTAGGCACAAAAATCTTGGAGACAATTTCTGGAGAGGACACTGTTCAGCAGAAATAACAAGAAAAACATCCAAGACACGCTACATCTGTGGCTATTAACTAGACATACAAAGTTACACTGTTTGATGTCCCAGCAAAGCTGGACAAGGGCCAGTGAGCCCCAAGGCAGCAAGTGTGTCAAGTGAAGTTCAGACCAGAGAGCCAAGCAACCAGGTCCTGCTTTGTCTCCGTAGCCAGAATGAGCTTCTGGTTGAAAGGTGCTAAATCCTTGGTCACCAAATCCTTTGCTTTGTTTTTTATTTTACAATAGGCAAAAATGGAAATGAGGTGTTACATAACGAATTGTGTTCCCCCCAAAATTCATATGTTAAAATTCTAACCCCCATTGTGACTGTATGAGGAGATGGGGCTTTTAAGGGAGTAATTATGGTTAAATGAGGTCATAAGGGTGAGACCCTCATCATAGGACTAGTGTCCTTTTAAGAAGAGAAAGACAAACTCATTCTATGAGGCCACCATCACTCTGATACCAAAACCAAACAAAATGTCACAAAGAAATAAAACTACAGGCCAATATCACTGATGAACATAGAGGCAAAAATCCTCAACAAAATACTAGCAAACAGAATCCAACAGCACAATTAAAAGGATCATACATTATGATCAAGTGAGGTTTATCTCAGGAATGCAAGGATTCTTCAATATATGCAAATCAATCAACATGATACACCATATTAACAAACTGAAGGAGAAAAACCATATGATCATCTCAATAGATGCAGAGAAAGCTTTTGACAAAATTCAGCACCTATTTACGATAAAAACCCTCCAGAAAGTAGGCATAGAGGGAACTTACTTCAACATAATAAAGGCCATATATGACAAACTCACAGCCAACATCATCCTCAATGGTGAAATACTGAAAACATTTCCACTAAGATCAGGAACAAGACAAGGTTGCCCACTCTCACCACTCTTATTCAACATAGTTTTGGAAGTTTTAGCCACAGCAATCAGAGAAGAAAAGAAATAAAAGGAATCCAAATTGGAAAAGAAGAAGTAAAGTTGTCAGTGTTTGCAGATGACATGATACTATACATAGAGAATCCTAAAGATGCTACCAGAAAACTACTAGAGTTAATCAATGAATTTGGTAAAGTAGCAGGATACAAAATTAATGCACAAAAATCTCTTGCATTCCTATACACTAATGATGAAAAATCTGATAGTGAAATTAAGAAAACACTCCCATTTACCATCGCAACAGAAAGAATAAAATATCTAGGAATAAACCTACCTAAGGAGACAAAAGACCTGTATGCAGAAAATTATAAGACACTGATGAAAGAAATTAAAGATGATACAAATAGATGGAGAGATATTTCATGTTCTTGGGTTGGAAAATGTTGGAAATCAACATTGTGAAAATGATTCTACTAGCCAAAGAAATCTACAGATTCAATGCAATCCCTATCAAACTTCCACTGGTATTTTCCACAGAACAAAACAAAAAATTTCACAATTTGACACAAAAGACCCCGAATAGCCAAAGCAATCTTGAGAACGAAAAATGGAGCTGGAGGAATCAGGCTGCCTGACTTCAGACTATACTACAAAGCTACAGTAATCAAGACAGTATGGTACTGGCACAAAAACAGAAAGATAGATCAATGGAACAGGATAGAAAGCCCAGAGATAAACCCATGCACATATGGTCACCTTATCTTTGATAAAGGTGGCAGGAATATACAGTGGAGAAAGGACAGCCTCTTCAATAAGTGGTGCTGGGAAAATTGGACAGGTACATGTAAAAGTATGAGATTAGATCACTCCCTAACACCATACACAAAAATAAGCTCAAAATGGATTAAAGACCTAAATGTAAGGCCAGAAACTATCAAACTCTTAGAGGAAAACATAGGCAGAACACTCTATGACATAAATCACAGCAAGATCCTTTTTGACCCACCTCCTAGAGAAATGGAAATAAAAACAAAAATAAACAAATGGGACCTAATGAAACTTCAAAGCTTTTGCACAGCAAAGGAAACCATAAACAAGACCAAAAGACAACCCTCAGAATGGGAGAAAATATTTGCAAATGAAGCAACTGACAAAGGATTAATCTCCAAAATTTACAAGCAGCTCATGCAGCTCAATAACAAAAAAACAAACAACCCAATCCAAAAATGGGCAGAAGACCTAAATAGACATTTCTCCAAAGAAGATATACAGACTGCCAACAAACACATGAAAGAATGCTCAACATCATTAATCATTAGAGAAATGCAAATCAAAACTACAATGAGATATCATCTCACACCAGTCAGAATGGCCATCATCAAAAAATCTAGAAACAATAAATGCTGGAGAGGGTGTGGAGAAAAGGGAACACTCTTGCACTGCTGGTGGGAATGTGAATTGGTTCAGCCACTATGGAGAACAGTATGGAGGTTCCTTAAAAAACTACAAATAGAACTACCATATGACCCAGCAATCCCACTACTAGGTATATACCCTGAGGAAACCAGAATTCAGAAAGAGTCATGTACCAAAATGTTCATTGCAGCTCTATTTACAATAGCCCGGAGATGGAAACAACCTAAGTGCCCGTCGTCGGATGAATGGATAAAGAAGATGTGGCACATATATACAATGGAATATTACTCAGCCATAAAAAGAAACGAAATTGAGCTATTTGTAATGAGGTGGATAGATCTAGAGTCTGTCATACAGAGTGAAGTAAGTCAGAAAGAGAAGGACAAATACCGTATGCTAACACATATATATGGAATTTAAGAAAAAAAATGTCATGAAGAACCTAGGGGTGAAACAGGAATAAAGACACAGACTTACTAGAGAATGGACTTGAGGATATGGGGAGGGGGAATGGTAAACTGTGACAAAGCGAGAGAGAGGCATGGACATATATACACTACCAAACGTAAAATAGATAGTTAGTAGGAAGGAGCCGCATAGCACAGGGAGATCAACTCGGTGTTTTGTGACCACCTGGAGGGGTGGGATAGGGAGGGTGGGAGGGAGGGAGATGCAAGAGGGAAGAGATGTGGGGACATATGTATATGTATAACTGATTCACTTTGTTATAAAGCAGAAACTGACACACCATTGTAAAACAATTATACTCTAATAAAGATGTTAAAAAAAAAAAAAGAAGAGAAAGAGATTTAGAGCTTGCTTACCCTCTCTGCCATGTAAAGAAGACCCAGCAAGAAGGCAGCTGTCTGTAAGCCAGGAAGATAGCTCTCATAAGAAACCAACCCTTAGGGCACCTTGATCTCAGGCTTTTGGCCTCCAGAACTGTGAGAAAATAAGTGTCTGTTTTTTAAGTCACCCAGTCTGTGGCATTTTGTTATGGCAGCCTGAGCTGACTGCACAAGCTACGTGTCCCTTAATAGTGTTAACTGGTTAAATAAATTATAGTATAACTATTCAGGGCCACATCAAATACCACATGAGAGGTACCCCGGAGTTATGCAAACAGCAATGCGGACTCCTACAACGAAATGCAGTGCAACCATTAAAACGAAAGAGGTAGCTCAAATAAGCACAAGGAATAACCTCCATAGTACGTTAAATGAAAAAAAGGAAGGTACATATCTCTATATATAGTATGCTGCTCTTCAGGCTAAAAATGATCAAAGGAATCTTTATAGATATATTTGCTCAATTAAATAAAGCTATCTCTAGAAAGATACCCAAGAAAATGGTAGTCTTCAGAGAAGAGTAGCTGGAAGCAGGGGTGAGGAAGATTTTTACCATATGCCTTTTTGCACATTCTGAATTTTGTACCAGTGTGCGACTAGTGGCAATTTTAAAATGTTTAATTAAAAAAAAAAATGTTTGCAGGAATAATACTACACTGTTCATGGGAATGTGGTGCTTGGCCCTGGAAGAGCAAGGATTGGGCTGGAGGAATCAGAACACCGCCTTAAGTGCCTGCTTTCCGGCAGGAGCTAACCCTGGACTTCAGGGCACACAGGGGGTTGGGGCCCTGGTCTGACCTTGGGCATGTCACTCACCCCTGTGGCCTCAGTGTCTCTTAAAAGACCGCCCTTCCTGGGAGACAGACATCACCTATGCTTGTCTACACAAACCAGGTGTGAGGTGAGTTCTTTTCCTATGTGGGGCAGGGGTTCATTCAGGGATTCATTGCTATGTAGCCCAGATCAGACCCCAAACCAGACACATCTGTTAAACCCTGACCCCAGGCATCCACAAGAAGGCCACTTCCATGCTCAATGTGGAGGAGGACAATCGGGCCAGTGGTACCAGTGGTCAATAAGAATGGTGGCAAATGTGGGCTCTGGAACCCCTGCCGGGCCTGCGTCCTGGCCCATCCCTCATTACCCTGCCCACGTCTAACCTTGACCTGAGAGACAGGCCTGGTCCACTCTGAGTGGTGCTGTGGGGACTGGAGGGGACATGGCCTGTGGTGTGAGTGGCATGGGCTACACAGAGAGACTTGTAAATGCTGCCCAGGGCTATTTCCTCAGGTCGAGCTCTGGCCAGGAGAGGCTATCACAGCTGCTTCCTGTGATTAAAACATGCAAACCTAAAGACTTGTTCAAAGAAATAGATGGCTTAACAACGAGGGGTGGGCAGGTTCTCTTTGAAGTGTGTATGTAGATGCCCTTGGCTGGCCCTCCTGGGCCCAATTATGGAAGCAGGCCAGGCCAGCCCACCCCTGCCTGTCCTTCCCCAGCACCAGGGCAAGCCGTGGTTGGCCAGCAGCAATTCTTCATTTATTCATGAAACGGTCTCCATTTGCTCTTGAAAAAGTCTCTGTGCTCATTGACATTTCTCTCCCTGACCTCTGACCCTCCTCTTCCCCAGCCCCAAGCTCCTGCATTAGGGTTCAGAGCTTGGCAGGACCCCAGCAACCCAGGGCCTGGATCTGACCCAGCCACAGCTGCCGGCCACCTCTGACACACCCCCCCTTTCTGCCAGGGCCCCTCAGCTGTGTGTTTCTAATTCCCTGATGCTCAGGCTGAGAGGTGGGAGAGGGCAGCTCATGCTGGGCAAACTGTAGGATCCCAGGCAGCCTTGATGGGCATGGGGAGGGGCTGCCCACTCAGGCCTGGCCTTCCCTGGGACCTCCAGATGCCAAGGTGTCAGACGCACAGAGAGCAGGGAGTTGCCAGGGGGGCCAGGCTGAAAGGGGACGCTCTAGCCTGGATGTTTCTGGAATCTGGCCTTGAAGGTCCCAACAGAATTTTTCCTCAGAGATGGACTTTCTTGGGGTTCCTTTAAGCAAATCAAGATGACAAGGTAATTTCCCAGGAGCCTGGGAGGTAGAACCAGGCCCAGGGGCTCAGCATTTAATGTGGGCTCCTTTGTGAGTGTAATTCTTTCCTTCCTTGCTCTCACCTGCTGCCTCCTCGATCCACGGTATCTGTACAGAAGATGGTTATTGACTGGCACAGCCTGACAGGTGATCAAATGGCAAGCTGTGCCCTTCAGGTTGAATTATTTCTTAATTGATTTATTGTGGTAAAGTCACCTGTTCACCTCTTCCAGGAAGAGCTCACTCTCACTCTCATTCCTCTGAACCCCTAGGGCCAACATTTCCTGAACAGTGACTGTGGGCAATGATTGTGGGGGCAGAGACCAAGGCCTGGGCATCTGGGGAGCAGGGAGCAGCTGTCTTGGTTGGCAGCAGGCAGAGCGAATTGGAATGCTCTCAGGAGAGAGGAGATGGAGTGGGAAGGGCTGCGCTGCCCGGACGACCTGAGTTCACTCTGGGCCAGTGGAAAGGCATTGAAGGTCAAGAGCGAGAGGTGATGTGATCAGGGATCTGGGCAGCAGTGCAGGGGCTGGGCAAAGGGATCAAGGTGTGGAAGGAATGTGGGTTCAGGAGAAGTGGCTCTCGGTCATTGTACCTTAGACCAGTGCCCAGGGCTCTCTGAGCCTCATTTTTCTCCTCTGTGAGATGAGCTGATAATAACAAGCCTGCCTGCGACTGAGGAGAGCTGGGGGTCAAGTGGCCCAGGGGTATGAGGTGCTGTGTAAACTAGGTTGTCACAATTGCACTAGTGGGTGTGGTAGGGGACACAGCAGCACCGAGGCAGCTCCATGGCTTCCTGAACGGGAATGTGATGGGGCCTGATCAGGACAGACATCTGACATCCTGGTGTCTTCATATGCCTCCCCACCTGCCACACCAGATGGTCAGACCTCTCTTTTTATGTTTCTAATTTGACAAGTAACATAGGAGCACAGACCAAAACAGGCAAGCACACACACAAACAACCACCACCACCACCACTACCACACCACCACCCGCTGCTCTCTCCCCACCAGCAGTAGCTGAGTAGGCTTCATCCTTCCCGTTCTTCTATGCTTAGCACCCAGAGTGGAGTGTGTTTGTGTGTGTGTGTGAATGGTTTCTTAGCACATGTGCTTATCCAACTTGTTTTTGTCACTTAGCACCAGGACTTGGGGGGACCTCACACCCACCGGCCATCAGAAAGTCTTCAGTGGGCAGTGCTGAATGTCACAGAGCCACCAGGTGCTAAGCGGTGTTTGGGTTATCTTGGACCTCACTCTAGACAAAGAAATGCTGGGGAACAATAGAGACAGATTTCTGAAGTGTGTTTATTTCATAACCTCTCCAGAGTTGACAGGGATGTTGTTCCAGGTGAGGAGACCGAGAGGCCCAGAGGCCACCCCAAGGCCACCCCCCCAACCCGATCCCGAGGACAGAGTCAGACTGCCAGGGAGCTGCCCGGTGCCCTCGAGAGAAGCGTCTCTGCTCAGAGGAAGATGTCTCTCAGGGATCCGGTCCCAATGACCTGGATTGCTCCTGCCCCCCGCCCACCCCTGGCCATATGAGTGACCAAACTCACTGCCCTCCACTCCTGAGACCAAGAGAGGGGCCTGGAAGGCTGGGGCAGAAAGTGCTAGATCTCTCCGCAAAGGGCTTTTTTAACTCTTGCAATTGCCGAGCTATCCGAAGTGTGATGCTTCATGCCCTGTGAATATCCCAGTCCCCAGGAACCTGGGGTTTTATCCTCCATGATGGTCCTGGCCTGAATCAGTCCCTCACTGAGGGCTGCAGATCAGTGGCTTCTGATTCTGTCCTTCTTTCCACATTGACAGTCTTCTGTGAAGAAGAACTCCCTCACCCCCTGGGATGAACAAGTACTTCTAAAAAGGTGTCATGCTTACCTACAATGGTGGGAAATGGGTTTCTCTCTCTGCTTCTCTTTCTTTCTTCCTTTCTTTCCGTTTTTTTCATTCTTTGTCTTTTTGTTTTCTTTTTTTGATGATCACAATGAGCCATGGATTTGTATGTATTGTTTTTGGTGCTCAGTTATAGTCATTATGCTCTTTTTTTTTTTTTTTTTTTTTTGCAATACATAAGCCCCTCACTGTTGTGGCCTCTCCCGTTGTGGAGCACAGGCTCCGGACGTGCAGGCTCAGTGGCCATGGCTCACGGGCCCAGCCGCTCCACGGCATGTGGGGTCTTCCCGGACAGGGGCACAAACCTGTGTCCCCTGCATTGGCAAGCAGACTCTCAACCACTGCGCCACCAGGGAAGCCCATCATTATGCTCTTTAATGCTACAGTTGTCCCAGAAATCTTTGAGCACTTCTTTCTTTCTGGCACAAGATGTCCCAGGCCCACCTTATTCTGTTCCTGCCCCAGACCTAGGACCAGTCAGTCTCCCAGAAAACCATGGGTCCTTGGCATGGGAATGGGATTTAGAACTCAGGATCTGGCTCTCAGGGTGTATATTGCCACAGAGGTGATCCACTACATTGTGCAGAAGAAAGATCTGACCAGAGAGTGGCTGGGGATCAGTCAGGTCCCCTAGGCACCTGTGGCAGAATGGAGACTGAACTCCAAGACTCCCAGCTCTCTGCTCAGGCTCTTTGGAGTGGGGGAGGTTTCCACGTAGGTCATTTCTAGGTGTATGTCCTGAAGCCCATGGTTTGCCCAAGGGAGGCCTTGTCAGCATCCTTAGCTGCCTACCCACTAGTGATGCCTAAAATCCCACCATTCATTCCTATATGTCAAGATTTAGATCTCTTAGATAGCTAAGAACTAGTTCCCTGAGGAGTTCACTTAAAGGGTTCAGGTGTTCCCAAGACAGATTCCAGTAACAGACATAGCCCTGAAGTGCCTGGACCCTGAGGTTGGAGGGAGGGGCCACTCTGAATGGGGAAGGATCTACACAGACTTTGGGGACTGTCTAGGTCTGGGCACTACCTCACAAATGTGTGTCACAGTCTGGCAACCCCAGCCCCCTGCATATCCACTGCTCTAGGGAAAAAATACATCACTCCCTGCACCCTCCGAGACCTCCAGGGGGCTCCTGCAGCTACATACAGAACCCCAGCTTTTATGGCCACAATACATTGAACTCATGATGGTCAGTTAAGAAATCCATGTGTTCCCCTTTCTCTTGTAACCCCCATAGCCTCCAGCACCCAACAAGGGACAAATGGAAATGTTATTCTTTGACAGAGTTGAAAGGGAGTGAGTGAAAACATCAAGCCAACCAAGAATGGCAGTAGGTGGAGTGTGCATGGGGGTGGGAGTAGGGGCCTGGCTCAAGCTGGCTTCTGTTTTGAAGAGTAGACCCTAAAAGATGTCAAAGGGACTACCACCTTTGAGCTGTGCTCACCTCACTGCTCCCTCTGCCCTTCCCACCTGTGCTCTATGGGATCCAGATATCTTTTGACCAAGAAGTTTCTACCTCATTAACAAAATAAGGAAAAGTGTTGTTTTCAATACACAGGGAGCTATTTCTGTTTGTAGCAGAATAGTACTTCAACATATTGAGGTATTTCTGTTTGGGTTTTTTTTGTACTTTTTGCAGTCTCATCACTTAGTCCATTCAGACAGGGGGTTATTTTAGAATGGCTGACCTCAGGGTGGGGTCACCCAGCGGGGAACAGAGCACACACATGCAGGATTTTGACTTCCAATGCAGGCTGCTGAGACTCAGGTAAGAGAAGGATGGTAGGAACCAAGGCTTCACATTGCAAGAACCAGGCTCTTCGAAAGAGAAAGTTTTGGTTTTGTGTTTTGGTTTTGGTCCTCAAAGGCCCAGAGGACAATAGACAGCAGGTTAAAAAAAGGACGTGTGTAGAACCAGTGCTCCACTCGAGGAAATGGAGGGTGTCCCGGACGGTGAGCGGTGGGGAGAGGGGGTGGGCGTGGCCTCAGCCCTGACCAAGACCATGCAAGCGTGGAAGAACACCAGAGCCTGATGGAGTCCAGGAGAGGACAGAGAGTTATGTAAGCCTCTTTCACCAGGGTTTCTCACTATGGCAGGTGAGATAGGTATGCTTAAACGTGGTGCCCAGGCCACCTTCAGCTTTCCCCTCCACTGCCCCTGGGGTGTTCTTGGTCCTCAGGACTAGAGATGAAGCTTTAGCCGTCATATCCATGCTTCATGCAGCAGGATGGAGGAAGGGGGAAGGAGGGCAAAGGCCACCCCGCAGACCTGTCTTCAAGTTATTTCCCATTTGCTGCACTTCTGCCTTTTGGTCAGAACAAATAACAGCTGGCCCAGCCTGCCAGAGCAGTGCTGCTCCAAACAGTCATCCAATACTCATCTGTGGCTGTTAAAATATAAATTTAAATTAATAAAATTATTATTTGGTGCTTAACATCACTAATCATCAGGGAAATGCAAGTCAAAACCCCAATGAGATATCATCTCACACCTATTAGAATGACTATCATCAAAAAAGAAAGAGATAGGGCTTCCCTGGTGGCGCAGTGGTTGAGAGTCCACCTGCCGAAGCAGGGGACACGGGTTCGTGCCCCAGTCCGGGAAGATCCCACATGCCACAGAGCGGCTGGGCCCGTGAGCCATGGTCGCTGAGCCTGCACGTCCGGAGCCTGTGCTCTGCAACGGGGGAGGCCGTGACAGTGAGAGGCCTGCGTACCAAAAAAAAAAAAAAAAAATTAAAACTAGAACTACCATATGTTCCAACAATTCCACTTCTGAGTATATATCTTAGTGTGTGTGTGTGTGTGTGTGTGTGTGTGTGTGTGTGTGTGTATACTGACTTGAAAAGTTATCTGCACACCCCACCATGTTCACTTCAGCATTATTTACAATGGCCAAGACATGGAAGCAACCTAAGTGTCCACTGATGAATGAATATATTTTTTTAAAATGTGGTGTATATGTACAATGGATATTAAGGAAATCTTGTCATTTGCAACAATATTGATGGAACATAAGGGCATTATGCTAAGTGAAATAAGTCAGAGAAAGAAAGACAAATATTATATGATCTTATATGTGGAAACTAAAAAACAAAACAAAATATTAAACTCATAGAACAGAACAGATTGGTACTTGCCAGAGGGGAGGGGATTGGGTGTAGGCAAAAAGGATGAAGGCGGTCAAAAGGTACAAACCCACAGCTATAAAATAAATAAGTCCTGGGGCTGTAATGTACAGCGTGGTGACTATAGTTCATAATACTGTGCTGTATATATTTGAAAGTCGCTAGGAGAATAGATCTTAGAAGTTCTCATCGCAAGAAAACACAATTTGTAAGTATGTGTGGTAAAGGATGTTAACTACAATTATTGTGGTGATCGTTTCACAATATATACAAATATCGAATCATTACTTTGTACACCCAAAGTTAACAGTTATGTGTCAATTATATCTCAATAAAAATAAATAACAACAAAAAGGTAAAAGTCAGCTCCTCTGTCACACTAGCATTTTAACATTTTAAGTGTTTGATAGCCACATTGGAGCTAGTGCCTACCATACTGGACAGCACAGACATAGAACAGTCATGGAAGAAAGTTCTCTTGGCAACACTGCCCAGAGGGGTGAAGGACTAGAGTCTACAAACTTCCACTTGTAGGTCCCTTTCAGTGCTCCTGCTTCTTCCCTCCCCACAATCCCTACCTCTAGTGACCAGTGCCACATACTGGCCCCATCACACCAACCAATGCCTGATGCCAGGGCCCAAAGGCGAGCCAAGTCAAGTGGCCTCAGTATGGGAGGAGAGACCAAAAGGGGCAAAAAGGAAGATGAGGAACTTAGGATGAGGAGGACTGGGGTACTGTCAGCCCATGTGGCAGCTGACTGGGCAAATGGAAGCAAAACTCCTCCCTCAACTTTCTCATCCATCTACTCACCCATCTACCCATCCACTGTCTATCCACCCACCCACCCACTCATCCACCTATCCATCCATCCATCCATCTACCCATCTATCCATTTATTCTGTACTCCTGCTTTCCAGGAATTGTGGGTACAAAACAAATGAGCCACAATCTCCCACCTCAATAGGAAAACAACTAGCATAGTAATAATAATAATATCAGCAACAGCAGCAGCAATACCAGTCAGCGTAGCAGTGTGATAGATGGGCTGACAAATGTGGAGGGATGCCTGCTGGAGACACAGTTAACGGTAAATACTGACTAAATGCTGAGGAGCTATCCAAGGCTCCTCCCCCTCTAAGGAGCCCGTGCTTCCCAAGGTGGGCTAAGGCTGTCAGTCCACATGCCGGGACCTACCCAAACTCCTTGAGGGAGGATTATGGGGTGTTGAGCGACCGCCCCCACCAGGACCTGTTATGGCCAGACCACTCAGCCAAGGTTGGGTCCAGGCCAGCCCCCCACCTGCCCGCCCTGTGGCCCCACATTCCTAGGCTGCCAAGTCTCTGCTTGTACAAGATGAACAAACCCAGGGACCCCCAAGTTGTGACTTTGCCTGCAGAGGATCCTGGCTGAAGCTGCCTTTGTGACTTTGGCTTCCTTTCAGAGGAGTTGGAAAATGTGCTCTCAGAGCCTGGCCATGGTCCCAGCTCTTCTGTCCTGGAGCTCTGTGGCTGCTCAGAGCTTTGGAGGCCCTGTCAGTAACACGCAGACCCATTCATCTTGCAGAGTTGTATGAGGATTGGAGACAATGTGAATAAAGGCCTAGCTGGGGCCTGACATACAGCTGGTGCCTAATAAATGTTACACATGGTTACAAGGTGAGGAGGGTTCCCTTCCCACTCTCACAAACTCTAATGCTATAAACTAGAGATTTCAGGCACACAACATTATTCCTATAAGTTCACAAGCCTGAACAAAACCATCCTGTGCATGGACTCTGGTTTGTACTCAAAGGGAAAGGGCAACAGGCCATAAATCAAAACACTTTGACCTTTCTGGGGAATCTGCTCCCCCGCACACTTCACCTGAGTCTTTGGAGAATTTTCACCACATATGTCAACATGCCGGCCAGCCAGGAGGTCTGAGGCCTCCAGGGAACTACCTTTTACAAGCATACACAGGGCCACAGAGCCTGGATTCATGGCAGGTGGTCAACAGGGCGTTGCATACCTGAGGGTGAGCTGGTTGGCTGCATTTCACTGCTGGTTATGAAAAAGTTCAAGATCAAATCAATTAGTTATAAATGCAGCTTTAGAACTGAGTGGGCCATGGGTTTACAAAACTATTTCTCCCCCCACAGGAACATATCCTACAAGCAATATTTGCCTGAGTGTTCAAGAGAGATGAAGCAACAAAGATTTCTGGAACACGAGGTGTTGGGGTATGTTTGAGGGAGAGACAGATAAGTCATTCAAACAACATTTATTTATTTAGTGTCTGCTCTTCAGGTACTCTGCTAGTCAGTGAATAAGACAAGGTGGTCCCTGCCTTCATGGGCCTGGTATTCAAGTTTAGGAGCAGATAAGGAAATAGTCAAACAAAATGATTGCAAGTGTTCAAGTGTTGTGAAGAAAATAAAGGACTGAGATAATAATAACAATGGATGATCAGAGGCCTCCTTGATAGCATGACATTTAAACTGAGATCAGAAGGATGGAGAATGAGCCAGTCATGGGGAGAGTGCAAGGAAAAACATTACAGACAGGGAGTAGGGCAGGAAAGACGCTGCCATGCTCAACCCCCTGAAAGACTGAAGCAAAGTCAGAGAGGTAGGAACAGAATGACATGGACCACATAAGCCATAATAGAGAGCATGAATTTTATTTTTTTAGTTAAATGAAGAGCTATTGGAAATTGCCCCAGAGGAGCTATGTGCTTAAGAAATACCACTCTTCTGTTGCTGCATGGAGAACAGACTAGAAGAAACTAAAGTGGAGGCAGAGAGATCTATTAGCAGGCCTTGGAGCAATCCAGGTGAAAACTGATGATTACTTGAATGAGAGTAATGGTAGTAGGATAGGGAAAAGTGGGGAGAATTCAAAATATATTTTGGATATAGAACCTGCTTCAACTTGCTGCTGGGTTGGATTTCAGGTTGGAAGGAAAGAAGCAGAATCAAGGGTATCTCATGTATTCCTGGCTTTAAAATGCTGGTACCAGATGCTGATATTAGTACACTGATTGAGGGTGGGTAGATATATTAAAAAGGGAAATCAGGAGTTCTGTGTTGGACATATGATGTTTGAGATGCCTGTGGAACAACCAAATACAAGTGATCTAAGGGCATTAGGAACTCAGAGGAGAGATCTGACCTAGAGATAGAAATGTGAGGCCATCAATTCACAGATGAAATCACCTAGGTGGAGCAGGACCCCTCAGACTTAGAAGCTTGGAGGAGGAGGAAGAGTAAGCTGAGAAGACACAGAAGGGGCACAGGAGGAGGAGGAGGAAACCTAGGAGAAAGTGGGGCTGTGGAAAGCAAGAGAGAAGTGTTTTAAGAAGAAGGAAGTCAACATGTCATCTGCTGAAAAGTTAGATGAGCACCAAGACCTGCCTGGGGATGGCTGGGGAAGCCACTGGGGACTGACCAGAGCAGATCCATTGTGGCTGTAGGACAGGAGGCAGTGGGTGTGGAATGAAAAATGAAGGAGAGATGAGAAAGTGGAAATAGCAGGTGGGGTTACACATGTCGTGTTTTTGGCTTCCCCACAGCTTGAGAACACTCTGGCTCTGTTTGGGGGTCCTTCCCACCTTGAGAGTCCTGTGTCCCTGAATATAATGGAGAAAACTCTCTTCCTGGTCTCCTTTGAACCCAGGGCTCAGGCATGTGACCTGGGATCCTCCAATCAGATTCAACTTCATGAGACATCAAAATCCCTTCCCAGCCTCCTTTGCAGCCAAGGCACAGGCATGTGATCTGGCTCCACCAATCAGATTCAATCTCATGAGATGTCAACTTCTTTTTTTTTTTCCCAGCTTCTTTTGCAGCCAGGGCTTAGGCATGTGACCTGACCCCACCAATTAGATTTGCCTCATAAGGCATCTATCCAGGGGGAAGCTTCAGAGGGTAGGAGTGGTCGAGCTCCGAGCACTAGAGGGACACAGGTGGTGGCAGCAGTGCAATGGCAGTGAGGTCAATTTCCAGGTGACAGACCCACTGTAGCATCTGGTGCTCCATGGGGCAATGGCAGTGGTTTCCTCTCTGGCTAGTCCTGTGATGTTATAGTGCGGGAAGTTGATCCTTGGGACTTAGTTTCTAGCTTGCTACTTCAGCCTTCCCCAAAATTCCTTTTAATAAACTAGTATTTTGTTTAATCTTCTTGACACAACTTCTGTTGCACAAATGAAGAACTGTGCCTGATTTAGTATGACAGAAAAAAACAGAAAGAGCAGAAAAGAAAACAAGGAAGAGCCTGAGTGCCCTGAAACCCCTGGATGCTGGACCAGCCCAGGACTACCTCAGACTTTCTGTTGTATGAGACCAATAAATCCCTCCCCATTATTCAGATTTTCTTGCAGCCAAGTGCACTCCTAACTGAGCCAAAATCTGGTGGCTGGCAGTGGAGCACTGCAGGAATGGGCTGAGGGAGGAGGAAGGGGCAGATAATGAGAACCTCAACTTTGCAGGACAACCTTGCAGTGGCAAAACATTTGGCCAAATGGTCCCCTGCTGCATGGTGGGATACAGATCATACACTAACTGAGGCTGTAGAGTTGGGGAAATGTTAGGAAAAATCCAGAGCAGAGCTGTTATTGGCTACTTTGGGCAATGTTCTGCAAGAGAGGAATGGATTGAGACCAGAGACAGCCAGATGTCAGGCAGTGATAGGAGGGAATGTGACGTTTCTGAGTGAAGCTCCCTCTCTCAGTGGCCTGCAAGCTGAATGGAGTGAAATTTCCAGAAAGTTCCAGAAAAGACTTGCGGTATTCTGCACGCACGCACACACACACACACACACACACACACACACACACACACACACACACAAAGACCAAAAGCCTACCAAGTTTTTGAGTAAAATTATTACCTGAAATAATTCAACGGGTGACTGCCAATCCCTGACGCTTAGGACCCCAAATTCACTCCAACCGGAAGTTGTGTGGCCCCAGGGATGACATGCCCCCTACAGCCTGCTTCATGTGTGGCCATGGAGAGTAATGGACAGGGAGGACCCCTGAGGAGGGCAGAACCAAGTCCACAAGGGACAATGGCTACCGCAGTTGCTCCCAGGAACAGAGCAGGGAGCCAGATGGCCACCCAATGAACAGGGTGTCCTCATAGGGCAGGACCTCTGCTGCATGTACCAGTGACTGCTGCCTATGTTGGAGCAGATAACTTGTCTTGTAGTTTAAAGGTCTTAGGACCACAAGGAGAGTTATGGAGAAAACTGGCCTAGGTGTAGAGATATGAGACTTCTGCTGTCTGCTGTGGGAGACAGTGACATTTCCTGCGTGTAGGGGAAGGGTGGGATGAGTGCTGGACAGCAGACAGACTGTGCACAGTTACTGCCTGCTGCCTCTTCAGTATCCACCTCTCTCTTCTTCTTTACTGAGGCCTGGTTTGGGAGGGGGTATATAAATGCCCTTCTAAAATGCTCATGTTCTCAGTCACGTGGGAATAGTGCCATCAGTGATATTCATTCTCCCAATCTATTTAAGTGGAGTCAAAAAATAAAACTGAAATCTAAATCAGCATTAAATTTTTATGATATTAATAAATATTTGGCTGACTTTCCAGTTGGCTGACTTTCCAATAGAATAGGGAGGTCAAGAAGAGTATGCTCTCAGACGGGCCTTTTTGGGATTCAGAGGTGAATATGGAAGGAGAATCTGATGACTGAATGGGGGCATGTGCCCCAGGCTTACAGACTGGCTAGTCCCCAAGGGCTATCCAGTGGAAGGATGGAACAGAGAGCAGGACATCAAGCAGCTAAACCACAGATCCTTCTGGTTGTCAGGAAAGTGTTGGGAAAGCGTGATTTTCTCCCACAGTTTCACAACTTCTTAGAGGCCATCCACAGAGCGTAGCCTTGTGTGGTGAAGCTTTACATTGCATACATCTGTCTCTTCCTAGAGCTCCGTGTGGCAGGATGCATAGACTCATCACCGAGTATAGATGCTGCCCCTGCACCCAGGACAGTTAGGGGACATTTGGAGACCATATAAAAAGGAAGAGAGGGTGGCACAGTGGTTGAGAATCTGCTTGCCAATGCAGGGGACACGGGTTCGAGCCCTGGTCTGGGAAGATCCCACATGCCGCGGAGCAACTGGGCCCGTGAGCCACAATGACTGAGCCTGCGCATCTGGAGCCTGTGCTCTGCAACAAGAGAGGCTGCCATATTGAGAGGCCCACGCACCGCGATGAAGAGTGGCCCCCTCTCACCGCAACTAGAGAAAGCCCTCTCACAGAAACGAAGACCCAACACAGCCAAAAATAAATAAATAAATAAATACATTTATTTAAAAAAAAAGGAAGAGAACTTGGCCAGGAGCCCACATTTCCTAGGTATCTACCAAGGCTATGGTGCTGTACACATACAGAGATGTGATCTCATTTTAATCCTCACAGCCCCCCTGTGAAGTAGGGATTATACCCCCATTTTACAGACAAAGTAACTGAGGATAAGAGAAATTGTGTAATTAGCCAAAGTTACCTAGTTGGAAGCCATGGTGCTGGAGTGCACCCCAGGTCAGTGCTTGGAGTTGTAGCTCTGCCCCCAGATCCAGCTGCTGGCAGTTTCCTTAGGTGTGTGAGCATTTGTTAGGTTGCAACACTGAAGAGCCATACAGTGCAGTGAGTAAACTCACAGGCTCCACAGCCAGACAGCCTTGGTTTGATTCCCAATTCCCCTACTCACTGGCTGTGTGACCTGGGGCAATTTTCCTAAACTCTCTGTGCTTCAGTTTCTGCATCTGTAAAATGGGAATAATGAGAGCAGCATCTACCACATAGTTAGACCGTGTAAAACCCTTAGAATAGTAGCTGGCACATGAGAAGCCTCGAGGAAGTATTATTTTATTGTTGTTGATGATGACACTGGCATGGGTGAAGGAGCCTGTGAAACTGCATGGCTGAGGTAGTAATGGGGGAAGGAGTCCTGAACTCCACCGATGCTGAAAGCCCCAAAAGTCCACTTCAGCAGTGGCAGGCGTGGAGGATGGGCTCCAACTCCCTGGCACTGCCCCCACCAAGAAATTGTTTTGGTTTTGTCTGTTTGGTCTGAGTGTTCAGACTCAGGTCTCCTTGGATTCCTGTCCCCACAGAGCTACCCACCCTACTGTCCAAGTAAACATGCCCATGGTCATGTCCTGGGCAGGCCCCTTCCAAGGCCTTGGCCTCCCTCAGGGGTAGTCAGAAGAGTGGGCTTGCATTCCCAACAGGCACCTGTGGAAAGGTCAGACACTTCTGCTGGAGGATGCATGCAAGTCTGTGGCCCAGCCAGTGTGGGGACACTTGCCCATCATTTCTGAGCCATGGGTCATTGTCTGTCCCTGGGAAGTTCCAGCGACCAGAGAGAAAAGCTTTGGCTGGAGGGCAGGGGCATCCCTGCACCACTTATCTGCTCTCTGGGCATTAATGCTGCCTGGACCCTTCTACTGGTTCCCAGGGAGCCCTACTCTGCCTGAACTGAGCCCAGCACAGCTCTAACCCTCAGGGTCCAGCCACCCTACCTGGGCCGCTGGCCTGAGGGCCCAGACTCTCTCAGGGTACTCTGGGCCTGGCCAAAATCACCCAGGCCTTTACCTTCTTGAGAGGACAACGCAAGAGCACTGGGTAAGCAAGTCTGCCTGACCCTGTTTGGCAATCCCCTCAGATGTGTCACTCCCCACCTAAAGTGAGAGCTTTGAAAGGGTGAGAATGGAGTCTCTACAAACAGAGCCTGTCACCCCTCACCAGTTTCCCCAGACTGGAACCCTACAGCAGGCACTTAAATTGGCAGCAAACAGTCCCCAAATACCCTTATCAGTCCAAATAGCCATAAAGCTTCCTGAGTGCTGCAACCTGATCTCACAAAAATAGAGCTGCTGATTGGAACCTTACGGAAACACTAAAGCCAGAGTCCTTCAGGGTACTGGTGGAACATTCTGGTGAGCTTTTCCTGCCCCATTTTACCTTTGAAAAATTGCAAGAAATTTATTTTCGGTTTTCGGTTTTACAAATTAGCACAACATCTTTGAAAAGAAATCTACCACTATCTTTAAAAAGCAATAAAAATATCCATCCCCTTTTACCCAGAAATCTCATTTCTGAGAATGTAGCTTAAGGAAATAATTGAAAGGAAGAATAAAGAAATAATGGTCAAAGCTTCCCACTACAGGTTTGACTAAAACATCTAAGCTGACTCTGGAAATGGCCTCATGTCTGTCCAACACCAGAAGGATGGCTGTTTGTGCACGTCTATCAACTCAATGGTGTCCTGTACGGCTGTTTAAAATTATGTCTGTTTCACAAGGACAAACATATAAGTGACAAAGGAATAGTAAGTTCACCAACTGACATGTGCCTGCATGTGACCCAGAAGGAAGTGTGTGTGGGGCATTGAGATTGTGGATGACCCTCCCTTCCTCCTTCCTTCCTTCCTTTCTTCTTTTCTTTCACTTTCTCTTCCTTCCTTTAACTGAGGCCATGGGGTTTACTCTTCAAGACACAAGGATGAGAGCCCCCAGGAGAGAGGAAGAAGTGCCCTCAGACTGCTTCCCAGCTTTCCCTGTTGAATCCAAATCTTTGTTCTTCCTCTCAGGCCCTGTGGAATCCAAATAGCAACAAAATAGCATCATTATCACCATTGTCATTGTCATCAAAGGGAAAGTCACGCTAAACACCCACACTGATGAATCCACATTTCCCCCAAAGTCCCTGCCTTGACACTCCAGCTCCAGAGAGATCTGCCCTGGAAGGCACCAGGTGGCAGTCACTTCATAGATGCGTCCTGGAGCCCTAATGTCCTGAGGACAAGTCATATGCAAGCATTCCAGCCAGTCCTGCTATGGGGAAGCACGTTAGGTAGAATAATAAAATTCCAGGCCTGAAGGAGGAGCTGATGACAGTGTGTGAGGGTGGTTAGCAGGCTGGACCTGAGGGACCCCAGGCAGCATCAGAGCCCAGGTGTCTTTGGGCTCACTCTGGCCTTGGGAGGCCAAACTTGTGTGGGCAAATCCTTAAGAGGAGCAGACTGGGCTGGAACCTGGGCACCAGGTTACCAAAGCATCTGAAGCACTGTCTGCTCCCATGAAGAGCAGGGATGGAGACCTCAGCCTAAGAAGGCTTCTCAAGCAAGAAACAAAAAAGTACCAACCATATGGGAAAAATTGATTCATTAGACCATTATGTTGCATTATGAATCATTATCAAAAGACATAATGAGGAAAGTAAAGACAAGTCACACACCGACAGTATTTGCAACATTTGTAACCAACAAAGAGTTGGTCATTCAAAGTATGAAAGAACGCTTCCAATCTGACATGGAAAAGATAAGCAGTCCAATGGAAAAATGAGCGAAAGACACACAGAGGCATTTGTAAACAAGGAATCTCAAATTACAAAGAAAGGAAATGTTGCTTAACCTCAAAGGCACAAGAAAGCCAAGGTAAAAATGTGTAGCCATGGGAACCCTTTGCTTATGCGAATGTGATTCAGCACAACTGCTCTGGGAGCATCTAATGAAGGATCTGGCAGCACTTAATGAGGGGATATGTACCTGCCCTATAACTGAGCAAATCCACTGTTTGTTAGGTGTAAGTCAGAGAGAAAACTCGTGCACAGGCAGTCTAGGGGCCAGGCAATAGTCACACCCCATCCTCCAAAACACAGAACCCTGGCAACAGTGCAAATAACCCTCAAAAGTAGACTACTTACTATTTAAATATGGTCTATTCATTTATTAACCACATAAATCTCAAAATCATTGTTTTGAGCAAAAATTGGGAGAGTCACAGAATTTAAAATGAATATCTTTGATCTTATTTCTAGAAGGTACAAAAATAAGGAAAACTATCAAATACATTAATTTGAGATGCACACATACAAAGGTGCTAATGTTACTGAACCAAGCTCAGGTCTGCTCACCTGTGTGCGGTAAAGATAATCTATTGACACCTGGCTGTAGCGAAGTAAAAGCAGTGTTTATCGCAGGCACCAAGCAAGGAGTCCAGGCAGCTAGTGCTCAAAAGGCCTGAACCCTTCAAAGGCTTTCAGGGAAAGGTTTCTAAAGACGGCTGAGGGAGGGGGGTTGTGGGGTGTGTGATCAGCTCGTGGACTTTCTCTTGATTGGTTGTTGGTGAGGTAATTGGGAGTCAACACCATCAACCTTCTGGTTCCAACCAGTCTGGGGTCTGCATGCTGTGGGCAGCATATAGTTAACTTCTTCCACCAGGTGGGGGTTTCAGTATCTGCAAAACAGCTCAAAGGACCTGGCTTAGAATATTCTCTATAGCCCTTGAGGAGGAACTAAAGTTCCTTGACTTTGTTTAATGGCTAAACTATCAAATATTATTATTTTGTCTTGTTTGTTTTCATTTCTTCTGTATTTTCTTACTACTCTAATTAAATTTATTCTTTGACTAAAGTTTTTCTACAGACAAAAGGCAGGTGGAGGACACTGTTGGGGGGGTTCTGTTCTGGGAAGGCCCCATAAGGTCCTGCTCAGTTACACTAAGAGCCTAAGACTTCATTTTACTACTGTTATCTATTTAAGATGTACCTAAAATGACATTTGTACAATATGATTCATTGCACTGTTGTTTGTAACAACAAAAGATTGAAACAACTCATGTCCATCAGTAGGGACTGGTTCAATAGATTAAGGTTCACCAATTGTCACTGTGCAAAAAAACACCTAAAGCAGGCTGTCTGTATAACCAGATCACTGTGATACATTGCTAAATGGGAGAAATAAAGCCAAGGTGTAGAACAGGCTGTGGGCATGCTTTCCTTTTATGTAGAAAATGAAAAAAAAAATAAGAAAACATTTTTGTTTGTTTGTCTTTGCCTGCTCTTGCTCACAAAAACCAGGTGACCATCTGTCCCCATCCTAGTTTGTGCCTGCTGTCCTGGCATAATTTAATCACACCTTTCCCTGTTGGTAAGGCCCTGGTTGGACCAAGAAGTTACCTGTGTCACCCTAATCCAAATTCGTTTCTTCTTTTTCCTGAGAACAAAGCTAGACTACATTTCTCAGTCTCTCCCACCATTAGGTTTGGCCGTGAGAGTGAGTTCTAGGAAGTGGAATTTAAGTGGAATTGTCATGACTTTCAGGCCTGGCCTGTAAAACTGCCATGTGAGATCCTTTCCCTTCCAGCTAGCTGGGTGTCAATGTCAAGGGCAACCTCAGAACGCTGAGCTGAAGCTAGAGCAGCCCCTGGCAGCCTGGATCCCTGAGTGACCATGTGGAGAACAGCTGCCCACCCTCCTCTCCCTGCCTCTTTTGCCTTGCTTTGGTGAGTAGAAAGAAATGTCCATGGGTTTTAGTCATTAGGCATTTGAGGGTTTGTTACAGCAGTCACCCTAACTCAGGCAATTAATTTCTTATTAAAAAATAAGTGTACAAATATACATTACATGCTTCTTTATTTGTCGGATATATTTTACAGGGAAACGTATTTAAAAGAGTTCCTTAACCTACAAGATTACTATGAAGATTAAAAAAATAATGTATATAAAGCCTTCCTCAGTGACTAAACCAGAGTTGGTGCTCTAAAATGTGTAACATCCATTAATTATCTATTTACCAATTGTTAAATTGAGGCCATTGTCAGGGCTGAACACTGACTGTCCCATCACCAAAGCTGTTCCAGCTCTTTTCTGGATGAAGAGGTCCCACCCTCCTGGTGGCACCTCCAGCAGGTACCTGAGCTTACTTAGCTCTGCAGGAAGCATTGGCAAACCTCTCCGGGTCAGGACTGGAAGGTCAGTGAGGGCCTTCCCTGTTCCTGGGAGAACAACTGCCCCTCACCTCCATCCACCCAGGCGCTGGGTGGGAAGAGGAGGACTCTGGGCAATTAACTCCATACTCCCTCACTTTTTAGCTTCTTTTAAATTCTTAAAGTTCCTTTCTCTCCCCTTCCAATCATTAAAGTAATAAGTGTTCTTTGTAGGGAATTGGGAAAACATATTAAGACTCAAGGAAGAACATTAAGATGTCCATAGTCCCACTCACCAGAAATAATCTGGGGGCTTCCTGGTGAGGTGAAGCATTGAGGAGCAGGGCTGAGCTCAAAGTGTGTGTGTGTGTGTGTGTGTGTGTGTGTGTGTGTGTGTGCATGAAACTATACATAAACAAAACTTATCATCATTTTCAAGTGCACAGTTCAGTGGAATAAGTACATTCACATTATTGTACAACCATTACCACCCTTCATCTCCAGAACTTTTCTATCTTCCTAAAGTGAAACTCTATACCTATTAAACAATAGCTCCCCATTCTCCCCTCTCCCAAGCCCCTGGCAACCACCATTCTAATTTCTGTCTCTATGAATTTGACTTCACTCATGTAAGTGGGCTCATACAAGATTTGTCCTTTTTGTGACTGGCTTATTTCACTCAGCATAATGTCCTCAGTGTTCATCCTTGTTGTACCATGTGTCAGAATATCCTTCCTTTTTAAGGCTGAATAATATTACATTGTATGGATAGACCACATTTGTTTATCCATTTACCCAAATGCCGAGGTCTCGTCTTAGTGTTCTGTGAACTGTCCTCCCCTCTAATACTTACTAGGACCCGGAGGGCCATTTTTCCCTCTCAGTTCACAGCAAAGTCTCAAAGAAAGTGCAAGAGCAGATTCAGGTTATGGGCCTGTGGGGCCAGGAAGGCAGAGACTCTGAGACCAGGAGAAGGGAGAGGCGAAGGTCAGCTAGAATCATTGGGGGACAGGATGGAGGTGGACAGGACACTCTCCTGTGACCTGGGCCTGCTGCCCAACAGTCCTGGACACTTAGGGGCCTGGGGCTAAGGAAAAGTCCCTGTCCCTAACAAGGGGACAGGAGCTGAACCAGGGAACGTCTCAGGAATCTTCCTAAGAAAGGCAGTGGTGGACACATGACCTCTCTTCAATTTGCACAGATCTACAGCCAAAACCCTCCTACCAGCTGTGGGTGGGTTAATTGAAAAAGACAGTTAATGTGGGCAATCATGAAGTAAAACCACTCACAATTTAAAGCTTCTAACCGAAAACATACTTAATAACTACACTTTTTTTCTTAATATAAATTTATTTATTTATTTATGGCTGCATTGGGTTTTCGTTGCTGTGCACAGGCTTTCTCTAGTTGCAGCAAGCAGGAGCTACTCTTTGTTGCGGTGATGGGCTTCTCACTGCAGTGGCTTCTCTTGTTACGGAGCATGGGCTCTAGGCTCGCGGGCTTCAGTAGTTGCAGCAGCAGGCTCAGTAGTTGTGGCTCGTGGTCTCTAGAGCTCAGGCTCAGTAGTTGTGGTGCCCAGGGTTAGTTGCTCGGTGGCATGTGGGATCTTTCCAGACCAGGGCTCAAACCTGTGTCCCCTGCCCTAGCAGGTGGATTCTTAACCACTGCGCCACCAGGGAAGTCCGGCTTCACCACTTTTGATTATTTCTCACCAGCTGTGAGCAGCTCAAGCAGCAGAAGCAGGACTCTAAGAGTACAACTGGGGAAATGAACTTGGTGTGAGCATAAAACAACCCTTCCAAACAGCACTAGCAAAAATAATGCAAGGCACACGTGATCCATGGACATGATAATGTATAGCACAGAACTTGCTCCACAATACCTGGGTTCAAGAAACATTTCTTTATTTTTCAAATAAAAATTTCAAAACAAACAAAAGAAAAGTTGTCTTTGAGCAAGTCTCCCCAGAACACATTCCAGAGGTGCAAGCCCAGCACCAGGCACCAGTCTCTACCCCAGTCCCTCCAAGGTCCAGCTCTGGGCCCCAGGACTGAACCATAAGACCAGAGGCTCCTTGTGGGGACGGCCCAGCCATTTCCAACACCTGGGGGCAATTTCCGCTTCCTGGTCTGGTGGGTGGGAAACCCTCTAGGGAGAACACAGCTGCAAAAAGAAAAAGCCACACGCTCAAAACCCACAACAAGGAGACACATGGTCATGTTTTCAGCAATTACTCACCTTTCACACCCTCCCTCCCTAAGTCCCTGCAGACCCTGTGTTCCTCTGTTCCTAGGCTGGGTCTGAATTTCTGCCCAAGGCTGCCCCAAGGTGTGGGTGGGTGAGGTGGGGATGCTGGATGTTTCCCTCACAAGCCCACACCAGCCACAACAAGGATTATTTTTCTCATAAAGACTCACCCTGTTACACAAGGTACAGACAGTGATTGTATAATGAGAAGGTCTTAAGGCACAGGGCAGGCAGAGGGTTGGAAATCAGAACACTTGGAAAGCTGTCTCCCCACTCACTGACTACTGGAGATCCCTAGAGGGAACAGCCCTTCTGGCCAGGCATAAAAGGCAGAAGAGTGGGTAGATGGATGCATGGAGGGACAGATAAAAGAACTGGGAAGTGGGGAGGGGGCAGTTACATTAGTCAGAACTTCTTCTGTTACCAGTGACAGAAACTGAATTCAGTCCAGCTTAGGCAAAAGCAAATCTATTGGCTTATGTACCTGAAATATCCAGTGGGGGATTTACTTTTAGATATGATGGATCTAGGGACTCAAACAATAATATCATTCTCTCTTCACTTTCCTTGTCTTGACTCATTTTACATTTGTGTGTTGACCTTTTCTTTCTCCCTGCAGATGGGCTATGCTGTCAAGGAAGAAGCCAGTAGCCGAGGCTTATATCATCCCAGCTTGGCAAGCCAACCAGAAAGAGACATTCTCTAATAGCCACATAGATTGGCTTGGATCGCATGTCCACCTCTGAGCCAATCCCTGATAACATGGTGATGGGAGCACTAGGATTGGGCAGGCCTGGGTCATGTGCAGTCAATGTGTCCAGGACAGGGTGGGGACACTATGACCCATAGTCCCACCAGAACTATTTTGATAGAAGATGGAGGAGGGTAGTCCTTGTGTAGATAAGAAAAATCCTTTCTGCTACAGCTGTGTACGTTGTTGGAAGGATATAAATAAAGGCCAGAACATGGGAACATAGAGCTAGAAAAAAATCATTGTGAGAGAAGCAGAGGGCCCTTGAAACCCCATGAAGGGCTCATCTTCTCAATCCGTTTTGCCATCTATCAAAACCACCTGTGGATACAACTCAACAAAAAAAAACACAATTTAAAAATGAGCAAAAGACTTGAATAGACTTTCAAAGAACTTATATGAATGGCCAATAAGCACATGAAAAGATGTTCAGCATCACTCATTAGAGAAATACAAATCAAAACCACAATCACCTCACACCCATTAGGATGGCTACTACTGGAAAGAAAGACCCGAAAATAACAATTGTTGGTGAGGATATGGAGAAACTGGAACCCTTGTGCACTGTTGGTAGGAATGTAAAATGGCACAGTCACTGTGGAAAACAATATGGCAGCTCCTGAAAAAACTAAAAATAGAATTACCAAATGATCCAGCAATTCCATTTCTGGATGTATACCCAAAAGAATTGCAGGCAAGGTCTCCAAGAGATCTCTGTAAGTTCATAGTAGCATGATTCACAATAGCCAAAATGTGTCCACTGACAGACAAATGGATAAACAAAATGTGGCCTATATATATACAATGGAATATTATTCTATTAAAAAGGAAGGAGATTCTGACACATGCTACAACATGGATGAATCTTGAAGACATTATGTTGAGTGAAATAAGCCAGACACAAAAGGACAAATAGTATATGATTGCCCTTACATGACATACCTAGAATAGTCAAGTTCAGAGAGACAGAAAGTAGAATGGCGGTTTCCAGGGGCTGGGGAAGGGGGGATGGGGAGTTAGTGTTTAATGGATACAGAGTTTGAGTTTGGGAAGATGAAGAGCTCTGTGGATGGATGGTGGTGATGGCTGCAAAACAATGTGAGTGTACCTGTCTTAGTGGCTCAGGCTGCTATAACAGAATACCACAGGCTTGGTGGCTTAAACAACAGACATTTATTTTCTCACAGTTCTGGAGGCTGGAAGCCCAAGATCATGGTGTCAGCCTGGTCAGGTTCTAATGAGAGCCCTCTTCCTTGCTGCACACTCATATATCCTTTACTCAGAGGGTGCTCATGGAGAGAGAGAGGGATCTCTCTTCCTCTTCTTATGACACAAATTCCATCATGAGATCCCCACCCTTATGACCTTATCTAAACCCAATCACCTCTCAAAGACCCACCTCTATATATCATCAAAATAGAGACTGGGGCTTCAACATATGGACTTGGGTGGGGGGACACAAAAATTCAGTCCATAATAGTGCCACTGAACTATATACTTAAAAATGGTTAAAATGGTAAATTTTATGTTATATGTATTTTGCTACAATATATTTTTAAAGTTATACAAGTAAGAAAATCTTGTGTAGTGAGTTAAAGACTCTGGTCCTTGGGCACCACCACGGATGATCTGATTGCTGGAGCTGCGATGGGACCCGGGAAGCACTGATCTTTTATGAGCTACAGGCACATCTGAGGCACACCCCAGTTTGAGGAGAACCAATCCAGGTGACAGGGAGCCATGAAAGATTTCAGAGCAGGGTTGTGCAGAATGCAAGTTGAAGGTTAGGTCGCAGTGTGCAGAAAGAAGTTCTAGAGCCATCCTGCACTTATGGCTAAGTGGGGAAGTGGGAAGGGATGGAGAGGAGCAAAGCCTTGAGGAGACAAGATGAATAATCTCCAGAACAGGGTGAATGATCTCCAAAGTACTGAACATACTAAACAGAAAACACTGACCACATGGCCATTTCCAGCCTGGCCAGTAGCCCCTCTCAAAGGAAGGGTAAATTCCACTCCCTGCAGCTCCCTCTCCCAGAGTCGCCTGACCGAGGTGGCTTGCAATGGGACTGTCGGCAGACACAGAAAGAGCAGCTTCTTCCACTGGAAGAAACCGGCCAGCATCTCTGGGGCCTCGCCAGGGACAGAATCCAAGCTCCGGAGCGACCAGCAGGGACAAAGGCATCTGTGCTGTCCTGGCCAACACCTGCCAGGAGAGAAATGCAAAACCCTCGCTGGCAGCCCAGAGGCTCAGCTTCGACTTGATGCTTTGGCCACAGATGACCGCTTATCATTCAAGGAGACAATCCCGGCGTGGAGACAGTCTTAAGGCCAAACTCTCACTGGCCATTTCCACTGCCACTGGAGCAGAGAGGCCCTTCTTGTTTGGAGACACTGCAGCAGCTGGAGGAGGATGGCTGAGATGGGGTCTTTGCCAGGCAAGATCAGAAATGCACTGCTCACAGTGCTTCTTTCTGCTCTCCCAGGGCTTTTCAAGGCTCAAACTCAGCTCTACCCAGAATAACAGAGAGGTGTGGGAACCCCAAGCCCCAGGCATTGGTTCCTTCCTTTCCCTCCAAGGGCAGTCCAGCCATGTGGCCATGGGATTTCACCAGAGAAAGGTCAAGCAGGAGGGGGACAAGGTGGGGGTCTTCCTCTGTCCCACAAAAGAAGACCCGTTGGTAGTGCAAGGGGCAAATGGGTTTTTTATGTTAGTTCTTAGATCCTGCTGCTAACAAAGTGATCACTTGGAAGAATATTTTCAGAAGGTCACCGTCCCTGCACTTGGTGCTGATTTTTGGCCTCAGACGTGCTCCCCTGCGTCACAGCCTCCAGAAGGCCTTTCCCAGCACAGCACATTGTCAAAGTCGCTATGATTTATCTGCAGAGAATCTCAGATTTCCTTCCACCCCATACCGCCCCCCCCACCAATTATACATGTTGTTTTTGTGTGAAAATTTGAACAATAATGTATGGGTTGAATGATATCCCCTCCCCTAAAATTCATTTGATGGGAGTCCTAACCCCCAGTACCTCAGAAAGTGAGCATATTTGGAAATGGGTCACTGCAGGTTTAAGTTAGGATGAGCTTATACTGGAATAGGGCGGCCGCTAATCCAGTATGACTAATGTCCTTATAAAAGGGGAAATTTGGACACAGAGATACATTCACAGAGGGAAGACCACATGAAGACCACAGAGAGAAAGCTACCTACAAGCCAAGGAGAGAGGCCTGGAACAGATCTTTCCTGCCTAGCCCTCAGAAGGAACTGACCCTTCTGTTGCCTTGATTTTGCCTCCAGAGTTATGAAACAATGTATTTCTGTTGTTTAAACCACCCAGCCTATAGTATTTTGCTACTGCAGCCTTAACATTAAATACAGAAGGGTGTAAAGTACAAAGGGAAAGCTGACTCTCACAGGCACCTCCCTTCCAGTCCCCCTCCAGAGTAACCCCCATGGGTGGTGTGCTGCAGCCACAACGTTCTTAATTCCATTCACCAGATTTTGTACACCTGGGTTCTGCACATGAATTAGTTTCACCAGTGAGAGACATTCATGTGTAATTTGGAAAGTGGGATTGAGGGAGAAGCCAGCCTGTGGCTGTTCCTCCAGCTGGCATGGGGCTGTGGCTGTCTGTGGCCCACGTCAACATATCACAGCATCTCAAGATGTTTCACAGGTGTGAGAGGTGTGTATGGCAGTGGCAGCTGGGGCAGCAATGACCTCTGAATCAAAGCCACATGGTATGCCCTCCCACAAATCAGCCTCTGGCTCCCCTAGCCTTCCAACAGCACAGCAGGCACCTATTCCCCTCTCTTAAATGCCTTTCCTGAAAATGCCTTAAGAGGCTCCCATTTCCCACAATGAATCCTGATAGATAGAAATGATTTGATAAGTCTTATTCCAGACTTTTCTGCAGAGAATTTTATAACATTTATTGATGTTCTAATTAAAACTAGAAAATTAACATCTATTCGTTAAAACTTTGGAATTACTTGAGTATACAAGAGAAACGAATCACTTTTAACATTTTTGAAGTTTTTCCATTCAATCTTTTCACTGTGAATATGTCCATTCCCCTCTAACCTGGGCATATAATGTGCATACAGTTTTGTAACTTGCTTTTTCTTTTTTTTTTTTAATTTTAGCTATTGCATAAAAATGCTTTTAATACAGAAGACATAAACTCATTAAATGGGGCCAAAAAATGAAACATGGATAAAGTTAAATATCATACAATTCACATAATATCTTATGTTTTAATTTAAAAAAACAAAAACAAAAAAACCCTGTCTCTAAGCAGCCAGTGAGGGCCATCTCCTCCAGGAAGCTGATTAAGTGAACTATAATTGTCTATTCTTCATGCAATGAACAAAACAATAAAAACAACTTTAAAAACTGAGTCAATAAAACTCTTAAATACCACAGAATGGGGAGGGTGGAGGAGGACTTCTTATCTCTAATTTCACACTACTAGAAAGGGGGCATCTTAAGGTTTTCAGGACCATACCTGGCATAGAGAAGAAATTAACTAAAAGTCACAAAGATAATAATCTCAGATTTTTATCAGATCGAAGGACCTAGTGAATATCATGGGACCTTCCTCTTTTCACATTCTTCTATCTCCTAAGTCATCTGAAAGTGAACATGCCTTCTCAGAGTCAGAGGGAATAATAATTTTAAACACCAGATTTTATCACTGTATTCCTCCTTCCTCAGTGATGTAACCTGCTTTTTATTCTTATTAATACGTGGACAATTTCCCATTTTGCACAGTTGTCATCAGGAAGATGAGTTTTAATGGAAATATAGGGCCATTTTTTGTTTTAACTCACTTCTCTTGTGAGATAACTACTAAATATAACAGAGGTCATTAACATATACAGTTTAAATTAATTATAACATGAACACTCAGGTAAGGAAACAGAACATTTACTGTACCCCAGAAACCCTTCCCCTACCACCATCCTGACTTTATGATCATTTTTCCCCTGCTTTCTTTTTTTTTTTTTTTTTTTTTTTTGCAGTACGCAGGCCTCTCACTGTTGTGGCCTCTCCTTTTGAGGAGCACAGGCTCCGGACGTGCAGGCTCAGTGACCATGGCTCACAGGCCCAGCCGCTCCGCAGCATGTGGGATTTTCTCAGACCAGGACACGAACCCGTGTCCCCTGCATCAGCAGGAGGACTCTCAACCACTGTGCCACCAGGGAAGCCCCTTCCCTGCTTTCTTAGTAGTAGTTTTACTGTTTTTGGATTCATCTCTAGACAACATTGTTTAGTTTGGCTGTTTTTTAATGGAAACTTACAATGTCTTCTGCTGGCTTCTTTGTTTGTCTGTAGATTCATCTATTGTATGTAACAATAATTTGTTATTTTTCATTGCTATATAGTATTTCTTGTATAAATATATGCTTACCTTTATTCATCCACTTTTGTTGTTTGTGGACCTTTGGGTTGTTTCCAATGTTTTATTATGAACATACTTTTATATGAATCTTAGTGCTCATGCCATGCATTTCTGCTGGGTAAACACTTATGAGTGGAATTGCTCCTAAGACAAACTATACGTGGCATCAACCTGATTAGGTAATGATGAACTTGTTTCCAACGTGTCTACACCAGTACACACTTCCATCAACAGTGGATGAGTTCTCATTTCTCTACAACCTCAGCAACACTAGGGACCATCAGACTTTAACATTTTTACTAGTCAAGTGGTATGTGAGTGTATTTCATTGTGGTTTTAATTTTCATGCTCCTGATGACTAATAAAATTGAGTATCCTTTCATGTCGATTGGCTATTTTGATTTCCATCATTGTGGAATTCTTTTTGAGATCTTTTGCCTTTTGCCAAGATAGACAGTCCTTTCCTATGGGCCATCTCTCTTGTTCTTATTGGCTTATAGGAATGCTTTATATATTCTAAATATAAGTCCTTTGTCAGATGTATGTCCTGCAAATATTTTCTCCTGATCTATGGCTTGTCTTTTTGTTCCCTTTTTGTTCCTATATTTTGATATGCATGAATTTATTACTCTTTGCCTTTATAGTCAGTACACTTTTGGGGTTTAATTTAAGAAACCCTTCCTGGACTTCCTTGGTGACACAATGGTTAAGAATGGTTAAGATGCAATGGTTAAGACACAATGGTTAAGAATCTGCCTGCCAATGCAGGGGACACAGGTTTGGTCCCTGGTCCGGGAAGATCCCAAGTGCCGCAGAACAACTAAGCCCGTGTGCCACAACTACTGAGCCTGTGCTCTAGAGCCCACACACCACAACTACTGAAGCCCACGTGCTGCAACTACTGAAGCCCGGGCACCTAGAGCCCATTCTCTGCAACAAAGAGAAGCCACCGCAGTGAGAAGCCAGCACACCACAATGAAGTGTAGCCCCCACTCGCCACAACTAGAGAAAGCCCACTTGCAGCAACGAAGACCCAATGCAGCCAAAGATTAAAATTAAAGTTATAAAAATAATAATAAATAAAAAAGAAAGGTAATTCTATAAAAGAAAAAAATAATTCATATAATAATTCTAAATAATTATTCTAAATAATTCTAAATTTTAAAATAATTTTAAAATAAATTTTTAAATAATTCTGAAATAATTTTAAACTATTTAAAAATTTTAATTATTCTAAAATAATTTTAAAATATTTAAAAATTTTAATAATTCTAAAATAATTTTAAAATAATTCTAATTTTAAAATAATTCTTTTATAATTCTATAAAAGAAAAAAAAGAAACCCTTCTTAACCCCAAGATCAAGAAGGTATTCTATTATGTTCCTTTCTAAAAGCTGTATTGTCTTGTCTTTAACATTCAGGTCTTTAATCCACCTGTTTATTTATTTATTTATTGGTATAAGGTAGTGATCTAATTCTCCCCACTTGTCCCAGCACCATTATTGAAAAGTCAATCCTCTCCCACAGATCTGTAACACTTGGTATCCATGTATGCACAGACCTGTTTTTGAACTCTCTAGTCTGTCCCATGGGCCTGTTTCTCTGCCTGCTCCAGTCTTTATTTAAGAGTCCCTTATTACAGAACTGTGTGGCAGAATCACTTTTTGAAAACAAATGTTTCTTCCAAGCCACAACTTCCATGTTGTCCCCTCATTCACCCAGCTGGCCTATTTCTTATTTCCATTTCCTCAGGGATGATTTTTGTAGAAGAACACAGATAATAAATAGGCAAGTTCTTGACTTTTGAATTTCAAAAAGGTACAGATAAGTCAGAGCTAGTATCTTACATAAGATCCCTTGGATGAAGAGGAGGAGAAGCAAAGGGGCAGAGAGGGCTTGGGGCAGGTTTTCTGTCTCTGGGCCATCTCTCTCTTTTTTTTTTTTTTTTTTTCTTGCGTTATGTGGGCCTCTCACTGTTGTGGCCTCTCCCATTTGCGGAGCACAGGCTCCGGACGCGCAGGCTCAGCGGCCACGGCTCACGGGCCCAGCCGCTCCGCGGCATGTGGGATCCTCCCGAAACGGGGCACGAACCCGCGTCTCCTGCATCGGCAGGCGGACTCTCAAGCACTGCGCCACCAGGGAAGCCCTGGGCCATCTCTCTTGATGCCTCAGGTTATTGGAAATCTAAAAGCAGAAGGAACAGGTGCTCCCAACCTGAGTAGGATTGGGGATATTAACAAAACCCCAGATTTACCCTTGTGCCTGACAGTGTTGGAGCAGCAAAGCAGAAGAGACCCAGAAGGTGACAAATGTTTCCTGAATGTCAAGGGGCACTACTGAAACTGAGAAAGGGTGCCCCTGTAGAGAGGCTTTGCGATGGAGTAGGAGGAGATGAACGTAACCTGTGGGGCCCGTGGACAGAGTCCTACAGCCAGGACACCTCAGCAGACACTCCCCTCTGCATACATGAATGAAACAGTGAATCTTTGTTTCCAAGGACGGGGTAAAGTGTTCAATACTTCATCATTAAGCATAATGTCAGCACTCAGGTTATTCTGTAAATGACCTTTATCAGACTGAAGAAGTTCCCTCTATTCCTAATTTGCTGAGTTGATATCATGGATGAGTGTTGAATTTTATCAAGCACTTTTTCTGCACATATGAGATGATTATATGATTTTCTACTTTATTCTATAATATGATCAATTCTAGTGACTGATCTTTGAACGCTGTAACAGCCCTACATTCCTTACACAACCAGCACACGTTGCTAGACTCAGTTTGCTAATAAATATTTTGTAAAGGATCTTTGTGTTCATAAGAGATATTGGTCTTTTCCTGTGATATCTTTGTCAGGTTTTGTACTGGGGTTATGCTGGCCTTAAAAATGAAATTGAGATGTGTTCCCTCCTCCTCCATTTCATAACAGAGTTTCTATGAAATTGATATCATTTCTTCATTAAATATTGATATAATTAATCAGTGAAGCCATCTGGGCCTGGAGTTTTTTTCTCTGGCCAGGTTTCTCTTTACAAATTTAATTTTTTATTATATGTAGGGCTATTCAGATTACCTGTTTCACCTTGCATCAATTTTAAGTTGTGTTTTTAAATGTGTCCATTTCATCTTTGTTATTGAAGTCATTGACATAAAGTTATCTTATTACTCTTTTAATAGCTTCAAGATCTGTAGTGATATCCTCTTTTTAAATTCTGATATTCATAATTTGTGTTTTGTCTTTTATTCCCCTTGATCAATCTTTGCAGGGTTTTGCTAATTTCTTTCATCTTTAAGAAAAAAAAAAGACTTTTTGAACTTTTCAATATGCCATTAAGTCCACCTAGTGAATTCTTCATTTCAGATATTGTATTTTTCAGAATACAAATGAAGTCCTTTTTATTATTTTCAATTTCTCCTAAAGATTCCCCATATAGTCACTTCTTGGCTATTTTATAATAGCTATTTCAAATACCTTGCCTGAAAATTTGAACTCCTGACTCATCTCAAGATCTGTTTCTACTGCCTGAATTTTCTCTTGACTATAGGTCAATTTCCCTGTATCTTCACATGTCTACTAATTAAAAATTACTAGTCTGGTGTGGCAGCCAATCACAGTTCTTGACAAGAAGCCCCCATGTAAGCACTAGAATTTAACAGGGCATAGTGCAGAGAGGGTCCAGGATCAGAATGGGGAGCCAGGAGTAAAACTCTGCTCAAAGCATTAAGAAAGTCTTGGCTGAGGAGGAAATGCTGGATATCTGTTTTACAAACTCTGGATTCTATTATCTTCCTCTGAAAGGTGTTGATTTTTGTGAAATTCCTGACTGTTAAATTCCGGGCTGATCATCTCAATTTTGTGGAGACTTATTTTTCACACTTATTAGGAGAAGTCTGTTTGGATTTTGCCATTGGTTTTAGGATAAATTTGAGACATAGTCTTTTCTCCTAATATGTAGCCCATTTGGAGTTTCAATGGACATCCCAAGGTGTTTGGGAAGCTCCTCTAACCTAGTAGTATTCTAAACTCCAAACTCTGGCTTCCCTGCAATGGGAAGCAGCTGAAATTTTGGACTAGCTTTTTCAGTTATTTCCTTCCACTATGTTCCTTTGAGTCTCCCCCATGCAACCACAGTTCAGGAGTAACTGAAGTAGGAAGGGAGTTGATATGCAGATTTTGAAGTTCCCCCCTCCATGTCTCCCTGCTTCCTAGGATTTCCTTTTTTCATTTCCAGCTCAGCTCTAAACTCCATCCTCAGATGCCTCAAGCCAATAATGGGACTTTCTTAGTCCTAATCCCCCAGTGCTCTGTGGCCTGGAGAGTGGCCTCCAGGAAAGAGCTAGGAAACTAATATGCATGATTATAATAATACGCAGTTCTCTTTTTCAAGGGTCAAATCTCCCCCAGCATCTGCCTGATTTTGGTCACTCTCCAGTGTTTCAAATAACTTTTTTCTTTTGGTGGTTTTTTTTTGCTACTTTGTCCATTAAAGTTTATTGTCGCTATTTGTGGGAGGGTTAGTCTGATACAAGGTACTCCACTGTTACAGGAACTAAAACTCTTCTCAGTACTGTGTGTTTTACTACATCTATATTGAATTGCATGTTTTGGAATCTTAAAAAAATATTCCACCTTTTAAAAAGGCAGCAAAATTTTAAATGATAAAGTATTTATGAGTTCTGCCATTTTCCTATGGTTATGAAAACATCCCGTTCAGTGGGCTCCCATTTCCTGGTAATCTGTGAGCGCTTTAAAATTGAGCACCTAAATCTCCCTGACAAGTAGATGTACTGTTCACCCCACACCCTGCCCCAACATGAGTTTTGGAAAAAGGCTGATCTGGTATGAATTTTGGATTTGCCATTTATTAGCTCTGTGACCTTAGCCATGTCACCTAAGCTCTCTGAGCTTCTATTCCTCCCCTGTAAACTGAGGTCAAGCATACTGATCCCACAGGGATTAAGTAAATGAAGTAACATATAAAGTGCCTGGCACTTAATAACTATTCCATAAATGTTAGTTTCATGTTTCTAGACAGAAAGCATTTCATGTCTCTGAAGTAAGATTCTTGTTCTTACACAGAAAACTATTTGATTGTTTTCAACTAAAAACTGGATGTCCCAGGCTGTCTGTATAAAAATATTTTAACTTAGTTGTTATTTTCCCTTGGCAAATAACCCACCAAGACCCTAGAATAGAAGTAAAGAGAAACTAACACTGGCTGCACACCATGACCTGCCAGGCCTCTAGTGGGTGACAAAGGTGAGCCTTAGTCAGGGCCAGTCTGGTGTAGTGGCCAGGGACCCAGCAAATGAAGGCAAGAAACCCCCAGTGAGGAGCTGAAACTTACAAGGGCGAGTGGAAAGGGGCCTGGTTGGGGTGAGGAGGCTTGACAAAACTCCATCTAAGTGCCCAGGAAGGCCGGAGTGAAGGGGTAATATGCCATAGAATATGCATGTTTGCTCAGGGAGAGAGGAGGTGGGCATTCCAGGGCCAGGATGCTATGTGGACCAAAGCTTGGAGTTTTAAGAGAGATTTCCTGTCTCTTAGTGGGGAGGTGTGGTGATGGGGGCAGGGGTTAGAGCTCAGAGTCTGGAAAAGGCAGGTGGAGGTGGGGCCAAGCAGAGCCTTAGGGCAGTCAGGCCATGATTTCTGGGCTTGAACGGTGTCCTGTCCAAGCAGAAGAGTCCAGATAAGGTTTGCTTCTTTAGGAAGAAGAGTGTGAAGACCCAGAAGAGGCTGACCTGGAGGAGCAGGAAATGGGCAGGATATGTCCTGTACATCAGCTTTGTGGGGAGACTCTTGCGTAAGAGGAGGGGTCATCCTGGTGACTGTATCCAGGAGAGGTTTGAGAGATTTGATGACTCACTGGATATGAGTCTGGAAGGAGTCTTGAGCAACTGAGATGTCTAGGTGGGGAGGTGGTGTGGGGGTGACACATTAACTGAAACAGTGACAGGAGGCACAGCAGGTCCTATGAATTCTCTCATCAGTCTTGGGAGGTAATCATAACTGTGCTCACTTCAGGGGAGGAAGTTGAGCTCTGCTGCAGGTAACTCATCCGAGGTCACACAGCTGGACTGGCACAGGGGCTGTCCCATTGTCTGTGGAGTTGATCCAAACCAGTGCAAACCAGTGCTGTGCTGGTAAATCCAATCCCTGCCCCCCCCCCCAAAATAGCCTGATTTGAAGCATTTGCCATTTCCTGTGGTGTAAATATTCCTCCCACCTTGGCCAATTTCAGGCCGCCAGCATGATGTCACTGAACATGGAGTTTGGAAGGGCTATGTACCAGCCATCGTGAGTGGGTACTAGCCAGTACTAACCGGTACTAGCCAGCTCACCACTGACACAACCCAGGTCTGCCTGGTACTTGAGGCCCCTTCTCCCTCCACAGTGACAAACCAAACACCTCACAGCTAACTCAGATCTTTGTATTTTCAGTCACTGTCCTTCACCCTGACCTCTCCTGGGTTTATCGCCCCACAGCTTGGTGTAGCAAATGGGTTATAGGGAAATACCTATCACTGAGGTAGGTCACTCTCCCCCATTCTGTGCCCAGCCCCCTGGCCCTGCGGTTTCAGAATGTCCAGTGTAGTGAATTCTCCTGGAGTTGTATTCCAGCGGCAAATCTCACGCAGGGCCTTTCTGCTGAGTGAGCACAGGAAGCATTCCAGCTGGCACACGGCTTGTGTCTGGAGGACATGGAGGAACCAGGCAGCACTCCTGGACCAGCAGGATCGGATATCTGATCACCATTCAGAACTCAACAGAGCGGTTTTCTGTCCCAAGTAGGAATGGTGTTTCTGGTGTCACAATCTGAAAGTGGATTCAATTTGCACAGCAACTGTCTTCAGAGTTGACAATGCTACATCCTCATGGAAAATTCACTTTAAAAGAATCTGCAGCATTTTAGTACCAAACCTATGAGGATCCTCCTGTGTCACATTTTCTCTCCAATCTTGTGGTTTGTGGATATTTTCCTTCTAACTTGGGACTGACTGCTATGCAGGCCGAAGAAAGGAAAACACTCCAAGCAAGGAATTAGGGCAAGTGGAACCCCACTGACTGTGCACCTCTGTGGGTGAAGAAGGGATGGGGATTTAGGTGAAACAACGTGATTCTGTGATGGATTCATCTCCCAAAGCAACTTGGGGGCAGCAGGCTGTTGCAGTAGCCACTCTGAGAGAAAGGGCAGTGTCAAGCCCTCAGCCGGGAGGCGAAGGTAATGGCACTGCAAGACCTGAGCTAATGGGAGGTCCCCAGGGGGCAAAGTGGAGTCACGTGTCCTCCCAGCTTGAGGGACACCTGGCAGCCAAGCCCCAGGCCCTGGGCAGGCACAGTGGCCAGGCCGCCCCCTGACTCCCTGCAGAGCCGCGGGCCCCTGGCTGGGGCTGGACAGGGCTTCCTATCCCTCTGAGCTGGTCACATCCTCCCGGGTACACGGCTCATGGGGGACTGTGCTGACAATCTGCCTCAGAGAGACTGGGCCTGGTGAGCTTTTGCTGGAAGACACGTCCTTTCAGAAGAAGGAAAGGCCCTTGCCCAAATCTAATTTTAAAGGCCTGTGAATCATAACCCAAACTGCTCATTACCCAGGGACTGCATGGTGACTGACTTGGACCTTCAGCTCCAGCACAGAAGTTGGGAAGGCACGCGTTAACCATGGTTCTCCTGATCCCAAGACTCTCTCAGAGACCTATAGCTCATCAAGGCCCAACAGGGGTCTCTAGACGCCCTTTTCTAGCACAAGACGCCCTGTATCTTCCTGTCACAGCTGCTCCTATTGAAAAAGGATCATTCCCAGCGGCCCCAAAGCCCCAGGCTCCAAATACTGCCTTGAAATCTAGTCATGGGCTTTAGCTCCCAGGTAGCGCAGAAGCCAATTAACAGTAAATTGTAATTAATATATATTTTATATGATATTATCTAAGATATAGAATGAAACCTCAAAACCTGCCTACAACATAGCTAAGGGGTCAGTGGTTTCATCTTTGAAGACTGAAACTAATTCCCATTTGTGTTCAAATGTACACTTTTCTCTCTGGAAAATGCGCTCGCTTCTGGTTGCATGGAGCCTGGTGTCTCTGGGCATGTCCACACCCTCCCAGACATCCACCACCTCTCAAAGTCTGGGAAGCGCCCCTCTTATCTTGAGTTGCCACTTCCGTACTTCGCCCTGTGCTTTGATCTCCTGGGACAAATATCTGTGACCTGTGAGTGGAGAAATGTACCTCGTTCCCAAACAGGCCATCTGTCTGCAACTTGCCTCTTCTCAACCCTTGAGTCATAAGTAAATCTTTCTGCCTTTTTTCTCACTTTGCAGTGACTCAAGTTTTGCAGCAAAAGAGTTGGGTTTGTGGTTTCCGTTTCCATACGATGATGTAACCAAGACACTGGGTGCAATATTCCCATAGTATTTCTTGAAGGTCATTTAGTTGTTCAGGTTTATTTTTAAAAGGTTTTATTAGAGTGGCTAGTAGGTACAAAATGCCAGCGTTGACCGAGTAAAATACCAAATGACTTAACGTTAGGTCAGAAACAGCCAAACACTAAGGTCCCTAGAAGTGAATGACCTACTTCTGGAAATCTATCCAATGATCCAAAGTATGAAGAGGGCTTTGTGCAAAAGACTTCATCTGTGCTGTTATCCAAGATGGAACAGGACACTCAAGGTGGCCAACAGCAGGGAAATTCTCAACTCTAAGAGACACAAGGGCCTTTAAAGATAAGTTTAGAGAATTAATGTATTTTAAGTGGGGGAGGGGGAGCAAGATGCCAAATTGTATGTACGCGTACATCAAACTATAAAGACGTTACAAAAACCCCAGAGGAAGTTACCAAAGTGGGAACAGGGTGGTGCAAGAGGAAGGTACTGTAGGTCATTCCTTTCCCTTCTCTACTTCCCAATAAATCTGTTTGCATTGTGATGACAATGTTATTTACAATGGAAGAGACAGGCTTCATCTAAAAATCCAAAGTGTTTCCTTCACAACACGAACGTGATCATTTGAATGTGCAGTTTTAGAAACAGTACATTTCTAGTTTGCAGAGGGCATTTTGAGCACATGAATGAGATCTCTCCTTTAGTTATGTAACAGGAAGTGTTTGCCCAAAGAGAGACCTAAACTTAATTCAGAATTAATAAATTTGAAGGTCATTCTGAGTTTGACTAGAGGTGTTTTCTTTTCTGCAGTGGGAATGTGTACTGAGCTAGGCATGCGGGGGGCTGGGGCCTGACATGGGGTAATGGGTTGAGGCAAATGAGTAAAAGGAAAGAGGAGGTGGCAGCCCAGAGGCATCACTGACTTAATTAACTGTGGTAGACTGCTTAATGGAGAGAAATTCAATACAGATGCATCAGCTTTAGGCAGATTCCAGATATGGCCTAATTTGCACTATTAAAAGATTTAATCAATTTATTATATTTTCTCATTAGAAATCAGCCATGCATAACGGATAACTCTTACCATTTTAAAGGAAATGTAGTTAGAATATTCATAAAGAAAAAAATTTTGTTTTTGTCTACAATAGTAAAAAAAGAAGACCCTCATAACTGGAATATAATGAATGGTAAACTGAATGCATTAAAAAAATATCTGACAACAGGGCCTTAAGTGGTTTAACTGCACTGATGACAAGCCAGCCCCAAATCTGGGGCTTATACCCATCCCCTCTTCCACACATACATCCCTGTAGAAAAAACAAACAAAACCCTGAAGCATAGCAACACTAACGTAAGTTTTTGTTTTTTTCCTACTGAAAGTCACACAAAATGAGTTGCTATTATTTGATCCATTGCGTTGTAACATTTACATTTTCATTGTATTTATAACAAGACTAAGCAGATTTAGTGTGAGCTGCCTTTTCCTTCAAGCAGAACAGGGACATCCTTCGAGGGCTGGGAAAGCACAGTGGGACCCGAGGCATGTACAGCCACGTACAGCCACTTCAACAGACAGATCCCTCGCTGGCCCCCAGTCACTGTGGCAAGAAGCTCCTTTGCAGCTGAGATTACGTGCAGTAATGTAGCCTAAGCCCCTCAGGGAGGGCTGGCACCTGCTTCCTTCCATGACAAGGAAGCACAAGGGGAGACCTTGGAGGTCTGGAGCCAGGTCGTGGCCCCTCAGCCACCGGCAAGCCGTCCAGTGGGTAGGCAGCCCCAAAGGTGTGTCATCTTCCTGAAGAACAGGAAGTTTCTATAAGGCAAGAAAAGCTTCTGTAAATCCACTGTTCTCTTAACCTGACCACTATCCTTGGGAGATGGTGTGGAGACTGTGGCTCAACTGGCACCCCACGGCACATATCCTACCCCATGGACACACTGAGTAGTGAACGGAGATGACTACAGATAACACCTGAACCTCCGGGTGACCCCTCAAAGCCCAAGAATTGAGGCAAAACGTGACTGTCACTTAGCCTGGTCACACATCATGATAAATGGTGTGAGCATTAGGGGGTGAAGGTGTGTGTTAGCCATGCCCCTGAGTCTGCTGTCTGCACAGCAAGTTCCTCTTTGCTCCAGCTGTATCAGGCTGAGGCTGGGCTTTGTGAAATAGGTGTGGTCAGAGAGCTGGGCAGGAAGGAGGCGAGGACAGACTCGCCTGTGGAGATCAAGAATTTGACTGTCTGTACTGATGGTGTTTGGGGCAGTGGGACAAAGACCAGCTGGGAGGGTCAGAGCTCCTTCTGTGTCTGGGCTCAGGAGGGCCCCACCGAGAGTTCACCAGCACCACCCAGCCCTTCTGCTCTCAAGACTCTGAAACAGATGGCACCGCCCTCACACCAAGAGGACCATCACATGACCTACATTGTGTGACACGTGGCCTGTCTCCAACCATCAAAGTCCCACATGCTCGGGTCTGTGTGTGTGTTCTCACGCCGGCCCAGAGTAAGTGTTGGGAAAGCGATGCCACCTTCCAGAAGTGAGATGTCTGTGCTGTCTGCCCTGAGAAACAAGGCTCTCCAGCCTCCACTTGGGCAGGGCTCCCACACGTGCAACCACAATGCCTAGGAAGCCCACCCAGCCTGCTCTCAGAACCCAAGTCCGTAAGTCTGTCCGGTGGCAACAAATGCTGGCACAGATCCATGTGCCCAAGCAAGCATGTACCCCCTCATCTGTGTAAATGAATTTTTAAAACGCTACTGATGCTAGCCTATATACAATTCATCCCACCTTCCACACCAGAACCCCACAAACCTGGTGGTTCTTTGCGGGAAGGGCCTGAGGGCTGGATGGTTGGAGGAAGGAGAGGCCATTCACACCTTTGAGCATTGTGATCCCCACCCCGCTTCACCACCTTCACATATTATCCTTAATTTTTAATTATTAACAGGAGTTATCTGGCTTGGGGGTTACGGGCCATTTCGTTTTCTTAATACTTTTCTGTAAAGTAATGAAAGCTAAGAGAAAGTCTAAAGTAACAAACGAAGCAAAGAGGTCTAACCAGAAAGTGTTCCAAGTTTAAGGGAAGAAGGAATCATCTTAGGTCATGAGTGTGGGGCCCACAGGGTCACAGGCCATGCAGTTCCAGGTGGGAGCAGTGGGCAGGCAGGACGGAGGGCATTCTGCTGGGATGAGTGCATGGTGGGGAATGGAGCACTGATGGAGGGGCTGGGGTAGCGTGGGGCACTGCTGGCCGTTCCAGACACGAGGGCCCAGCATGCTGGATCACCACCTAGAAAAGAGACTCAGGCCTGCAGTCCAATGAGACTGTCCACTTGTGTCACATCCACACTGGAAGGGTCTGAAATGACACCAGAATGGACCATGGGGGAGTTTCAACGGGCTCTTGGAAGATGAGTCCAGGTGGCCAGTGGAATAAGGTGGTGAGAGAGCTCCAGACAGAGAGAAAGCACAGGCAGGAGAGAGACTGATGTCCTCACAAACGAAGAGCCCAGTTCGGCTGGTAGCAGTACCCTGAAGGGTGTCCTACAGAATCCACTCTCTGGGCAGTGGAGGAGGGCACCAGAGCTGCTGATTTGGAGGGGTGCTTTAGGAAGAGGGAGTGCCCAGGTGGAGAATGAGCCCGCAGGCCAGTGGGCACAGAATCCAGGCACGGCACTATGAGGGAAGAGGACCAGAGTGAAGGGGTCCAACGGCATTTCTGGAGGTGGAGTCTTGATGAAGAGAGGTCAGCACCTCCATCAACATTAACAGTGATGTCAGGGAAAAGGAACAGACACGGGCAAGAGTGGGATTAGGGAAGGAAATAGCCAGTGTTAACAAAGTGTCACCAGGACATCTGATGGACATTGAAGCTCAATAAAGTAATTGCTCACACCCTGTCCTACAGTTCCTTATTATGGTAAAGAGAGACAATTTAAGTGACTTTGTCATCAAGATGTATATTATGTTCTTCCTTACTGAAGAATAAATATGTCTTTGCTTTTTTCCAAGGAAAAACTAAACACTCCCACAAAGCAAACGGCAATTAGGATGAATGACAGCAATTCGTACTGTGAGCACAGTGTCATTATACTGGATCTTCACTGTCATAACATAGTAAATACCTGTCCTGGGAGTGTAATTTTCATCCACAAAGCTTGCTACCTTGGCATCAAAGATCTTACTTTTTTGATTCTTGGATTATATGCCAACTGTAGGCAATTTATCCTGTAGCTAGATCCATCCTAAAACCCTGAGCACATTCGTGTACACAGGATCATGTGGGCACTTGTTAAAATGCAGATTTTAACTGGCCTGGCAGGTGTACTAAGGAGGCCTGGAAGGTACATTTGTACCAAGAAGCCAGATGGGGCTTGGACCTGGTTTGAAGAACTTTGTTCTATAAAACACAAGATTCAAGCAAGTTCTTTAAGAGGAACAAACAAAAGGTGACAAGTACATTCTAAGGAAAATATAAAGGAAGAGGCACTTGAAAGTTTCATTTCATTTCTGAACTGCAGTGCATACAAATATTCCCCTCAAATAACTTGAAAAACCTTATGAATCAGTGTTTAAGTTTTTTACTCTCCAAATGCAATACAATTCTTCAGCTAAAACAAAAGTAATGAGACAAAATGGTTCTGAAAAGTACAATAGAAAAATATTGTCCACTGGTTTATTTTTCCAAATGAGCAATAGGCTATTTACAAATAAGCAGATCTCCAATGATGTATATTAAAATGGCAAATCTATTACTGTTTGAAATCTAAATGAAAAAAGAATTTAAGGCACATTTGTTCTGTGAATTTAAAACAAACTTTCTGGTTTAATGACAGATTCATTTCACTTTTGTCCCCAAAACATGTGAGCACCAAGATTATCAAAGAACACTTAATATTTAGTAAAACAGTAAGGAATGTAAAAATTAAGGAAGGGGAAAAGAGTTTTCAAAAGGAAATCTTTGGAGATCAGTTTACTGCAAATAAAATATACTAAACATTCCTAATACACATAAATACTAATAACTAACAGGTACTTGGGAAATGGCAGAGTTCTAAACGATGGATATTAAATAAATTAAAGGTATTTCAGATACAAAAGATAAAACAAAACAGTAATTAAAGAATGAGACACCCATCTCCATCAACATAACACAGACAGGATGAAGTGAACAAAATCAGATACATTTCCCCCCAATGCTTTCATTAGGGTTGGGTTTTTTTTTTGTCTTTGTTTTAGCTTGCATACATTAGATTTATGACAACAATTCTTATTTGCCATTCTAAATATTAATATTTTACCCTTTAAAAAGAAGGGTCTGGAGAAGAGAAAATGCCAGACCCTTCTTGAAATGTAATGCCAGGTCCATTAGGCCACACTAATTACAAGAACAGCCATCTATCTTTTACTGTGCTTTCCCTTCTCCCTTTGCCTTGAAAAACCTTCAAAAATGAGACAAGATTGGGGGAAACAATCACCTTTGGAAAGCTCTCTTGAAGATGATGATACAGCTACTATCACATTTCTTTATTTGACAACTGCAACATAAAATGGCTTTAAAAAATTGCTGTAAAAAAAGACAAAAGGTAGAATCTGTGCAAAGTTAACAGTTACAACAAAACATTTACCAGAGTTACAGTGTTTTGTTACAATAATACTTTGCAGGAACGTTCATGTTTTCTGCCATAGGACTATAGCAAAGAGGTCTGAAAAAGAAATATTAAAAAAGAAAAGTTTTGTTCATCAGGTACATTTCAAGTCATAATTAAGCAGGTCTGCTACATAATGTTCAGCAAGAAAATGTGTTCAAAAGGCAAACATGATCACATTTTTGTTCAAAAAACTCAATCTTCAAGGAGTCCTTTGTAAGAAAATCATGTGTAAAATATATCCTTGTATGGACTTCAAAAACTGATCATACAAAAAAATTTTGAAAAATAAATTAGGTAATTAAAAATGTCTTTTCCAGCAAAGCTGGACATTAGGCTGTCCTCACTGAGCCATTATTATTGCTGCTTTTACTGTAATTTGGGTCATTTTTTTCTAGCCACATTTCAGCCAACTGCTGTGTGGACCCATATGTTGATGCTTTGGACCCCAAGCACATTTTGTACTGTTTGGGATCAAGGTTGGGATCACAAAAGACAGGATGGTGGACGTGGACTACTCCTACTTCTTGGCTCCTAAATGTCTTCAAACCTGCCTGGACAACCTTGTTGAAAAGGTCGACATCCTCGAGCCCCCAGCCTTGGATAGAAACATCAAAGCCACCTACTTGGACGAGATCTCCCTTATAAATACAAGTAATGCCAAACCCATAGTTTCTCCAGAAGCCAGTTTTCTGAGTAAAGGCAAAATGGTTGTCACTGGGAACCTTCCCACTATAAACAATCTTAGGATCGTACTGGCTAAAGATGATTGGAAAATATATTTGTTGGCCCAGAACTGTATTTGCTCTACATCGCTGAAGAAATTCTGTAGTAAATACAAGGTCAACGTCACAGAAGAAGAGCAAAGATTCATTATTAAATTGGGAAGATCCCACTTCTAGGGCCAGAGCTCTTGAAAATTCTCCAGACACGGGCAAAATCTGCATGTCGGCTTTCGGGTACTTAATGCGGTAATCTCTCATGAGTTCAACTTGCTTGGCCTTGTCGGGGTTGGAGTCAGAATTAAAGAGTAGAACAACGAGCCTGACATTCTGATTCGGAATGAGACATGTCTTCTCAAAGTTCCCCATGAATCTCACAAACATGTCAAAACGTCCAGACAAAGGAATCAATATATTGATCTTTTTCTCCTTGGGTTCTTTGTGCTCATCCTTGGACCCAGGGAGCTGAAAGGGAACAAGCTTCTTCAGGGAATTCGAGAGAAAGGACAAGGATCCGGATTCTTGATTGATTTTGTTGGCCAGTTCCTTTGCATCCAGCTCCTCGTGTTCCACAAACTGGATCTTGCTGAAGGTCTGCTGTAAATACGCATGCCTCCGCACAGGCACTGTCATTTTCTTTCCTTTGTGTTTTTTGTACAGAAGCAGCAGGTCCAGAATGTACTCGGCCCCGTACATGGGATTCACTCGGCGATAGCCGTACTGTATCTCCTTAAAGTCAATAATGCGCCCTCTGGTCTTGGCGTTGGCATTGATCATCTCCATGACCTGCATGACAATGTCGTCCAAGGCCTCCCTCTGCGCGGAGTCCATCCCTCTTCGAGGGGGTTGGCTGTCAGCAGCCGAATACAAATATTTCCCAGTCAGAAACTCCCACTCCAGAATCTCCTCTCGCTGGCGGGGCTGAAACCTCATGAAGGAAGGAGGAATTCCCAGCTGGAGGTCTTCTTTATGAATCTCGGTGTTGCTATATTTGCTCATCAGGACAATCTCTCGGTGCAGCTGGATGGTGCGGTGTCGAAGCTCAGCAATCTTGCGGCTGAGCATGTAGCTGTGGAGCCTGTACTGGTAGGGTGGGTTTTTGTTAGGGTGCAGTGTGATGGCTCGGTGAATTTTACTGTTATGGAGATCTCTAATGTACCCCTTCTTGTTCTGTTCATAATTCTCATAAAAAAGCTGCTGCATCTGTTAAGAAACAAAAAAAAGATTGCTATTAGTATTACATGACTGAGTGTCCCTCTATTCTTATATTTCCTTATAGACCTACATACTCTAAAAAAAAAAAAATCTAAATATTAGAAATCTTTCTAAATGAGTCAGAGCATATCTAAGATCCTAGGTAAAGCCCGATCTACAGCAGTCCAATGAGAGCAGAATTATAAACCACTTAAAGAAACAAGACTTCATCAATAACCAGAGTTAGCCAATACAATTCTGTAGGTAAACAGAATTATGAAAAGGTTTTCCCATGAAGTAAAAGTGCAATCCTGAGCTCACAGCACACCAACTCAACATACCTGGAAGAGAATGCCACTGCTGGTCCCCCCCCACCAAGCCCGTGAAGGGGACCTAAGAGCCAAGGTCCCCTGCCTGAAGACTGGCACTCAAAAGGAGCTGCCATCTGAACAGGAATAAACTGCATCAGTGGAGTGAAAAGGAGAACTCCAGGAGGATGACCTGAGCGCAGGATTACTGCTGCTTCCAGGGAGCTGAGCAGAAGGAAAGCCATCCAGCCACATGCAGGAAGAGGCCTGCCACTGGGAAGGGCATGCTGTAGGTAAAACCAAGGGTCTGCGAGGTTACTGGGAGCACACTTGGAGAATCCTTTAAACATCTCTGTGTTTCTGTGCAGGCAGGAAAGGGCCTACTTGCTAAGCGCCACGTCTCGAGCACCAGCAGAGCTAGCACATGGGGGCTCAGAGTGTGGAGCTGAAGGACAGGAAAGGCAAGGGGACTCATTTTCCCACCCCACTCTCCCTCTGTTCTAGGACACTGACTGGGAGAAACAAAAGTTTGAGATCCATCAGCCAAAACTGGGTCTGTTCCCTCAAGCTAGATGGGGAATATACTTAATTCTCCAGTACATTCAAGCAACAGGATGATGAGCTCTGCAAAGCCTTCTAGAGTAAAGAATAAAAATTTCCAAAAAATTTTAGTAAAAATAACACTTGTGGGACTTCCCTGGCAGTCCAGTGGTTGGGACTTTGCCTTCCAATGCAGGGGGTGCAGGTTCGATCCCTGGTAGGGGAGCTGGGATCCCACATGCCTAGCTGCCAAAAACCCAAAACATAAAACAGAAGCAATATTGTAACAAATTCAATAAAGACTTTAAAAATGGTCCATGTCAAAAAAAATCTCAAAAAAACAAAAACAAAAACATTTGTGGTTGGTATCTGATAAACTAGTCCAATTTTATTTGTGGCTCAACTTTGTTTTTCTTGTTCATATTATTAAATACTAACTCTTGATAAGGGTGCATGGATTTGGATCAAGCAGGCCTTTGGACAGTCGTATTTTTGAATTTTTTTTCCTTGAGCCACTAAAGTTATAATAATAGAAAAATACAGATTAGCATTTTTACACCCCATTTTCTTTTTCTATACAATTACTACAAGCTACCAATAAATGAAGCCAATAAGAGCAAAAAGAAGGGAAAGGCTTCTGAAGAATGGCTTAAAAGAAAAAAAAAAGAGCACACAAGTAATGCTGCCGGTGCTGAGCAGGGGCTGCACACGCACCCACTCACTCACACTCAATTCCCTGGAGCCGTGAGTCTGCTGAACGCTGACCACCTGTGTCTTGTCCTCAGAGGAGCAACTAGCCTGGAACTGCAACACCTCCTCGCAAGTGCCCTCACCATTTCTGATTTTGCTTTCCACATCATCTACCATCAACAAACGAGGTATGTGCATACACGGAATTACCTGCTGAAATGATTTCCAAATGTTACATTACTTAGATAAGACAGTCAAGTAAAAAAAAAAGGAAAGAAAAAAAAGAAAAGGAAAGGAAGCAGAGTGTCTCTCACCTCGGAGAGAGCACCACCTTTCTCAAGTGTGCAGCAGGCACCCCCACACGCGTGCAAGTGTCCACTCACTGTTTCTCTCAGCACAAGTGGCACTTAGTTACTCAAATTCTTGACTTAATACATGGACCAAAAAGAAGCAGTTTGGGATTTGCTGAAAGAGGGCTTGAAGCAACTGATGCCCGAACTCCTCCAACCCTGGATAGACAGGCCACAGAATGATGACCAAGAAAAATGACAAGGTAATCAAATCATAAGGACCATAAGAATTTATCTTTCTTTTAACTTCACTCCTCAGATGGGTCACAACAAAAGAGGTTTAATGAAAATCCTGTCGAAAGTGTTTTCACTGTTCACTTTCTAGCTGGGCTGATTCCTGGGTACAAACTGCATGGCTGCAAGGTGACAAGTGAGTGTCATCTGAGGATTCAAAACCATGAAGAAACACTGAGGAAAATTCTTTGCAGGTGCTAAAACAAATGCTGTCGTTTCCTTCCTCTGACCCTCACCCCTATATGCCCCAACAACTTGAGGCCATTTTTCCAGTTTTAACAAAGTTAGCCTTTACAACATGCATCAAATAGCTGGGCAAGCCACCTGACTCCATGACTCCACCTGAGGATACCACTGTGTGAGGAGAGGCACTCAAAGGTTGGCAACATGCCCACCACAGCAAAGAACTCAGCAACAACCCAATGCTCCATGGTCGGGCACTACTCCAGTCACTACCGTAAGCTATATGGTGGAAGGCTTCCTAACCATTTTGGCAGAGATTTTAAATATTTGTTATAATTACATATTACTTCCATTTTGTCTGCTTATAATTTCAAATTTTTTAACAATGAGCATGAAGAACCATGACTTTTTTTGAAAGGTCCCTTTATGTTTCCAAGAATGCAGGCACACTGAGCCATCAGTCTGGCCTTATAAGCTGCTTTCTAAAACTAAGAATACTCTGAAGCAGGTGGTGCTCCTTCCTCTCCCTGTGCTGCCAATCCCATCTCCCCAGGGTATTTCAGACCCCGCTCTGCTCCTGCCCTGCTGGGTGATGCCTCAGTCTCCCAATGGGTCTTCTTGCAGAACTGTTCCTTCCTCAATTCTGCATAGTAGCAAAACTAGTCTTCTTAAGAACATGAGTGGTAGAACCCACATGATTCTCTCTTCCCAAATACTCTTAAAAGAGAATAAAGAATGCAAAAGGAATAAACCCATAAGGACCAAGAGAATGGGGTAGGAGACACAGACACAGTAGAGATGTCCCCAGATTCTAAGAAAATGGAGAGTGAAGGAAGATGAAACCCAACAGACTGCTCTGAAGAGTAAGCCAATTTATTTAATCCTGAGAACACTGCAGAAAGATACTAGTGTTGCAAGGCGGGTGGAGGCTGGGGCTGAACACAGGGAGATTGAAGGAACTGGATATATGGAGCAGTGAGAGCCCCACAGTCCCTCCCCACATACCACCATGGTGGGTGGTGGGGAGAGGAGAAGGAGGGTGGTGGGAGATGCCCAGCAACTTCAAAAACACGCTCCCAGTTATTCCGGCATTTAGATGATGGGTCTGCTGCCAGAATTCATGCAGAGTTGCATATCAATTGTTGCAACTAAACGAGGACTGGTGAGTAGTAAATATTGGCGGTTTCTTGACACATTCATCTTTTTAAAAAAATAATTAATTTGGGGCTGTGTTGAGTCTTCACTGCTGCGTGCGGGGCCTCTCTAGCTGCGGCGAGCGGGGGCCGCTCCCTGCTGCGGTGCGCGGGCTTCCCATTGCGGTGGCTTCTCCCATTGCAAAGCACAGGCTCTAGGCGCATGGGCTTCAGCAGTTGCAGCACACAGGCTCAGTAGTTGTGGCTCACAGGCTCCAGAGCACAGGCTCAGTAGTTGTGGCATGCAGGCTCACTTGCTCTGCAGCATGTGGGATCTTCCCGGACCAGGGCTTGAACCCATGTCCCCTGCATTGGCAGGCAGATTCTCAACCACTGTGCCACCAAGGAAGCCCTAACACATTCATCATTTACAGTAGTTATTCCTGAATGTCACTGTCTATAGGTCATTTTCCCTTACTCCTCTGGGTTTACTTCATTGATAAGCACATAAGCCTGAAGTTCAATCTGTCCGCAAATGAAATCTGAACACCTAGAGAGGGATGCATTCAAGGCTGACAGTAGAGGGGAAATGAAAGTCTAAACAGTAGGACCCCCAGTCCTCTTCTCCCAAATGGCTCTCACAACACTGGTCCCCCACTTCTCATTCCAAGTAGGAGGCTAGAAGCATCTTTTCTGTATCAACTAAATAGCCCCATAGATATCTACAGTCCTCCAACAAAAAACATCACCCAAAAGTTGATCACTACAGCAAGGATACTAGTTTAAAAAAATCTTGCCTATAGAGCTTCTAGTTAGATTTTTAATGCTTCAGCCTTAAATGACAATTGACAGCCAAGGACCATCAGGCAGTTGAATGAGGGTTCCAATGGGAAAGATGGAGACAAAACAAGGAAACAAAAAGCTTGGTGGAAATAGAAACAATGCAGTGACTAGAAGAAAAACTCAACAACAAAAAAAACAAAAATTATAAGGTATTCAAAGGGAAGCTACTGTATCTGTGCAACAAAAATGGAATACTATAAAAAAGATAATCAAAAAACAAAAAAGCTCTTGAAATTAAACATAAAATAGCAAAACAAAAAGAGTAGAGGGCTTCCCTGGTGGCGCAGTGGTTGAGAGTCCGCCTGCCGATGCAGGGGACATGGGTTCGTGCCCCGGTCCGGGTTGCTGGTGGAAAATTATAGTTAAATGTGCCCGTCCAAACACCTACAGCTAGTCTCTCATTTTTTCTCCACCTTCCTGTCCATCTTCCTCAGAATTTGAAAACTGTGTCAAGAAACCAAAAAAAAAAAAAAAAAAAAAAAGAGTAGAGATTGAAGATAAACTTGAAGAATATTCCAGAAAATAGAAAAACAACAAAAATACATAACAGGAGAGAAGAGTATTCATTCTAGAAAGAGAAAGCACATGGGGGAGAAAACACAAAACATGGGTCCAGAATTACTCAGGTGCCTGGAGTGAACCCTAAGTGCCCAGAACAAAGAGTACAAATTGGGAACACTACAGATAAAACTATTAAAAACTTGCATAGAGGAGAAAAAAGGCCATATACAAATAATTCAGAAACTGGAGTGGCACTAAACACAGACAAAACTAAAGAACAATACCTTCAAAAGTGGGAGGAGTGAAAATTATTCTCCACATAGAATTCTCTTCCCAACCAAACTATCAATCAAGTAAAAGGGAAGAACAAACAGCTTCAGATATTCAAGAACTCAAATTCTACCTTGCATTCATTCTTTCCCAGGAAGCTATTAGAGGATGTGCCCATCTAGGATGAGGGGTTAAATCTGGAAAGATGACATAGGATCCCAGAAACAAGGGGTACAACACAGAAGGAAGAAAAGAGAGACCCAGAATGACAGTGCAAGGAACTCCTACAAGAACAGTACTATGGACTGCATGTTTGTGTCTCCCCAAATTCATGTGTTGAAACTCTAATCCCCAATGTGGCACTATTAGGAAGTGGGGCCTTTGGGAGGTGACTGAGTTTAGATAAGGCCATGAGTGTGGGGCCCCCATGATGAGATCGGGGCCCTTATAAGGGGATGAAGCACCAGAGCACTGTCTCCCCACTATGAGGACACAGCAGGAAAGCAACCATCTATAAACCAGGCAGAGAGTCCTACCCAAACCCAACCATGCTGACACTTTGATCTTGGACTTCCAGCCTCCTAAGTGTTTAAGCCACTCAGTCTACAGTATTTTTGTTCTAGCAGCTGGAACAGACTACGACAAAGAGCTTTGCAGCAGGGAACCAGTGCACACAGTAAAAGGCACAGATGTTCACTGCTTGCATCTCCAGAATCCAGATCAGTGCCTGACACACTGCAAGATACTCAACAGAGAGCTGATGAATTAATGATTAACAGCAGTCTTAATGCATACGAAGTATCAAGAAACTGGAAGATCTCAGAGCAGAAGAACACGGCTGATGCGCACAGACACAATACAATATACTTGTGTTCCTGTGACCAGGATACATGTTAAAATGTAAAAATCAGCAGCACATTTTGAAAAAGAATACATACCCTTCCACCAAAGGATATAGCTGTCATTTGTTTTTTACTCCCCAGAACGCCAGTATATAAGTGTACATTTTATTCTTAGCTATCAAAACCCTGCACGAGGGGAGCGAGGTCTATCGGGAGTCCTCTATGAAAGCAGGTCTTCCGTGCATGACTGATTATTTCTTACAGACTCGATAGGACAACATGTCCCCAAACATTTTCAGCAATACATTTCTCAAAACATTTTAGAAGCTGTCTGTGGTCATTACTTTCATAGTGACTGAAGTCTAGGTAAGCTTTATCTGAAATACAGAGTGTGTGTGCTAAAGGCATAAATACAGAGAAGAGAAAAATATTGACTAGCAGGCCTCTGAAAGGCTTAAAATCCCCTGGAACCACTGTAGACTGAAAATTTTAAGCTACAGTAAAGTTGTTGTAGGCACCTTCTGGCTAAAGTCTGGCTGAAAGGAATGTTGTGTTACATTCTTTTTCTCTTTTTCTGAAGAAGAAATCTGTTGCAAGACAAAAGTGTATGTGCGTGTGTGTGCGTGTGTGTGCATGTGTGTGTGTTTCGGGGAGGCAGCACTTATTTTATTAAAAATAAGGCCAACTCTATGCCCAGATTAGCTGGTGTGCCCGCATGTCACCCCAAAAGATTTAGTCTACTAATACTGCTATAAAATAAATGTTTTAGACAAAGAAGCCACTCACTTGGCAGACTAGATGGAGTACATACTTGCAATGATCTTTAGAAAAATCTAAATAAATGCCAGTGAAATAGCTCCCTTTCTAAAAGGGCAAATGAGGGTATAAGTACTTCACAGATGATTAGACAGAATGTAACAGGTGAGGACATGCACTTCCACATAAGAATATTAATAGTAATACTCAGACCCTGCCCGAATCGGCTTCCAGTGGCACCTTTTGGTCCTTTAGCACATTAAGCAATCTCCCTCAACTTCTATACAAAGTCTTATTATAAATGACTTTGGTGTAGAGGTAAGGAACCATTTTCTTTTCACCCTCAATGTGGTGCAACAGGAGAGGAAGAGGGAAAATTCAGATTTCAGGGAAACTTTTTTGGAGAAGAGAAATACATGTTACAAATCAACTTCAAAATTAAGAACAGGAATATAAAGTATAATTCAAAGTAAAAATTTCAATGAGATATTAAGGCTAGGTTAGGGAAGAACGATCCAGTAATCATCTGTGATCCTGAAAAGGAGCCGGCGGCTGGAGGGAAGTACTGGAGAAGCAACCCAGTGCTTAGACTCTGCCCTCTCCCAACCCCACCTGCCCAGACCTCCAGGGCCAGCCCCCGGCTGAGTGCACAGCGCCCCACCTACTGTCATCTACCCCCTTAGCACTTTTATCCCAGGTCACACTATCCACTGTTCACATGAAGCCATCTTAGTACTCTCGGGTCTCATTTTTGCCTTTGTAGTATTTCTGGCATTTGCATTTGATTTTGGAATCCCTGGCAAAGTTCTCAAGTTATCTTTGTTTTCACCTTGACTAGTTTCTCTGCTGTTATTTGGGTTTTTCCTACCTTTTGATTTTCTTTGAAGGTGCCTGGTTGCATTTAAGAAGGCATGCTGTGGGTGGGATGAAATTGAACCATTTTGCTCTTAGGCACTTGAATGAGAAATAGTTGGAACGTTAAGCTGAACATCTATACCTTCTATCCATTGTCCCTCTTTCC
>NW_006770524.1:16186-30640 GCF_000442215.2 Lipotes vexillifer | reverse complement strand
CTTTCCCTCATGTTATAGCTAATTCCACTGCTTACTACAATATTCCCCATTAAGCAGTCTCTAAGAGGAATAATCATATGACTAAGGGAAGTGTTTAGCAATTTTCTAGTAACAGAAATGAAACTATTATTTATCTGGAAGAAAGTTTAGAATATAACAATTTAAAGAATAAAGGTTAAGAAATAAGGCTACATAGAGACATTTACTGCTTTTATACTACCAATAAGTTATAAGACTTGGACAAGTCATTTGAATTTGTTGGGTTTCAAGTTTTCTCATTTATAAAATGACGGTATAGAGGTTCCTTCAAGGTGAAGAATTCTAAGATCTTATGTGCTAATTTTAGAACCAGTCTCATATAATTCTAAAGTCATGCCCTGATGTTCTTCAACCCATCCATCCTGATATGGTTGAAGGTGTAACATCAGAATGTTACAGGATTCTACATTCACCAAATCAAACTGTATTAAATGGCTAACAACACATCCCAATGAACTGTTTCCATCCCATAAAAACAAACCTCCAATTCTGCTACAAATGAAAATAGTTAAGAATATGAGATTCATAACAGTTCATTTTAGCAACTCTAGGGGTAACAAATATGTAATTTTTTGGTAATAAAGAACATGTATTTTGAATAGTACCAAATTTAGAACAAGGACTTTGTTATTTAAAAGTATTTCAATAATCTATTACTTGGCACAGTCTTTGGAAGAATATTATAAAATGGAAAGTTAAAAAGTACTGCAGAAGAAAACACAAACCAATGCACATAGGTTATTTAATAATCACAAGGAATACCTTATTTAAAACACACTAACGAAGCCTTTTTAAGATGCATGGAATACCACTGATGGTTTAATTTCCAGCGTCCATAAAACAACCCTTAATCTTTGTTCTAAAAAGTACCCCCACAGGGCTTCCCTGGTGGCGCAGTGGTTGAGAGTCAGCCTGCCAATGCAGGGGACACGGGTTCGTGCCCCGGTCCAGGAAGATCCCACATGCCGTGGAGCGGCTAGGCCTGTGAGCCATGGCCGCTGAGCCTGCGCGTCCGGAGCCTGTGCTCCGCAACGGGAGAGGCCACAACAGTGAGAGGCCCGCGTACCGCAAAAAAAAAAAGGAAAAAAAAAAGTACTCCCATAATCTTGGATTCCAGCAAAGCCATCTCCCTTACTGTGAGGTGTTTCAGGACTCTGAGTCAGTCTACAGTAAATCTGAAAGGGGCTAATAAATATCAAGGTCACGCGATTCCCAGGAACCTCTAGCCAGCTGGGAATAAACATTAACTACCCATGCCTAATCTTCAGTTAACCAATACCTAGGGTATTCATTAGCAAATGTCCTTCTCCTCTGCAATGAAGGCCAATATTCTCATTAAGTTAAGGCTCTTCCCATGAACTGTTTACATTAATGTCATCATAAAGTACATATTTCAACCATATCAACAGACTATCACTGCTCCAGATGGACAGCTATTTCAAATTCTGATTTATACAGTGTTTTAATTTACTGCAGAGAATTCGTTTTCTTACCCTTTTGTTCTGAGAATTGATTCAAAGAAAATATGGGTTGTCTAAATGTCAGGAGACCATAACTGGTGGTAGTTTCAAAATAACCATATTCACAAGTTTTAAATATTTAAATTAACAATGTCATACATCTGCAGGTAGGGTTTCCAGATAATTTATTGTCTGAAGCAGGATCTTCTGAGATGAAAGAGGAAATCCGTTAATAAATAGGCCAAGATCACTGGTATAAAGTGGGCCTGTCCCCAGCTCTCAAGACATATGGTTACCCTACATGTCCCTATTAGGTCTCCTCTCATTAGTTTTGTGTAGGCTTTGCCAATTTTCATCCAATTATGTTCAAGTATTAGGTGCTTAGTATTTTTTTTTCTTTTTTTTTTGCGGTACGCGGGCCTCTCACTGTTGTAGCCTCTCCCGTTGCGGAGCACAGGCTCTGGACGCGCAGGCTCAGCGGCCATGGCTCACGGGCCCAGCCGCTCTGCGGCATGTGGGATCTTCCCGGACCGGGGCACGAACCCATGTTCCCTGCATCAGCAGGCGGATGCTCAACCACTGCGCCACCAGGGAAGCCCAGGTGCTTAGTATTTTAAAGACTCTATTCAACAAAGTAAGTTTTTCATGGGAATTAAGCTGGGTCTCTAATGGTAAAAAACGAGAACTATGTGTGTATATGTGTGGGTGTGTCTTGATTGGTTACTGTCAAATTCTGAAATCTAAATACCTTTTAAAGCCTGACACATTTCAAAACAGTTGAGAATTAACCTTGGCAAAGTAAACAAAAACTGTTGGTAGTAATTTAAGACTTCTACTGATACATAAGACAATAAAAATGATCAAGACCTGAAATCAACAGAGTTTTCAAGTGAACATTCCATGGTCTGAATAGTCAGCAGGGACAGTGGACAGGGGAGAGAGCCCTTATCTGCAGTCAGAACACTGTATCTAAACTTCCAGCTCAGGTCTTTACTCACGTCTGACCTAGTGGTAGTCACTTAAAGCTTTTCAAACATCACCTTTTTTTTCCCATAAAGCAGCAAACTTGGCAGGATCATGCAGAATCAATGTATGCAGAACTATCTTTAAATGACCAAAGTCTTACGCAAATGCAGCACCAAATACTTAACTAAACATTCACATTAAAGGCACTGTACCAGGCAAGGAAAACTTCACAAGTCCACATACAAAGAAAGGGTAGGTGTGCGCATACACATACACATACACATACGTGTGCACACATGTATATGAGACAGAAGATGGCACTGGGCAGACTGACACGGGACATCAACGAAGGGCTCTCTCTAAAACTCGACTCACAGCTGGTACTTGGGTCTAGTCCCCACTGGCCTCCGCTGACACATCACTCACAAGGCTGTTCACTAACTCCAGTCAACATGTGACACACCAGCTCTCTCACGTGACCAAAAGTCTGTATGATAAACTGAGTTAACTAAGCTGTGATCTAGGGGATCACCAAAAAACCAACCAAAACAAAAGTAAAGCTAAAGACACACAGGGGCAACGTGAGAGACGTGCACCAGGTTGGGGAGTCAGGAGAGCAGGACATACAGGAATACAGCCCAGTGAGGTCCGATTTTTAAAGAGAAGCTAGAAATCTGGCTATTTTGTGTAGAGCCTCCTAACTTTTAAAAGTCAGCAACCAGGGCTTCCCTGGTGGCGCAGTGGTTGGGAGTCCGCCTGCCGATGCAGGGGACGCGGGTTCGTGCCCCGGTCCGGGAGGATCCCACGTGCCGCGGAGCGGCTGGGCCCGTGAGCCATGGCCGCTGAGCCTGCGCGTCCGGAGGCTGTGCTCCGCAACAGGAGAGGCCGCAACAGTGAGAGGCCCACGTACCAAAAAAAAAAAAAAAGTCAGCAACCAGAGCCCTACACACCACCAGTCCCTTCCAACAAGCCTCTTAGATAGCCAAATCCCCCAGAGGGCAGACAGCAGAAGCAAGAAGAACTACAATCCTGCAGCCTGTGGAATGATAACCACATTCACAGACAGACTAAATGAAAAGGCAGAGGACTATGTACCAGATGAAGGAACAAGATAAAACCCCAGAAAAATACCTAAATGAAGTGGAGATAGGCAACCTTCCAGAAAAAGAATTCAGAATGATGATAGTGCAGATGATCCAGGACCTCGGAAAAAGAACGGAGGCAAAGATCCATAAGATGCAAGAAATGATTAACAAAGACCTAGAAGAATTAAAGAACAAACAAACAGAGATGAACAATACAATCACTGAAATGAAAACTACACTAGAAGGAATCACTAGCAGAATAACTGAGGCAGAAGAACGGATAAGTGACCTGGAAGACAGAATGGTGGAATTCACTGCTGTGCTGCGGAACAGACGAAAGAAAAAAGAATGAAAAGAAATGAAGACAGCCTAAGAGACCTCTGGGACAACATTAAACACAACAACATCTGTGTTATAGGGGTCCCAGAAGGCGAAGAGGAAAGGACCAGAGAAAATATTTGAAGAGTTTATAGTCGAAAATTTCCCTAACATGGCAAAGGAAATAGCCACCCTGGTCCAGGAAGCGCAGCAAGTCCCATACAGGATAAACCCAAGGAGAAACACACCAAGACACATAGTACTCAAATTGGCAAAAATTAAAGACAAAGAAAAATTATTGAAAGCAGCAAGGGAAAAACGACAAATAACATACAAGGGAACTCCCATAACGTTAACAGCTGATTTCTCAGCAGAAACTCTACAGGCCAGAAAGGAGTGGCATGATATATTTAAAGTATGATCATCTCAATAGATGCAGGAAAAGCTTTTGACAAAATTCAACACCCATTTATGATAAAAACTTTCCAGAAAGTGGGCATAGAGGGCACCTACCTCAACATAATAAAGGCCATATACTACAAACCCACAGCAAACATCATTCTCAATGGTGAAAACTGAAAGCATTTCCTCTAAGATCAGGAACAAGACAAGGATGTCCACAGTCACCACTATTATTCAACATAGTTTTGGAAGTCCTAGCCATGGCAATCAGAGAAGTAAAAGAAATGAAAGGAATACAAATTGGAAAAGAAGAAGTAAAACTGTCACTGTTTGCAGATGACATGATACTCTATATAGAGTATCTTAAAGATGCCACCAGAAAACTACTAGAGCTAATCAATGAATTTGGTAAATTTGCAGGATACAGAATGAATGCACAGAAATATCTTGCATTCCTATACACTAATGGTGAAAAATCTGAAAGAGAAATTAAGGAAACACTCCCTTTCACCATTGCAACAAAAAGAATAAAATACCTAGAAATAAACCTACCTAGGGAGACAAAAGACCTGTATGCAGAAAACTGTAAGACACTGATGAAAGAAATTAAAGATGATACCAGCAGATGGAGAGATATACCGTGTTCTTGTATTCGAAGAATCAATATTGTGAAAATGACTAGACTACCCAAAGCAATCTACAGATTCAATGCAATCCCTATCAAATTACCAATGGCATTTTTTACGGAACTAGATCAAATCATCTTAAAATTTGTATGGAGACACAAAAGACCCCGAATAGCCAAAGCAGTCTTGAGGGAAAAAAAAACAGAGCTGGAGGAATCAGACTCCCTGACTTCAGACTATACTACAAAGCTACAGTAATCAAGACAATATGGTACTGGCACAAAAACAGAAACATAGATCAGTCGAACAAGATTGAAAACCCAGAGATAAACCCATGCACCTATGGTCAACTAATCTATGACAAAGGAGGCAAAGACATACAATGGAGAAAAGACAGTCTCTTCAATAAGTGGTGCTGGAAAAACTGGAGAGCTACATGTAAAAGAATGAAATTAGAACACTCCCTAACACCATACACAAAAATAAACTCAAAATGGATTTGAGACCTAAATGTAAGACCAGACACTATAAAACTCTTAGAGGAAAACATAGGAAGAACACTCTTTGACATAAATCACAGCAAGATCTTTTTTGATCCACCTCCTAGAGAAATGGAAATAAAAACAAAAATAAACAAATGGGACCTAATGAAACTTCAAAGCTTTTACACAGCAAAGGAAACCATAAACAAGACGAAAAGACAACCTCAGAATGGGAGAAAATATTTGCAAATGAAGCAACGGACAAAGGATTAATCTCCAAAATATATAAACAGCTCATGCAGCTCAATATTAAAGAAACAAAAACCCAATCCAAAAATGGGCAGAAGACCTAAATCTTCTTCCAAAGAAGATATACAGATGGCCAAGAAGCACATGAAAAGCTGCTGAACATCACTAATTACTAGAGAAATGCAAATCAAAACTACAGTGAGGTATCACATCACACCAGTTAGAATGGGCATCATCAGAAAATCTACAAACAACAAATGCTGGAGAGGGTGTGCAGAAAAGGGAACCCTCTTGCAGTGTTGGTGGGAATGTAAATTGATACAGCCACTATGGAGAACAGTATGGAGGTTCCTTAAAAAACTAAAAATAGATTTACCATATGACCAGCAATCCCACTACTGGGCATATATCCAGAGAAAACCATAATTCAAAAAGACACATGCACCCTAATGTTCATTGCATCACTATTTACAATAGCCAGGCCATGGAAGTAACCTAAATGCCCATTGACAGACAAATGGATAAAGAAGTTGTGGTACATATATACAATGGAATATTACTCAGCCAAAAAAAGGAATGAAATTGAGTCATTTGCTGAGATGCGGATGGATCTAGAGACTGTCATACAGAGTGAAGTAAGTCAGAAAGAGAAAAACAAATATCGTATATTAATGCATGTATGTGGAACCTAGAAAAATGGTACAGATGAACCGGTTTGCAGGGCAGAAGCTGAGACACAGATGTAGAGAACAAACGTATGGACACCAAGCGGGGAAAGCCACGGTGGGGTAGGGATGGTGGTGTGCTGAATTGGGCTATTGGGACTGACACATATACAATGATCTGTATAAAACTGATGACTAACAAGAATCTGCAGTATATTAAAAAAAAAAAAGTCAGCAACCAGTTTAAACTAGAAAAAGACAGAGAGAAACACAAAATAAGTCTGTGGGTCAAATATGGCCTACAAGTTCATTTCCTTCTAGGATTTTTAAAAAATCTCTTCCTGATTTGTTATGGAATCTCACTCTATCTAAAGACATTTTGTATCATTTTAACTTACCATATTTATCAAGTAATATCTTACTGAAACCCCCCTAAAGATTCAAGCAGCCTTTAAATGATGAAAGCCTAATCAGTGACAGGAGTTGCTATCACAAGACAAGGCCACCAGGAGAAGGCAGTAAGCAAAGTGGGGGGTGGGGAGAAGAGCACAGCTCAACTACCCTGCACTCAAGTCTCGTAAAGCACAGCTACCACTTTAGAACCCAATGGTGTGTATCACAGCTTTGTTTCACACATTAAAGTCAGTATTTCAGCCAGGTACACAGCGCTGAGGAATCTACAGTGGGGGTGGGGGATAAACAGCGGGTTTGGGATGTCCAGGCTTAATGAACTCTGTGGGGTTAAGGCAACCTGTGTAAATCTGAGAAGGGATTCTCACTACACAACAATCACACAAAACTTTGAGTTCTTGAAGTTTTCTTTCACAAAAGATCATAAGAGAACTTTTCTGGAGAGAAGAATGAGAAGGAAAGGGAGTGTTTCTGTGGGAGAGAGAAAGGCTACTAAAGCTTTAAATCCCACAGTGTCAAATTTCTAGAGAAGTGATACAAATAAACATTTTCAAAACACAGGCAACCAACAAAGGAGCAAAAAGGCAATACAATGGAGCAAACATAAGTCTTTTCAAAAAACGGTGCTGGAACAGCTGAACATCCACATGCAAAAAAAAAAAAATATCAACCTGGACACAGACATTAAACTCTTCATAAAAATTAACTCCAAGTAGATCACAGACCTAAATGTAAAACACAGAACTATAAAACTTCTGGAAAATAATAAGAGAAAACCCAGACGACCTTGGGTATGGAGACACTTTTTTAGGTATAACACCAAAGCCACAATCCATGAAAAAGATAATTGATAAGCTGAACTACATTAAAATTAAAAACTTCTACTCTATGAAAGACAATGTCAAGAAAATGAGAAGATAAACCACAGAGAGGGAGAAAATATCTCTAAAAGACACATTTAATAAAGGTTTATTAAAACTCAACTATAAGAAAATGAACAACCTGATTTAAAAAAGGTCAAAGACCTTATATACCTCACCAAAGAAGAAATACACGTGGCAAATAAGCACATGAAAAGACATCCAACATCATATGCCATTAGAGAAATGCAAATTAAAACAATGAGGTACCACTACACACATATTAAAATGTCCAAAATACAAAATACTGAAAACACCAATCACTGGTGAGGATGTAGAGTAATAGGAACTCTCGTTTGTTGCTGGTAGGAATGCAAAATGGTATAGACACTTTGGAAGACATTCTGGCAATTTCTTACAAAATTAAATACATTCTTACTGTAAGATCTAACAATTGCATTTCTTGGTATTTACCAAACTGAACTGAAAACTTGTGTCTATACAAAAACCTGCACATAAATGATTGTAACAGTTTTATTCATAATTGCCAAAACTTGGAATCAGTAGGTGAATGGATAGACTGTGGTACATCCAGAAAATGGAATATTATTCAGAACTAAAAAAAATGAGCGGGACTTCCCTGGTGGTTCAGTGGTTAAGAACCCACATTCCAATGCAGGGGATGTGGGTTTGATCCCTGGTGGGGGAACTAAGATCCCACATGCCACAGGGCAACTAAGCCCGAGCAGCACAACTACTGAGCCTGTGCGCCACAACTAGAGACCCGATGTGCCGGAGCCTGCACACGGCAACTAGAGTGAAGCCCTCATGCTGCACTAAGACCTGACACAGTCATACATACATAAATATTTTTGGAAAAAAAAAGAAAAAAAAGAAATGAACTATCAAGCCATGAAAAAACATGGAGGAACTTTAAATGTATATTATTAAGTGAAAGAAGCCAACCTGAAAAAGCTACATACTATATATATAATCCCAACTATATCACATTCTGGGAAAGGCAAAACTATGGAGACAATAAAAAGATTAGTGGTTGCTAGGGGTAGGAGAGAAGGATGAACAGGTGAAGCACTGAGGATTTTAGGGCAGTGAAACTACTCTGAATGATACTACAATGGTAGATACATGACATTACGCACTTGTCAAAACCCAGGGCATGTTCCCAAGAGGGAACGCTAATGTGAACTACGGACTTTGGGTAATTACGATGTGTCAATGTAGGTTCATAGATTGTAATAAATGTACCACTTTGTGAGGGATGTTGATAGTGGGGGTGGTTTTGTGTGGTGGGTTGCTGGGGGAGGGCTGGGGTATATGGGAACTCTGCACATTTTGCTTTGAAGCTGAAACTACAAAAAAACAGAGTTTATTAATTTAAAAAAACACACAGGCCACCCATTAGGAAAAAAATCCTCGAAATATTTATGTTAATTAGATTCTAGGAAAACAGTAAATCTTTTTCTCTGGCTTGTTATTTATAATCGTCTTTCATTCTTTCCTTCATTCATCCATCCACTCACTGCTCTAGGCAAAACAAAACCTTTAGATAAATACATAAAATACTCTAAACTTCAGATCCTTTGTGGAAAGAGGTAGGTGAAAATAAAAATGCAAGTGATTAACTATACACAATGAGTACAATCTTTTGTTCTTGAAGACAGTAATTTAAACTAAAAAGACTTTACAGAAGGAGAACTATTTTTTGAGTGAGAAGCCAAGTTTTTCTCCCTCTGACTCTCTCCACAAACGCACACATTCTTCACAACGCACAACCCCTTGAGGGAAAAACCTATTTTTATTCATAAGTCATTGTCCAATCAATACTTAATGAATAAATGAACAGGATTATTTCTCCGATTTTACAAATGAGGACAGAAGGACTGATCACTGAACAATAAGTGGCTCCAGACAATATTTAAACATAACAAGGAAAGAGCAGGACCAGGCTCTTCAACAGAGGGGCTAATTCTTAGAAAAGAAAACCACACCTGCCTGCCTCACCTCCCCTCACAGACCCCAGACAGCCTGTGGAAGGCAGGCAGACCCCAGTCAAAGGCAAGACACTGGCACCCTGTCAACCTCCATTCCCTCCCCAACTCCCAACAGATATGGCAACAAGAGCTGAGAGGACAGGACTTTAAAATATGGATAATCTGTGTCATCAGCAAAATGCCAGAGGAACAGAAAAGGATCCTTAAAAGAGGATCAGTTAGAATTCTCACAAATTACACTAACCATCCCTGTTTGTTCAGCTGAAGTCCCTTAAAGGCAGGCCTCAACTGTTATTTCTGTGCCCCAGCATGTCGCTGAGCCTGGCACATAACAGATTCCCTTAAGAAACATTTACCCAAAGGATAAAATGCTAATAACTCAGAGTTTCAGTGCACTAAGCAGAGCATGATCTGCTCAATGTCCCTAATTATCAGAGAAATGCAAATCAAAACTACAATGAGGTATCACCTCACACCAGTCAGATAAATGCTGGAGAGGGTGTGGAGAAAAGGGAATCCTCCTACACTGTTGGTGGGAATGTAAAATGGTACAGCCACTATGTAGAATAGTATGGAGGTGCCTTAAAAAACTAAAAATAGAGTTACCATATGATCCAGCAATCCCACTCCTGAGCATATATCTGGGGAATACTCTAATTTGAAAAGATACACGCACCCTAATGTTCACAGCAGCACTATTTACAATAGCCAGGACATGGAAGCAACCTAAATGTCCATCAACAGAGGAGCACGCACACACACACACACACACACACTGGAGTATTACTCAGCCACCAAAAAGAATAAAATAATGCCATCTGGAGCAACATGGATGGACCTAGAGATTATCATACTAAGTGAAGTCCAAGAAAGACAAATATCATATGATATCACTTATATGTGCAATCTAAAATATGATACAAATGAACTTATTTACAAAACAGAAACAGACTCACAGACAGAGAGCAAACTTATGGTTACCAAAGGGGAAAGTGGTGGTGGGGGGATGGATAAATTAGGAGTTTGGGATTAACAGATACAAACTATTATATATAAAAAAAACAACAAGGACCTACTGTGTAAGCGTAGGAAACTACATTTAATATCTTGTAATAACCTATAATGGAAAATTAAGATGAAAAAGAATATATATACACATATATAAATAACTGAATCTCTTTGCTGTACACCAAAAACTAACACAACATTGTAAATCAACTATACTTCAATGAAATAAATTAAAAAAAAAAAAATAACCCCAGCAACATCCTACACTTCCAGAACAACCTACCTCACTCATACAACCATCCAACAGAACCCTCTGTTAGTTACATGTGAGAACACAGGGCTTTTCCTTTGAAAAGTTCTTCAGAGGCACTGGACTTTATAACAAAGGCTTATTTACCCGCAGTCCGTAACAGAAGGTAAGCATTAATAAGCGGCATCTCTGGGAGGCTCTGCAAAGCACTCAGCATGGGCTCACTCATGGAAGGCTATGACAGGTCCTGCTGCTCTGCACATCTCACACACCAGGGGCTGGAGCTGGCGATCAGCAGCTGCCCTGGGCTCCCAGGGCGGGGCGGCCCCTGCTCTCAGGGAGCTCACCCTCCAGGGTCAGGACAGGCAGTTTACAAAGACCAGGTGAAACAGGAGACAGAGAAACAGAAAGCAGGGAGACCAGAGAGAGGGGAGCTTCGCAGACTCAGGAAGGGAAGGGGGAAATCTGAGCCAAGACCTGACAGAAGCAATTGGGGAGGGAAGTGTTCCAGAGGGCACCACAGGTCAGACTAGAGAAGATGCTATACTCTCAAGAACCGTCTGTCATCTCTTCTACGAATCCACTCACCTACTCTGTGCCAGGAGCAGGCCTGAGGCTGGGCCCCCTGTGCACCATGGCCAAAGCGGCCATCCTCCTTCCAGCCCACACGTCCTACTACAGTCCCTCCAGGCCAGCTCATGGCGAGGCTCGTTCACGTGTGCAGTGGGGCCAATGATGAGCTGGGGTTAGATAATGGAGTGCGTATGTGTGTGTGTGTGTTTCTGTGTAGGGAGAGAGAGAATTTTAACAGCATAATCAATATGAAAGGTTTAAAAACGAAATGACTTCCCCAAACTTTCTGAATAAGTGTATATATGTATAAACCGTGGGACCAAATTTTGGTCAGACACAGCATAAGAAGTGGAGAAGCCCCTTTTTAATGTGTGCACAACACAAACATTCCTGGCACCGAAGAAGAAGATGTGGGGCCAGCACCAATCTCCCACACTGCGGGAATCGGAACCATCACCCTCTTGGCGATGGGGAGCACAGTGGGATCATTCTCACTGGTGAGCAGGTGGGGGCACTGAGTGTCTCAACAAGGGGGTGGGGGTGCTGGGAGAGGAAGGGCCACTCTAGGGACAGTGCCACTTGCACCCAGCACAGATCCTCACACCTCCCTCTCCACCCACTTCTTTTTTCCTCACAATTGCTTACAGGCAGCCACAACTGCCAGCCCTGGCCCAACACCAGAACCAAGTGGGATCCAAGGGCCAGCCCAGTTGTCTTAAAGTAGAAGTGCCTCAAAAGTATTGAGCAACTTTCCCACAGTGCCCTCTGGATGGAGTGACTGAGTCTTGGGCAGAAAGCCATTACTAGTAATAGTAGTTAAGTAATTAGAAATGTGAAAAGAAAACTGATCCTAAAAATAAGAATGGGTAACTTCTATTTTATCACTAACATTTATTTACACATGGGCCTCAAGTACTCTAAACTGAAAGGAAACAGAATGAAAAAGTTCATTCCTGGTAAAGTTATCTCCACTAGTTAAAAGGGTCTACCCTCCTGTTTCTTAGCCTGTTCACGCACCAACACATTTTACATGGGGACTTCAGCTGAGAAACAGTTAAGCAGGCTAGGTAACACTTTAAAGTATTTCAAAATGATATGTTTTAATGACTGCATTTTTTTTTTTTTTTTTTTGCGATATGTGGGCCTCTCACTGTCGCGGCCTCTCCCGTTGCCGGACGTGCAAGCTCAGCGGCCATGGCCCGCGGGCCCAGCCGCTCCGCGGCATGTGGGATCCTCCCGGACCGGGGCATGAACCCGCGTCCCCTGCATCGGCAGGCGGACTCTCAACCACCGCGCCACCAGGGAGGCCCTTAATGACTGCATTTTAAATGATAACTTCTACATTAATTTTCCTCTGAATTCTGCAGCCAATGCAACTCTCTAGCCATCAATTTTGCCCTCATGTCCCTGTTTCCTAATTAATATTCTGCACCTTTAAATACAACTAATAATCAAGCACTAGAAAAAGAATGGGAGAACTGCTTCTAAACACCAAATGCAGTAGTATTTAATCACACCCAGAACTTTCTGCTCCTACAATAGAACCACTGCACATACATCGTCTCCAAATCCCTGCACACCCCACTTTCTAATCTTGCCTCTATTTCTAAATTACATCACAACCTCCGACAGCGTGTGTGCTGTATTTGGTTGAGGGAAAGGGGAGACAGTGATAGCCATGAAGCGAGGGCTGGGAGGATAACCACTGGGGTCTTTAAAAAGTCAAAATTCAATTTCAAGAGTATACTTCTGAAAAGAGGCCAAAAAAATACATCATCTACTTCTTTGCCCAAAGTTTTGAACAGATTCCACAATGTGTGTCTTATTAAAGACCGACTACAATGAAATAAAGGGGGATTTCATGAATGAAGTGTAGTCTTACCCAGCATTTCAAAAACCTGCACTGTAAGCCCGGTGATTCTTAAAATGCCATCTTGTAGAAATACTTAACTCACTTATGATTACTATTTCTAAACCTTTTTTAATTATTATAAAGTAATATACATCCATTACAAAATACAGAAAACCACTTATCCTACTCCGCTGACATCTGAAATATATTTGTTCTAATACACACATATGAATATCTTTATTCACATATAAGGTAATGATACCGAGCAGCGGGGGCTCCTGGGCACCAAAGCCTTTCTGTGTCCCCCATTTCTTTAAATACAGGAAATAGGCTTCACTCAGCCTCCGTGACCTGCCCTGAGTTCCAACAGGCAGATTCAAGCAGTTGTTAATTAGGGAAGGGAGGAGATGTAAGACAAGGGAGAAACAGTCAAGAAAAGCAATAGTGCAACCTTGGGGCAAGGTCCTGGTTCCCCATCAAGGGATACACACAACAATATCTTTAAGCTGCTTTGCAGATACTGAAACCCCCACCAGATGGGAGAAGTTAACGGTTAACCATGGTATGCTGCCACAAGCATGCAGGACTCAGAGGGTGGGAATCAGAAGGTCGATGATGCTGACTCCCACTTACCTCACCACCAGCCAATCAGAAGAATGTCCCTGAACTGATCACGCCCTCTTTGAACCATTACTATAAAACTTCTCACTACCCCCTCCAAGGCGGGGGTGGGGTGCAGGTGGGAGGCAGGGAGACACACAGTTTTGAGGGCATAAATAAGCCTGCTATGGCCCCCTTTACCTGGCAAAGCAATAAAGCTATTCTTTCCTACTTCACCCAAAACTCTGTCTCCGAGATTTAATTTGGTGTCGGGTACAGAGGCCGAATTCGGCTTCAGTAACGAAACCAAATTATACTTGGTAAACTATACAGTGCGTATATAAGTACACCATACCTGTGTAAAAATTCTACTTTTGACCATCTTATTTTCCTGAAATAGCTAACAACACTGACTGCTAAATAAAATCAAGCTATCAGGACTTTAACTAAAGAAAGAGATACTAAAATTATAAGCTACAAGAAGAGCAAAAATTTCATAGAAGTGAGAAAGCTTAAAGGCTAAAAGTAAAGGAATAAGTCATATGTCAACCAAAGGCTAGAAGTACAAATTTCTTTCATTAAAAAAAACTTTGAGG
>NW_006770524.1:1742-16123 GCF_000442215.2 Lipotes vexillifer | reverse complement strand
GCAGGGACAGGGGGAGGGGGGAGTACCAAGAGAAGAGAATTTCATATAGATTTAGAATCAAATTCAAGTTACATATTATCTTGACCCAAGTTAGTCAACACAAATTATATATAAATATACAAAGTAGATGTATATGTAAAATAAACATACTCTAATTAAACAATGTAATACCCATAAAACTCATAAATATGAGTTTTACTAGAAGAAATGAAAACCTCTTTCCCAATCTCTTGGCCAGGCATTTTCTTGAGTCCCATTCTGATGTTAAGTCCAAGTGTCAGATGATACTGTGTCATTGCAAAAAAAAAAAAAAAAAAAAAAGGAGAGAGGAGAGTTTATTATACAAAACCCATGTTTCCAGGGAGAAACCAAGAAAACTCAGAGAGGTAAAAAGAAACATGAGCTCTATTCTTACTACCCAGCAATAACCAATGTTACTATCTTAGAGTCCAACTAATATCAAAATAACTGAGGAAAGCCACAATACCAAAATGTTACCAAGTAGTATTACATGCTGAGATCCATGACTATGACTGTAAACTATAGAACAATTAGCCAATGTCAGCAGTAAAAACCGTAATTTAAATGTGAATACTCTGGTTTCTTTTCAAATACATTAGTGTAAAGTGCTAAAATGTTACAGAGTGTATGTGAGCCTAGCAATTCAATGAACTACAGGCATATTCCTAAAATACAAAGGAGCAATGCATATTTAGTTTTAATTAGTCTTTGTTTTACCTTACTCACAAGTACAATATATCTACTCAAATACTTAAGAATCACAGACTTTGCTTTATTTCTCCCCAAAGGTGGTGTTAATTCAATTTATTTTCCCTCAAATTATTGATAAATTTGACTGCAAGCCCATTAATTATATTTTCTTTAAACATCAGATTAAGCTTTGATAATAATAATAAAGTATTTCCAGGCTCCCCAAATGCAAGTTTAATCACAAATGCATTCATTCCCAGTCTCACTGCTATGGTAGGGGTAAAGTTAAAAGCCACATAATATAAATTTAAAAGGAGACACCCTAAGGGAAACTTTCTCATCTGGACTGATTTGCTAGTTTCATACTATGTTTTGAGAATATTCCTAAGTCTTTATATTATACCCTACTATTACAGCCAGTGTGACGAAAGAAACGGAAGAACAGCTTCAGGGCTAACAGCACATTTTGGCTTCTGTAGGAGGCTTTGCTTGCTTGCTTGGGGCAGGAAGAACCGGGTTCCTGATTGGCTGATTCAAAATTAAACAGCTCCCTCCCGCCTTGGGGACTTCCTGCCCTGTTAAGGGTATAAAAGCCTCGCCCGGCTGTTAGTCGGGGTCTCACTCACTTCTCTCCGAGTGGGACCCTGTCCGGACAGTTTGTGTAAGCTTCTATACTTGTATAAATCCTTTGCTAATCTTTCTGCTTGGTGTTGGTGATTCTCGGGTGTCCTTGGTTGGGACACGGGTCGCATTTACCGGGGAACTCGACTCCAGGCGTGTGGCTCCCGGACCGCAATATTTGGGGGCTCGTCTGGGATCGGACAGTGGAGGTTAAAGACCTGAAACAGGGTCCCTCCCTGTCTTTGGAATACTCGAAGTGGAGGTTAAAGATCTGAAACAGGGTCCCTCCTCCGAAGCCACCGCCTGCTCCTTCTTCGGGTAAGTTTGCGACCCTTGGCTTGCCGGCAAGAAACTGGGAGACTCCATTAAGGCTTGTCGGACGCGACGTTAAGCCTGGAGTCAGGAGGAGTCCCGGGACGCCGCGATTCCTCCTCGGGAATTCAAAGTCGGTTTCGATATTCTTTGGTCCTGACTTTGAACTGGGATTGTGTCAAAACTTGTTGTTCTCTCCTCCTGTCTTTTGTCACTCGTGTGTGTGCTCTTGCATTTGCTTGGACACTTTGGCTTTGTGCTTGTGCTAAAACTTTTAGCTCAACAGGAATTTAACAATGGGACAAGGTATGTTCCGGATGCAGACCCCCTTGAGCCTAGTTCTGGACCACTTCAGAGACTTCCGCCAGATCGGCAGGGAATTCAGGGCCTCTGTAGACCCGGAAACCCTCCGCACCTTTTGTGAATTGGAATGGCCGACATTTGAGGTGGGATGGCCATCCGAAGGTACGTTCTCTATTTCGGTTACAGCTGCGGTGGAAGATACTGTCTTTAAGGTACATGATGATCAGATTCCTTATATTGAGTGTTGGCGGGGGTCTCGTGGAGACACCACCTAACTGGCTGAGGCCCTGATTGCCCCCGCCGGGAACTACCAACAGAAAGGAAACAAAATCTAAAGATAACATATGTGCCGCCAAGATGGCGGACAGGAAAAAACCTAATGTTAAAAGCTCTAAGTCCCCGCCCCCTCCTCTTGTAGGGGAGGGATAGGAAGAAGAAGAAACCCCTCCTCCCGACGCGTCTGCACCTTCCCCTCCCTATGTCCCTCCCGAGGCGGATGCCGGCCCCGATGACGACATCCTCCCAGGTCGGCCCAGGAGCACTTGACTGAACCGCGACCCACTGCTCTGCCTCTGCGGCAACAAGCACCTAGACCAGGGGAGGCACAGCCTTTTCTTACTTACGCCCCATTCTATAATTGGAAATTAGAAAATCCTCCATTTTCTGAGAAACCACAAGCGTTAATCACCAGCCGACCTGGGATGATTGTCAGCAATTGTTACAGGTTTTGTTTACCATGGAAGAAATAGAAAAAATCATGTGGGGGGGCCCGTAAACAGGTACTTGGTCCAGATGGGCGGCCCACCGATAACCCCAACCTAATTGAAACCGTGCTCCCTAGTACCCGACCGGAATGGAATCCTAACACGGAGGAGGGACGAGGGGCGTTGGCCCGTTTTCGCCAGGACTTCGTGCGGCAGCACGAAGGCCAACTAATATGTCCAAGGTTACAGAGGTGGCCCAGGGAGCCACAGAGTCTCCAGCCGCCTTCCTGGAAAGGCTGATGGAGACTTATAGGCTATGGACCCCCACAGACCCTGAGGAACCAGAAAACAGGCGGGCAATTAACTTGGCCTTTGTGACACAGTCGGCCCCAGATATCCGAAGGAAATTACAAAAATTAGATGGTTTTGAAGGGAAGAACTTATAAACTGAGAAGAGACAGTTAAGGCAGGTATTAAAAGAACAAGTATTCTCAGTCACTAGGCAATGTGTGACTTGTGCACAAGGAAACCAAGGGGCCAACTCACAACACCAGGAACTGCATCGGTATCGAGGCAACGAGGCAGGCCCCTTTTGGGAAATGGACTTTAGCCTTATAGGAATTTTAAAAGAGGCCTTCTCCCCTAAGCTAAATATTAAACAAAGGGGAAACCTTTGAGATACAAATGTCCTATCTGGTCTTCTAAAAAACCCTTATCTCTGCCATCTTTTTAAATGCAAATTTAAAAAAAGAGGGTAAAGTAACTTAACACTTGACTTGTCAAGGATAAATAGAAATCCCAAGTGTCTTTTCTATAAGCACTAGTAAAAAGGATTTAGCCATCTAGATTGGTGACCTTGATTTGTTCCATCTGCCAGAAGCCCAATTTGAATACAACCCCTTGTAACTGAGATTTTATGTTGTACCTGACTCAGGACTGAAATTTTGGAATTTGAACAATGAGACCTCTGTGTTTGTATTTTCATACGTATCTATATGTGTGTTGTAGGTGTATGGTATTGCCAAAAATTAATTCATAGAAGAGCTCTACTTAAATGGCTTTTAAAAAAATCAAACACTTACATAAATACTCAGAAGTAAAAATAATCTGGCCAGAATGAATTTCGGGTTCATGTCATCTGAAAAATATTCAGTACTAAACTGATATCTGGTATTGAAGGTGGCTTAAACTTGTTGATTTAATATAGACATGTCTTTAGAGTCATCAATGTTGAGTATAATACTTCTGTTGTACCTAGGTTTACTAAAGGTCAAATAAAACCTTATTCCATCTGTTATAAATCTGTCAACAAGAAAAGTAACTCAATGTAAAAAAAAAAACTTTTAAGGAAGGTAAGATGTATGTTTTCAGTAAAAGAAGGTGGGACAAATGAGAATTTAAAAAATACTGAAAACAGTAATACATGATCAGGATTTTCTAAGATTGGACTGAATTTAGTTGGGTAAATGGATTTTGTTAGGAATGGGCTAGAACAAGACTGGATTTGGTTTCTTCCCCCAAAGTATTCTTAAAATGCTGCTTTCGACAACAGACTGAGTTTCTTTGGTTAAGGAATAAGTATTGTCTCACAGTGACCTATGATCTTATTTGACCGACTGTTTTAAAACTTTTTGACAAACTTCCCAAATATCAAATTTTAATTGTTTCTTTTGATTTCCAGTTAACTTTGTGATACTTTAGAGGTCCCCTGAGGTATCTTAAAGAAAAATATTTAACTGAGATTACTTGGTATGTTAAACGTAATCATTCATAATTCTGGTTATTGTAACCAAGTTTCTTTATTGATTCCAAGGATTTGGACTGGATACAAAAGAAAAAGGGGGGGGTATTAGATAACGAGAAGGAAGGAAAGATATGGATTACAGGGGGCCACTGGGACTCAACGCTGTTTTTGGACCACAGACAGGAAGGTCGACTTGGGCAAACAGTCACCCACTCCTTCCTGGTCATGCCTGACTGCCCCTATGAAGGCAAGACAAAGATCACCGAATTTTTATTCCTGAGAACCTAGGCCTGATGTTGATTCGACGCTTGCATGAGGGAACGCATCTGGGATCTACAGGGTTACATGAACTGTTAAAAACTCGTTTTCGAATTCCATAACCAGTTTCCCGAAGTAACCTTATTACAATACGTGGATGATTTACTTGTGGCTGGAAAAACTATGCGGGATTGTCTAACAGGAAGAAAAGGCCTAGTAAGGTTACTATAGGACTTGGGCTATAAACTCTCAATTGAAGGGGCTCGGATTTGTCAAGAACAAGTGGACTATTTGGGGTATATCCTAGAAGGAGGACAGAGCACTCAGGCCATCTTGGCCTTGCCAGCCCCTGCCACAAGCGGGGGAATTGAAAGAATTCTTGGGAATGGCGGGCTATTGCCAGCTCTGGATACCCAGATTTGCAAAGCTGGCCAAGCCTCGGCCGGAGTGGCCCCGAGGCCACCAAGATTGGCTGGGCTGAGACACAAGGGAGGGCCTTCCAGGACATTGGAAGGGCTCTTGCCTCGCCTTCTGCTCTGGCACTCCCCAACCCTGATGTGGGCAAGCCGGGGTGGCAAGGGGAGTACTAACTCAGAGGCTTGGGCCCTGGTGAAGGCCGATAGCCTTTCTCTCTAGATGGCTGGACACAGTGGCCTCCAGGTGGCCCTCATGCGTCGGACAAGTTGCCTCGGCACTGGAAACCGTTTGTACAAAAACTGAAAATAAAATTTCCGGAACCCACATTGCCACCTGGAGACTTAGTCTGGGTAAAGAAACATAACCCCCAGACATTGGAGACTAGGTGGACTGGACCTCATCTGATTGTGTTGAGTACCCCGACTGCTGTTAAAGTTGACGGTGTCCGGACTTGGATTCATCATAGCAAAATAAAGAGAGACTACACCACAGAGGACGTGGACACTAACAGACGGATTGACTGGGCAAACTTTAGCCCAAAATGAAACATACCTCCTAAATACGGAAGACCAGGAATCAAGGATTTGATTAGTTCCTTAAAAAAGGGGGGAATGTGATGAAAGAAACAGAAGGACAGCTTCAGGGCTAACAGCACATTTTGGCTTCTGTAGGAGGCTTTGCTTGCTTGCTTGGGGCAGGAAGAACCAGGTTCCTGATTGGCTGATTCAAAATTAAACAGCTCCCTCCCGCCTTGGGGACTTCCTGCCCTGTTAAGGGTATAAAAGCCTCGCCCGGCTGTTAGTCGGGGTCTCACTCACTTCTCTCCGAGTGGGACCCTGTCTGGACAGTTTGTGTAAACTTCTATACTTGTACTTGTATAAATCCTTTGCTAATCTTTCTGCTTGGTGTTGGTGATTCTCGGGTGTCCTTGGTTGGGACACGGGTCGCATTTACCAGGGAACTCGACTCCAGGCGTGTGGCTCCTGGACCGCAACACCAGAATGTTTTTCCATGACAGAAAACTTTGGGTGAAGTATCTAAGGACACCCTAAATTATGGCATTTATATAAAGTTAAATTTTAAGTAGATCATACAATACAGCAAACATAAAACCAAAACTACAAATGAAACTGAGTCCCCCTGGAACCTAGTTACCCTACCAAGTTTATGATTAACCTTTCTATCCGAAACTGTATTCCCTTTCCTGTCCCTCCCCTGTTCCCCTCAGGACTGAGGAGTATCAAAGAAAAGGGGGTACTGAAACCAAGCAGGACCCTGCCAAGCCCTCCCTGGTACTAAAGTCCCTCCATGTCCCCTGTTTCTTGTTTGTAGAAAAAAGTCTTTAGTCTCCTAAGGCCTTCCCTGAGTTACAGAGAGCAGACTCAACAGTAACTAGTTAGGAAAGTGAGAGACTGCAGAAAACAAAGGAAAAGCAGTCAAGCAAGAAGAGTAATGATAGCTTAAACAATAGTTAGTGATAACACAGTGTCCTCAAGGGATATACAGAACAATCTGATGCAAATCTTTGAGTTGTTTTGCAGAAACTAAGACACACCCCCCCACACCCAGGTGGACGATGGTGACTGCACCTTACCACAAAAGCATAGACCCCAGACTGGTTGGAACCAGAAGGTTCATGATTAAGATTCCCGAAACACCACCCTGTTACCTCACCACCAACCCATCAGAAGATATTCATGCCCCCTGCACCTCCCACTCCAAATGCTGCCTTTAAAAGCCCTTCCCTGGGCTTCCCTGGTGGCGCAGTGGTTGAGAGTCCGCCTGCCGATGCAGGGGACATGGGTTCGTGCCGCGGTCTGGGAAGATCCCACATGCTGTGGAGCGGCTGGGCCCGTGAGCCATGGCTGCTGAGCCTGTGCGTCCAGAGCCTGTGCTCTGCAATGCGAGAGGCCACCACAGTGAGAGGCCCACGTACCGCAAAAAAAAAAAAAAAAAAAAAGCCCTTCCCTGAAAGCCATCGGGAGTTTGGGTCTTTTGAGTATAAGCTGCCTGTTCTCCTTGCTTGGCACCCTGCAAATAAATGCTGCACTTTTCTTCATCACAACCTGGTGTCAGTTTGCCACTCATGGACCCAAGTTTGGTTCAGTAACAGAACTACAATATACTGATGATCACTTCCTAACAGGCAATGATTCTTGCCAATGGGAAATGCTTGATAGAAACCTATTTCCTATTTGGATTTCATATTAGGAGCTTTTTAACCTTTTAAAGTAAATTAAATGGCATTGTGCTACTGTATTTCTTAAACATCAGACCTTGGTACACTGCCATGATTTCCAAAAGTGATACCCAGATGCCTTACACTTGCAACTGAGAAACAAAAATCCAATCCCCCAAAGGGAGGAAATGCTGCTCTGGATTCACTACAGGATGTAACGATTTCTTTGGGTCATGTGGCACAGAACTGAGGTCCAAGAATCTGTCCTCCCTTCCTCTGTGGTGAGACTGGGCCTGGCTCTGGCTGCCTGCCCCCCATTCAGTTAGCTGTGACCACACACGCCAAGCTCTCCCCAGTGAGCTGGGAGTGGAAGCGATGTGCTCCCCTGCCAGCCGGTGTCTCCTCAAGGCCTGGCTCTGTCTCCTCCGTCTATCACCTCCTACGGCTGCAGCCAGAGCACCATAACCACGCGGCTGAGGACTAGGCCACAGGCAATGCAGAGAAACAAAACTACATTTAGTCCAACTACATTTAGAAATTAACATCCATCTCCACTGCATTCCTCAGGTGGCTGGTATGGCGTTTAGCCCTCTTCTAAGTCACATATGTTATATATTTGCCTACTATACTAAACATGTGAGGCAATGAATAAATTACAATTTAAATGCAACTTTGAGGATGACACCTCACAAAAATTATATTAGCAACTATTTTCTGAGCAGCATTTTACATATTTCATATAATCTCATGCCAGCCCTAGGGACTATTCCCATTTAATAGAAGAGGACAAAAAGAGCTTCGAGAAACTGGCTAAGTTGACAAGGAAACAGTGAGGAATGGCAGACTCAAGATCTAAACCACTCATGTCTTTAACTAGAGCAGACGCCAGCAAACTGTGGCCCACGGGCTGAAATCCGAAATCGGCCTGCTGTCTGTGAAAAGTTCTGCTGGAACACAGCCATGTTCGTTTGTTTAGCTGTTGTCTATGGCTGCTTTTGCTGGGACACAGACGTTATGTCCCACAAAGCCTAAAATATTTACTGTCTGGCCCTTGACAGAAAAAGCCCACTGACCCCTGATCTAGAGCCACACACCATCACAGTGCCTCTGTTCACCGGACGCAAGCGAGGCATGTACAGACTGTGCCCAATGTGGTGTTCTCCCCACATGGCTCACCTTCCCATCTACAACCCACGTCTTCTTGCTCTCTGTTCCTGCCCCTGAACCCACCACTACTGACCAGTGCCAAGTTGCGTCTCCCTCACACAAGACACCCTGTTACCTCCACGGAAGTCACACCTCTGGCTTCCTACCTTCTCAATGCTACATAGCTCCTTCAAAAAGGATTCAAGCTAAATTAAAAACCTGAAAGCAATAACACCAGAAGCAGAAAACGCAATGCATCAAATTCTGCATAACTTATACTTTGTGGTATACATTTATTCTACTTTGGTTTTGTGCATAAAAGGCAGTTTCAAGACACAAAAAACTAACATAACACTCCCCGAAATAGAACCCTCAAAGACCACGAACAGCCGAGTTATGTTCATTTTATCCCTGTTTCTAACCAGCATTAGAGCTGCATGAGCAACTGGATATGAATGAGTCACAAAAGCTCTCAGAAGAATCATTCTGAATAAGGTACAAGAAAAAAGGCCTTCCCTTACAGAATTCATTTCACAACAAATGAAAATATGTTTTCCACAACAAATATTTTCTGACTACCCAATATATGCCAGGCACAGCTGTACAGGCACCCAATACTCTACAGCATGAAGTAAATATTTTTATTTATTTATTTATTTATTATTTTTTGTGGTACGCGGGCCTCTCACTGTTGTAGCCTCTCCCGTTGCGGAGCACAGGCTCCGGACGCGCAGGCTCAGCGGCCATGGCTCATGGGCCCAGCCGCTCCGCGCATGTGGGATCTTCCCGGACCGGGGCACGAACCCGTGTCCCCGGCATCAGCAGGCGGACTCCCAACCACTGCGCCACCAGGGAAGCCCTGAAGTAAATATTTTTTAATTCCAAGTACTCATCGTCTAGGTGACAATCTAGATTGAATAAGACAACATCCAATCACGATCTGTAGTCATTTCATGAGCCAGTTTACTTCTAAAATTTTATTTTCATGTTTATGAGTTTCAAGGTAAAAAATAAGAGTTTTTACCCCCCTACCCCACCCCAAATTACCAGCTATGAACAAAATTATTAGGGTTTGCTGGGCTGTAACATCTAATATGACTGGTACATATGCTGCAAAGAGGAGGCTGAGATGCCGGAGCCTGTTTTGCTTCTCATAGGCTATGTGTCCTCAAACAAGTCTGAGTTTAATTGTGAAATAAGGGGGCTAGACATGAAAGTCCCTTCCAGGGTTACAATTCAGGGCAAATTAATACAGTATGAAGAAGATTAGGGGGGTCATTCGAAGACTGCTCTCCAGGACAATAAAAACAGGCACTGACAAGGATGCCTGGCTGCCCCCTGCCTCCCACCTGCACCCCCTAAATTGGTCAGTCACCAAACTGGACAATACAGTCCAAGTCTTTCCAACATGTCCCCTCTTCTGCATGCAGCCCCCCAGCAAGGGTCCCGGTTAGCTCTGACCCTCGTCATTTCTCACCTGGCTGCAGCAGAAACCTCTTCTGTCTTCCCTGCCCTCAGCCTTACCTTCCTCTAAACCTGTCAGGGTGATCTTTCAAATATGTAACTGGTCATGCTTCTGGCTTGCTGGGAATACTCAAATCTGCCCAAAAGAACTACTCCACATAATCCCAAGGTCCCCTCACATTCCAGCCACCTCAACCAGTCCCAATTCTGAGGCAGCTCTATGGCTGGGCTGGCAGCCTCCCCCTCTCCATATGTGCCAATCTCCTGGCTTGGTGGGACTCCTAGGTAAACCCTGTCCACTTGGGACTCAGTCCTTTCCTGAGCCACAATCTGTGGGTCCAGTGGACCTGGGCACTTTCTGTCACAGGACATCTCACTGCCTGTTTCTCAGCTCTCCCTTACAGGATCTCCCAGGGTGTGCCCACAGGTGTGTGAGTGTGTGTATGTGGGGTCGGAGGGGTGGTTTGAGGGGAGACAGAAGGTAAATCTCCTTTAATTCTTCTTAGAGAGCAGTGATTCTCCATAAGAAGCACATGGCAGAATCATCTGAGATTCTGATGCATGCATGTCTTTGGCAAAACTCACTCTGTAAAGAATATAACAAGGCTGGTGTTTAGAGAAAGAAAGGGTTGGCTATTACCCCACATGTGCTCCTTTCATGAATATCAACATGAAGGCACTCTGGCAGGAAGGATCATCTCTCAAATCCTATGGAACAAGTTGAGGGACAAATGAGTAAGCTAGAAAAGATTTCATAAGAAAGATGCCAAAAAACGGGTAAGATGTTGGTTAGCAATCCCCATCTCACTCCTCTGTGTCTTTATGGGGCTAATCTGCTGCATTTAATGGGTGGAGTTGTGGCTCTTCTTCCAGGATGCTGGGCAGGCAGGCAGAAGGCACCAAGTCAAAGGAGCTAAATCTTAAATGAGGACTGCAGCTGTGAGTCACTGAATGGAGAGGTGACAAGAAGTTAGAAGTGGCAGGGAAGAAATGCAGACAGGCGTTCCCTGGCAGCTCTGGTGACCCTGGGCTGGTAGGGGCTGACCTCCTATTTTTATTCCAGGGATGTGTTCTCAGGGAGACCAGGCTAACCAAAAGGAAGGAAAGATTGTCACCTTCCACATTTCCTGAATTAAGCCCAAGAGAGCACTGGAGGCTGCCTTCATGCCCTCCCAGCAGTGACAGGATGGGTTAGAAGTGATCTCCAGTCAGCAGCACATGAGCCAGGGCCATCACCATAGCTGAAGACAACCCTCAGCCCTCTGCACCATAGCTTTCAATCTGAGCTAATGTGATGGGTCACTGCATTCCATGAGCTTTAGCAACTTCAGAGGCTGCTGTGACAAGCTCTCATCCTACCCAGACTGCCAGGGAGGGAGGAGGGGGCAGGCCTGAAAGGGGATCTGGGGCTTAGGAACAAAGTACAGTGGAGGACCAGGGCATTTGTGACAGCTGGCAGCACTCACTGGTAGGACAAGGTGACCCCAATTTAGGGTGTTGGTTTTTATCTTTTTCTTCACTTTAAAAAGGCTGACTTATAAATAGCAGTTTGCATGTTTAGAAACTTTGGAAAGGTGGTTAAGACTGAAGGATAAAGATAATAAAATGAGAACCAATAATTAAAAGAGATCTATTTAATGGAAAATACACAAGGAAAAAAAAGCCCCAAATATTGGTGAGATGAATTGTTTTTGTGTTTTACATGGCTTTTTCCCTACCAGCCTGAACCAGCTATAATCTGGGGGGAAATGCCATGATCTTTGGGCTTATATCATATGTAGACCCAGATTCCTTTTTTTTTTTTCCCAAATCGATTTTGCCCTGCTACAGAATGGTCAATTGTTTCTAGAAGAAAACATTAATAGCATCAGTTAACATATAATTTTTTTAATGCAATAACAGGATTCAGTAACAGCTATCTCCAATTAAATGAAACAAGACCACCACAGATCATTTTTATTAAGAACTGTTTACACCTAAAACCAAGCTTTAAAGTGGAATATGCTGGTTCCAGAAGCCACAATCCTCTGAAAGTTGAAGTGAGGAGATGTAGAATACATAAGACAGAGCAGGCCCCCAGAAAGCACTCAGTAGGTCCTGTCCACAATCCTCACAGGCCACATACTTTCTCCCTTTGGGCCATCCACTGCACAAGTCAAGGCTAACATCCAAGAGTACAAGATGACAGAGGACACTATTTAACTTCAACACAGACTTCACATATTTAGTCACTCAAACTACTTCTAAGAAAGTAAACAACTACCAAAAAGCCTTGTTATAAAAGTTGCCAGGCATAAAAATCAGCATCTGGTAGAGTTAAGAATATCATCATTTGACAAACATCAGAGTAATTAATTAATTCAGATAAGAATCATGAACGGATGCTAAAATTAGTAAATGGCAGTAGAGGAGGAACAGGATAGCTCATGGTCTCAAAACATCTCCGTATAAAATAAGTTTGTATTACAAAGGGAAAAACAGTAATTTTACAGTGGAGACTTGGCAACCACTCAGAATTAATCCTGCCCGTTGTGGGTCACATCGACATCATGTGCCTCCATCATGTCCTTGTTCTTAGAAAATACATTTAGGGGCGAAAAAGAATATTACGTCTGCAACTTACTCTCAAATGGTTCAGGAAAAAATATATACATATAGAGAATGATAAAGATGGTGTGGTAAACATTAACCACCAGGGAATCTGGAAGAAGGTGATATGGGAGTTCCTTTGCACTATTCTTGAAATTGTTCTAAGTCTAAAATTACTCCAAAATTTTAAAAATTTACCAAAAAGAAACGTTAAAAACGACAGTGATTTTTGTTTTTGTAATACTCCATTCACCAACAAAGAAATAATAAATGATTGGTAATATCTTTCTAAAAGGTTCTTCAGCTGTTCAAAGAGCTTTTCAGAAGTATAAAGCAAGACGCTTTTGATCTGTAATTGGTTTTGTTAAACCTAAGGTTTCAATATTTTATCTTTTGGATCTTTTTTTCCCTTTTTCTTTTCTTTTTTTTTTTTCTTTTTTTTTAGGTAATCAACATGGCAATACCTCCTTATATTCTTTGTGGTTCCCTGGACAAAAACCTGTTACTATTTCTATCTCTAATTCATCCTTTTTGCCTGCTGTGCTGTGGGCATGACATCAATTTATTATAACCAATAATTTACAGTGCCTCCTAGTCACTAAATTACCACCATACACACTGATGAGTCAGAGAACCAACATACTCATCAGTTAAGAAAAAGCTTGGTCTTTATATTCCCTTAACATAAACAAAGTAGCCATCAATCTGTATAGATTCTACAGAACTTGCTGATAACTAGAGAAGATATGCAGCTCTACCAGATTTTTACAGTGACTTGCTGAAAGATACATACTCAAACTGAAATGGTATTATAACAAAACTATTATGAATCCAGCATTTCAACTGATGACTATTAGTACTAGCCATTCTGACATTTAGACACACAAACCCACACACACTTATACTGCTCAAAGTGGAAAACATTAATTTTGAAGATGGTTTAATAATTTGCTCTACCTCCCATGCTCCTGGTATGGTATGGTTTTCTACTTCAAGTGTCTATAGTTAGTGAAACATTCCATTCTTAAACTAATAGGATTTAAGGGGATTTGAGTTTTGATGAATGTTACATAGTGTTTGTATGACTAAATGAGAAGTTTAATTTCAAACCCAAACCCAAGCCTGCACTCCTTTCTCTTCCTGCCAGAGCAGTCTGAGCAAAGAGGTAGGATCTAGGAAACAGACTGAGGCCACATGGGCATGATCAGGCTCTCGAGCTAGGTGTGAGGTTACACAAAGCAGCAGGAGAACCAATTCCCAAGTGTTCGTTTTTAAAGAGTCATATGATCCATTAAAGAAAGCAACTAAGCCTCTGAGACAGGGTTGGGGACAGGGAGAAGCAGCTCATCAGCTGGTTTATGAATTCAAGGGGCTCTGAAGATGGCACTATGCTACAGGTCACAATCGAGATTTGTTTCTTGTGAAAGTGGTTTGGAACAGAAGCATTTATGTGGGCTAACTTCATACAAGTTAACACTTGAGAAAATAAACGAACAGACATCAAATTATTCATTGAAAGAATACAGTGATCTATAGAAAGTTAGTAAACTGGGGAAGCTAGAAAAGAGAGCTCTGTTAGACAACAATAAATTGGTTACAGAAAAGAAGAAAGGGTTAAAGAGACCCCATATATAACCTATGAGAAAACAATTTTTTTTTCGTTTTTTTGCACACAGAAGTATCTTAATGGCAGAGAAGAATGGATGAGTATTCTGGCATTTGGGGGGCATAGCCTAAAGCAGTCCTCCAATAAATATTAAATTTCTTTTCTCACTTTCAATCTTAAACATTCACATAAATTTGCTTTGTACTCTATGATATCCATGTTTGTATCATTGTAAAACTGTCTCTCCCTCTCCCAAACCTGATATAAAATTAACGTTCTGGGAACTTAAGCCATGGTTATCCTCTGGCTACTCAGTACCCCCCCCCC
>NW_006770524.1:0-1677 GCF_000442215.2 Lipotes vexillifer | reverse complement strand
GCCAACCCAGTCCCCCCCCCCCAACATATCAGCACACACCTGGAAACCCTTTTGGAGAAACCCGGCTCTAAAACTAAAATTTTATTTAAGAGAAATAAGACCAGACAAAAGAAAACAAAACCAACAGCAAAGAAATAAAACTTAAAGGGGGAAAATCCTAGTGGGATATCTGAAACATATCTTGTTTAGTCAGAAATAGTCTTCTCATGACAAATGTTTTTTATATTTACATAGCATTTACAGTCAAAAAAAAGAAAAAAGAAAGAAAAGAAAAAGAAACCACTCAGTACCTAAAATGGGAAGAAAAAGGCTTTTCTTCTATACCTCATTTTTGGAAACAAAAAATCTTTGGCTAAGAGGAAAGAGTTACACCCATATAAAACTTCAACATGGGAAGAATTAGTATCACCAAGTGCTTCTCAACTTTGCCAACTAACAAACGTATTTTAAAAATTATTCATTCCAATTTTCAGAGTACAACTCATGATGCTGGCTGGCTGTCAACAGCTGTATACTGTAGTACTTTATATAATATTTTATTTCAATGTTAACAGACCATTTTTCTTAAATCTCAAGGTACCTTTATCATATTCCCTATATATGCTAATTTATCAAACACATAAAGTGCCTCATATGTTAGCCTCTAAGAAGAATAAATAAATGGTTAAGACAATGCCCAATTTACCAGGAAAAAAAACAAAGTCAGAAACTTGACACAGTCACACCCAGAGAATGTAGATCAAAAGAACACGCTATCAAAACAAAAACTGTTCTGCTGAATTTACCAATAGGATCTTAAGAAGAGGGCTATGTTGCTATGTGACATGGTCAGGTATTACCTAGAATCAAGTAACTAAAATTACAAAAGCCTATTTCAAGATGGATTTAGGCTTCCTGTTCACACTACACCTTTTTCCTGAAGTAAAGCCACCAATGAGGTCAAGCAAGGTACGGTCCCTAACAGGAGACAGACAGCACCCAGGGTGGGGTGTCAGAGCCTGAACAGAGTAAGAAAAGTATCTATACAATGGTGTTGCAGCAATAGGAGATTAATTACATACAATGGAAATTTACCCAGTAAATAAGTATATGTGAGGATAATGAGAGCTAGATTCCTCAACTGTCAGAGAAAGGAGATACAAATATGGAAAGGCAAAAAATGAGAATGAATCCTTTAGTGTTGAAATGGGATTCTGGGTACCAATGTAAACTGATGGATACAAACACACACACACACACACACACACACACACACACACACACACACGCGGTGGTTTAGTTCACTGAACGGGCCTGAGAGTAGCAATACCCCAATAGCAATGAGCACATCTACAGCCTTGATCTTGGCTTCTAAATATTTCTCATTAAAATGAACCAGTGTCTCTTTGAGATATGGCAGATTGCAGAGCTGCAGCAGGGAAAAGAAATAAGAACCTGGAACATCTTGTGCCAGAAAACAAGAAACTACTCAAAGAATGACAGACACAAGTCAAAAAGACACAGAAGCCAGCAAGAAAGGGCTGCCACTGGACAAATCTGGGATGATTTAAACACAGAAAAATATAATAGTAAAAGATTAGGGACTTCCCTGGTTGCGCAGTGGATAAGAATCTGCCTGCCAATGCAGGTGACACAGGTTCAAGCCCTGGTCCAGGAAGACCCCACATGCCGCAAAAT
>NW_006770522.1:0-433 GCF_000442215.2 Lipotes vexillifer | reverse complement strand
GTTGAAAATACTATCCTTTCTACTTTGAAAAGTCTTGGCAACTTGTCAAAAATCATTTGGCCACATATCAGGGTTCATTTTCTGGGTGTTCTATTCTATTCTATTGGTCTTGAGTAAGGGAGAAAATAGTATAACCTATCCAGGTTGATGAAGAACATAAAGGAAGACCAGGACTGAGAATTAGGAGGGGAACATAAAACAGCAGGGAGTAAGAGACAGTGTGAGAGAAGATCTTGCATTTGCAAGTTCATGGAACTATGATCACGTTAAACCACTCAACGCCTGACTTTGAACAGTACGGTAAATGTGCTAGCAAGAAACATAACACTTACCCATCTCTGGGAAATACAGTACGGGCATAAAGATAAACTACACACAAATATATTAAAAAGGGAAGGGTTTTCATGGTGTGAGAATATTGTGGGATTTGAAA
>NW_006770521.1:0-951 GCF_000442215.2 Lipotes vexillifer | reverse complement strand
CCTCCTGAAATCGGTTTCCTGCAATTCTGCCTCACTTTCAAGTGCTCTTTGCAGCCTTACTTCGATATATTTTTGGACGAATTCTGTCATTTATAACTCTGCAAGTTTGTGAATTACAGTGGCCCTGAGCTCCTTTTCTCCCCTCGCTTTCTTGTGAGCTGTCCGCCATCCCGCAGGATTGCTTCACACCCTAGTGTAGTTCAGGCACGGCATGCTGCGGCTTTGGTTCATTCTTCTTGCTGGTGGGAAATTAGAGTTCAGTGTGCACGTCCAAACACCTACAGCTAGTCTCGCGTTGGTTCTCCCCATTCCTGTCCATCTTACGCAGAAATTGCAAAGTGTGCCAAACAGGACGTTAAAGGCACTGGCTCTTCAAGTGTGAGGAGTGTCAGGAAAGCGTCTTGAACGGCCAACCCGTGTTCCAGGGCACGTAAACTGAGATGCATTTTAGGAACGTTGCCCGATCACACGGTGGACCATACTCTGGGTTTCCCATGAATGTTTTAGCGGAAGGAAGAATCCATTAAACCTGGGGAGTTGGGCCCCATGGAATGGATACCATGCAGCATGACTTCAAAGGGTTTGCCTTTGCTTACCAAACCTCACCAATCCTATCAGCCCCTAGAGTCCAGCCTTATGTCTCACACGGCTGTGGGTGTAGATGTGGTAAATCCAGGTTTCATCCCAAGCCCTGAATGAATGAAGTAAGAATGTCTCTCTATTTCACTGTCATTGTGTTTTGGTTTTGAAATTTATTTTTATAATGGGATTTGGCTGATTTTCACTGCTGCGCTAATGTCGCTCTACACACGCTTGATTCTCTTACGGAGACGTATAAATACATACGTTTTCAGATTCCTACCAGTCCGGTCTATTCCTATGCGTTGGATATGGGGTGTTGAGTCCATTTCGTGGAGCAAGGAGTAGATCCTGTCTATTACGTATTTGGCT
>NW_006770517.1:0-4802 GCF_000442215.2 Lipotes vexillifer | reverse complement strand
AAGCCTTGCCCTAACCCATGACTTAAACCTAATCCGTACGCTAACACTAACCCGTGTCCTAACACATACACTAACCCTCAACCGTTGTCCTACCCTAACCTGTACCCTAAACCGTCTCCATTCCCTAACCCTAACCCTAACCCGAACACGAACCCTAAACCTTACCCGGAGCCTTACCCTAACCCGTGCCCTAATCCTAAACTGTACGCTAACACTAACCCGTACCCTAATATGTGTACTAACACTTAACCGTTGTCATACCCAAACCCGTACCCTAAACCGTCCCCATTCCCTGACCCTAACCCTAACCCGAACCCGAACACTAAACCTTACCCGGAGCCTTACCCTAACCCGTGCCCTAATACAAACCCGTACGGGAACACTAACCCGTGCACTAAAAGTACACTAACCCTAATCCTTTGTCGTATCCTAAACTGTACCCTAAACAGTCCGCGTTCCCTAACCCTAACCCTAACCCTAACCCTAACCCTAACCCCTAAACCGTTTTCCTACCCTAAACTGTACCCGGAACCATCCCCGTTCCCTAACCCTAACCCTAACCCTAACCCTTACCCGAAGACTTACCCTAAACCGTGCCCTAATCCTAACCCGTACGCTAACACTAACCCGTGCCCTTACACGAACGCTAACCATAAACCGTTGTCGTACCCTAGCCCTAACCCTAAACCGTCCCTGTTCCCTAACCCTAACCCTTACCCTAACCGTTCCCCGAAGCCTTACCCTAACCCGTGACCTAATCCTAACCTGTACGCTAACACTAACCCATGTCCTAACACGTACGCTAACCCTAACCGTTGTCGTACCCTAACCTCTACCCTAAACAGTCCCCATTCCCTAACCCTAACCCTAACCTGAAACCGAACCCTAAACCTTACCCGGAGCCTTACCCTAACCCGTGCCCTAATCCTAACCCGTACGCTAACACTAACCCATGCCCTAAAACGTACGTTAACCCTAAACCGTTCTCGTACCCTACACTGTACCCTAAACCTTCCCCCTTACCTAACCCTAACCCTAGCCCTAACCCGAACCCAAACCCTTACCCGAAGCCTTACCCTAACCCGTGCCCTAATCCTAACCCGTACGCTAACACTAACCCATGCCCTAAAACGTACGTTAACCCTAAACCGTTCTCGTACCCTACACTGTACCCTAAACCTTCCCCCTTACCTAACCCTAACCCTAGCCCTAACCCGAACCCAAACCCTTACCCGAAGCCTTACCCTAACCCGTGCCCTAATCCTAAACCGCACGCTAAAACTAACCCTTGCCCTAACACGTACGCCAACCCTAAACACTTGTCGTACCCTAAACTTTACCCGGAACCGTCACCGTTCCCTAACCCTAACCCTAACCCTTACCCGAAGACTTACCCGAACCCGTGCCCTAATCCTAACCCGTACGCTAACACTAACCCATGCCCTAACACGTACACTAACCCTCAACCGTTGTCGTACCCTAACCTGTACCCTCAACCGTCCCCATTCCCTAACCCGAACCCGAACACGAACCTGAACCCTAAACCTTACCCGGAGACTTACCCTAACCCGTGCCCTAATCCTAAACTGTACGCTAACACTAACCCGTGCCCTAACACGTACACTAACCCTCAACCGTTGTCGGCCCCTACCCTGTACCCTAAACCGTCCCCATTCCCTACCCCTAACCCTAACCCTTACCCGAAGACTTACCCGAACCCGTGCCCTAATCCTAACCCGTACGCTAACACTAACCCGTGCCCTAACACGTACACTAACCCTCAACCGTTGTCGGCCCCTACCCTGTACCCTAAACCGTCCCCATTCCCTACCCCTAACCCTAACCCTTACCCGAAGACTTACCCGAACCCGTGCCCTAATCCTAACCCGTACGCTAACACTAACCCGTGCCCTAACACGTAAACTACCCCTCAACCGTTGTCGTACCCTAACCTGTACCCTCAACCGTCCCCATTCCCTAACCCTAACCCTAGCCCGAACCCGAACCCTAAACCTTACCCGGAGACTTCCCCTAACCCGTGCCCTAATCCTAAACTGTACGCTAACACTAACCCGTGCCCTAACACGTAAACTAACCCTCAACCATTGTCGTACCCTAACCTGTACCCTAAACCATCCCCATTCCCTAACCCTAACCCTAACACGAACCCAAACCCTAAACCTTACCTGGACCCTTACCCTAACACGTGCCCTAATCCTAGACTGTACGCTAACACTAACCCCTGCCCTAACACATGCACTAACACTTAACCGTTGTCGTACCCTAACCTGTACCCTAAACAGTCCCCGGTTCCTAACACTAAACCTAACACTAAGCCTCACTTTTACCTGAAGCCTTACCGTAACCCATGCCTTAATCCTAACCCGCACGCTAAAACTAACCCTTGCCCTAACACGTACACTAACCCTAAACCGTTCTCGTACCCTAAACTGTACCCGGAACCGTCCCCGTTCCCTAACCCTACCCGTAACCCTTACCTGAAGACTTACCCTGACCCGTGCCCTAATCCTAACCCGTACGCTAACACTAACCCGTGCCCTAACACGTAAGTTAACCCTAAACCGTAGTAGTACCCTAACCCTAAACCTAAACCGTCCCTGTTCCCTAACCCTAACCCTTACCCTAACCCTAACCATTCCCCGAAGCCTTACCCTAACCCGTTCCCTAATCCTAACCCGTACGCGAACACTAACCCGTTCCCTAAAAGTACGCTAACCCTAATCCTTTGTCGTATCCTAACCTGTACCCTAAACAGTCCGCGTTCCCTAACCCTAACCCTAACCCTAACCCTAACCCCTAAACAGTTGTACCCTAAACTGTACCAGGAACCTTCCCCGTTCCCTAAACCTAACCCTAACCCTAACCCTTACCCGAAGACTTACCCTAACCCGTGCCCTAATCCTAACCCGTACGCTAACACTAACCCATGCCCTAACACGTACGCTACCCCTAAACCGTTGTCGTACCCTAAACTGTACCCGGAACCTTCCCCGTTCCCTAAACCTAACCCTAACCCTAACCCTTACCCGAAGACTTACCCTAACCCGTGCCCTAATCCTAACCCGTACGCTAACACTAACCCATGCCCTAACACGTACGCTACCCCTAAACCGTTGTCGTACCCTAACCTGTACCCTTAACCATCCCCATTCCCTAACCCTAACACTAACCTAAACACGAAACCTAACCCTTACCCGAAGCCTTACCCGAACCCGTGCCCTAATCGTAACCGGTGCGTTAACACTAACCCTTGTCCTAACACATAAGCTAACCCTAAACCGTTGTCATACTCTTACCTGTACCCTTGACTGTCCCCGTTCCCTAATCCCAACCCTAACCCTACCCGTTACCTGAAGCCTTGCCCTAACCAGTACCCAAATCCTAACCCGTACGCTAACACTAACCCATGCCCTAAAACTTATGTTAACCCTAAACCGTTCTCGTACCCTACACTGTACCCTAAACCTTCCCCGTAACCTAACCCTAACACTAGCCCTAACCCGAACCCTAACCCTTACCCGAAGACTTACCCTAACCCATGCCCTAATCCTAACCCGTACTCTAACACTAACCCGTGCCCTAACACGTACGCTAACCCTAAACCCTTGTCGTACCCTAAACTGTACCCGGAACCGTCCCCGTTCCCTAACCCTAACCCTAACCCTTACCCGAAGACTTACCCGAACCCGTGCCCTAATCCTAACCCGTACGCTAACACTAACCCATGCCCTAAAACTTATGTTAACCCTAACCCGTTCTCGTACCCTACACTGTACCCTAAACCTTCCCCGTAACCTAACCCTAACACTAGCCCTAACCCGAACCCTAACCCTTACCCGAAGACTTACCCGAACCCGTGCCCTAATCCTAACCCGTACGCTAACACTAACCCATGCCCTAAAACTTATGTTAACCCTAACCCGTTCTCGTACCCTACACTGTACCCTAAACCTTCCCCGTAACCTAACCCTAACACTAGCCCTAACCCGAACCCTAACCCTTACCCGAAGACTTACCCGAACCCGTGCCCTAATCCTAACCCGTACGCTAACACTAACCCATGCCCTAACACGTACACTAACCCTCAACCATTGTCGTACCCTAACCTGTACCCTCAACTGTCCCCATTCCCTAACCAGAACCCGAACACGAACCCGCACCCTAAACCTTAACCGGAGCCTTACCCTAACACGTGCCCTAATCCTAGACTGTACGCTAACACTAACCCCTGCCCTAACACGTGCACTAACACTTAACCGTTGTCGTACCCTAACCTCTACCCTAAACCGTCCCCGGTTCCTAACACTAAACCTAACACTAAGCCTCACTTTTACCTGAAGCCTTACCGTAACCCATGCCCTAATCCTAACCCGCACGCTAAAACTAACCCTTGCCCTAACACGTACGCTAACCCTAAACTGTTGTAGTACCCTAAACTGTACCCGGAACCGTCCCCGTTCCCTAACCCTACACCTAACCCTTACCTGAAGACTTACCCTTACCCGTGCCCTAATCCTAACCCGTACGCTAACACTAACCCGTGCCCTATCACGTACGCTAACCCTAAAACGTAGTCGTACCCTAACCCTAAACCTAAACCGTCCCTGTTCCCTAACCCTAACCCTTACCCTAACCCTAACCATTCCCCGAAGCCTTACCCTAACCCGTTCCCTAATCCTAACCCATACGCGAACACTAACCCGTTCCCTAAAAGTACACTAACCCTAATCCTTTGTCGTATCCTAACCTGTACCCTACACTGTCCGCGTTCCCTAACCCTA
>NW_006770516.1:0-235 GCF_000442215.2 Lipotes vexillifer | reverse complement strand
CTGTGATTGCCTTTCTCTGTGGAAATATCTTCATTGGTATCAGTTTTTAGCTAACACCTATAAATGATATTATAGGATATGTGTCTTTTGCTGTCTGACTTAGTACAATTTGCCTGATTACCTCTTAGAATCATCTACGGTGCTGCAAATGGCATTGTTTCATTGTTTTCCGTGGCTAATATTCCATCTGTACATGTACCAGTTCTTCTTTGTCCACTCACCTCTTGATGGACTT
>NW_006770515.1:0-1729 GCF_000442215.2 Lipotes vexillifer | reverse complement strand
AGAAAGGGCATTTTAACATTCTCAAAGGAGAACTCCAAATCCTGTTGGTTACAGTTTTTTCCTGAAGTATGGTATGAAAGATCCCAGAACTTGTTTCTAACAACAAAAGAAATGATATTAATCATCTTGGAAATAGCACATTTAAGCACTACCTGTAACAACTATATTTTAAGTCCTTTTAAACTAACTTACTCTTCATAAACATCCTATGAGTTAGGTACTATTTCACCCTCTTAAGATGAGCAATCTGAGCCATGAAGTAACTTGCTTAAGAATACATTCCCAGAAGGTACCAGACCCAGGAGTGAAGCCAGGCAGCCTAGTTCTACTGCCAACACCATTTCCCATCACTGTCTCTAACCTGGAACCCTTGCATGGTTACACCAATACACTCTGTCTGCAATTTAGTCCTGAAGAAATAGTCTTATACTGAGCCTAGGGAAATTAAAGCAACCTTAGTTTAGATTTGCATTCTGCTAAGTCAAGGTGCCCAAAAACAACAGGTGATTTTTATTACGATGGTTGTTCATTGCTACCTATCCTGTTCTTTTCACAATTATTCACTCTGTGATCTACACCGCTGCCTTCCTCTTGCCTCCTTTGCTCTACTGCTGCCACACAGGGTAACCAGGCAGTCCATGACTGCCCTGAGCCGTGCCACATCTCTGAGCCTTTGCTCACAATGCTCCCTCTACTCTGAACACCCTTTTCTCCTGCTCAGGAGCAACTCCTGTTCAACTCTTGTCTTCTTTAACTTAATCCACTCAACATCTCCTCTGGGAAGTACTTTCTGCTTCTCCTGGGGAGGAAGTGACCAGTCCCCTTCTCTTGGACTCTCCTCTGCATGAATCTCTCAGCTCACCAGTGGACTCCATCCATCCATGTGGCCACAACACCTCACACAGTATGTCTCTCATAGCTGCTATTCAAAAAACTTTGGTTCTCAAAGATCCACTGCTGTTAAACAGAAACCAATGGTAAAGAATATAGTATAATGAATCTAATATTGAAAATAATCATCTTAAAGCATTATGCACTGGAAAAATATTTGACCACCTAACTTCTTTTGTCTCATATCTCCCAGTATATGTAACCTAGCAACTGACCAGATAAGGACTGTTCTCCCTACACTGTAATATGTAGAGTAAGAAACTACTGTGTAAGCACTTACTGATCTTGGCTTCTTTCATTAGGAAGAAAGAAACGACCTAAAACAGGCAGAAGAAACCACCCATAAAAGGAAATGGTAAGTTTTGTTCCAAAAAGCAGACCCATTCTGGAGGAATGAGACTGGTCCCTTCTGTGATCCCCTACCATTTGGCAACTGCCTCTGAGATGGCAAGCCTCCCAAGCACACACTGCCCACTTACAAAACCTTCTCCTCATGAGCTGCTTCAGTGAAATATTTATTTTATCCACATACTTTCCCTGCCAGTATAGTAAGTTCTCATCTGTACCTCATCTATGTTTCCCACCTACCCTGATTTTACCTTTCAGCCTTAAACTTCACCTTGTTTTTCCTCCATTTCTAGTTTTGTTACCTTCCACAATACATGCTATTTATTTTATTTATCTATTTTCCTCTATTTTATTTTTTAAATTTTTATTTTATTTTCATTTATTTTTGGCTGCATTGGGTCTTTGCTGCTGCGTGCGGGCTTTCTCTAGTTGCAGCGAGCAGAAGCTACTCTTCGTAGTGGTGAGCGGGCTTCTCATTGCGTTGGCTTCT
>NW_006770514.1:0-200 GCF_000442215.2 Lipotes vexillifer | reverse complement strand
TTTTTTCCTTCCTCACCTCTGCCCAGGGAGAATTTCCAGCAGCAGGTATGGGTGACACATCCTATTCTTTAGCAGGTGGCAGTCTGGCAACGGCTGCAGAAAGTCCAGCAGAGCCCCACACACACTGGGCCACCCATAAAGCCGTGGCCTCTCACTCCCTCCCACAGCTGAGCCCCGAGACTGCTGACAGGGCAGAGAAC
>NW_006770512.1:0-239 GCF_000442215.2 Lipotes vexillifer | reverse complement strand
TCTGCTGCGTCCGAGGACCACGGCCCCCGCCCACGCCGTGAGGCAGAGGGCGGGAGACCGAAGGTCAGGGCCGGGGACCCGCCACCCCTGCCCTCCCCCACACCCCTCGGCAAGCCGGCAGGGCGTGACGGGAGAGGCGAGGGGCCCGCGGACAGACCGAGAAGAGCGGGCCCGTTCGCCAAGAACGTCCGTCCCTCGTCTGGCGCGACTTCAGGCCCGGCCCAGGAGAGCGCGACATC
>NW_006770510.1:0-249 GCF_000442215.2 Lipotes vexillifer | reverse complement strand
AGGTCCCCAGCAGCCCATGGGTCTCTCCTGGTCAGGCCAATCCCAGGATATGGAGCTCAACTGTGCAGGTACCCAAACACACCCCAGCCCACGGGACTCTCCTTGTCAGGACCCTCCCAGGATATGGGGTTCCCTGGGCAGGTCTCCTGCAGCCCATTGGGTTCTTGTGGTCAGGCCACTCCCAGAATACAGAGCTACACTTCCAGGTACAGTGGCAGTGCTGGGCACACAGGAACCGTGCACATAGCC
>NW_006770509.1:0-217 GCF_000442215.2 Lipotes vexillifer | reverse complement strand
ATCTATGACAAAGGAGGCAAAGATATACAGTGGAGAAAAGACAGTCTCTTCAATAAGTGGTGTGGGAAAACTGGACAGCTGCACGTAAAAGAATTAGAACACTCCCTAACACCATACACAAAAATAAACTCAAAATGGATTAGAGAACTAAATATAAGGCTGGACACTATAAAACTCTTAGAGGAAAACATAGGCAGAACACTCTTTGACATAAATC
>NW_006770508.1:0-16430 GCF_000442215.2 Lipotes vexillifer | reverse complement strand
ACTATACATAGAGAATCCTAAAGATGTTACCAGAAAACTACTAGAGCTAATCAATGAATTTGGCAAAGTAGCAGGATAGAAAAAGCACAGAAATCTCTAGCATTCCTATATACTAGTGATGAAAAATCTGAAAATGAAATCAAGAAAACACTCCTATTTACCACTGCAACAAAAAGAATAAAATATCTAGGAATAAACCTACCTAAGGAGACAAATGACCTGTATGCAGAAAATTATAAGACACTGATGAAAGAAATTAAAGATGATACAAATAGATGGAGAGATATACCATGTTCTTGGATTGGAAGAATCAACATGGTGAAAATGACTCTACTACCCAAAGCAATCTACAGATTCAATGCAATCCTTATCAAACTACCACTGGCATTTTTCACAGAACTAGAACAAAAAATTTCACAATTTGTATGGAAACACAAAAGACTTCGAATAGCCGAAGAAATCTTGAGAACGAAAAATGGAACTGGAGGAATTAGGCTCCCTGACTTCAGAGTATACAACAAAGATACAGTAATCAAGACAGTATGGTACTGGCACAAAAACAGAAAGATAGATCAATGGAACAGGATAGAAAGCCCAGAGATAAACCCACGCACATATGGACACCTTGTCTTTGATAAAGGTGGCAGGAATATACAGTGGAGAAAGGACAGCCTCTTTAATAAGTGGTGCTGGGAAAACTGGACAAGTACATGTAAAAGTATGAGATTAGATCACTCCCTAACACCATACACAAAAATAAGCTCAAAATGGATTAAAGACCTAAATGTAAGGCCAGAAACTCTCAAACGCTTAGAGGAAAGCATAGGCAGAGCACTCTATAACATAAATCACAGCAAGATCCTTTTTGACTCATCTCCTAGAGTAATGGAGATAAAAACAAAAATAAACAAATGGGACCTAATGAAACTTCAAAGCTTTTGCACAGCAAAGGAAACCATAAACAAGACCAAAAGACAGCCCTCAGAATGGGAGAAAATATTTGCAAATGAATCAACTGACAAAGGATTAATCTCTAAAATTTACAGGCAGCTCATGCAGCTCAATAACAAAAAAATAAACAACCCAATCCAAAAATGGGCAGAAGACCTAAATAGACATTTCTCCAAAGAAGATATACAGACTGCCAACAAACACATGAAAGAATGCTCAACATCATTAATCATTAGAGAAATGCAAATCAAAACTACAATGAGATATCATCTCACACCAGTCAGAATGGCCATCATCAAAAAATCTAGAAACAATAAATGCTGGAGAGGGTGTGGAGAAAAGGGAACACTCTTGCACTGCTGGTGGGAATGTGAATTGGTTCAGCCACTATGGAGAACAGTATGGAGGTTATATGACCCAGCAATCCCACTACTGGGCATATACCCTGAGAAAACCAAAATTCAAAAAGAGTCATGTACAAAAATGTTCATTGCAGCTCTATTTACAATAGCCTGGAGATGGAAACAACCTAAGTGCCCATCATCGGATGAATGGATAAAGAAGATGTGGCACATATATACAATGGAATATTACTCAGCCATAAAAAGAAACGAAATTGAGCTATTTGTAATGAGGTGGATAGACCTAGAGTCTGTCATACAGAGTGAAGTAAGTCAGAAAGAGAAAGACAAATACCATATGCTAACACATATATAGGGAAGTTAAGAAAAAAAAATGTTATGAAGAACCTAGGGGTAAGACAGGAATAAAGACACAGACCTACTGGAGAATGGACTTGAGGATATGGGGAGGGGGAAGTGTTAGCTGTGATAGGGTGAGAGAGAGACATGGACATATATACACTACTGAACGTAAGGTAGATAGCTAGTGAGAAGCAGCTGCATGGCACAGGGATATCGGCTCTGTGCTTTGTGACCACCTGGAGGGGTGGGATAGGGAGGGTGGGAGGGAGAGAGACGCAAGAGGGAAGAGATATGGGAACATATGTATATAACTGATTCACTTTGTTATAAAGCAGAAACTAACACACCATTTTAAAGCAATTATACCCCAATAAAAATGTTAAAAAAATGAAATATGGAAAGTTGAACAGACTTGTGAAGCAACATCAAGTGTACTAATATTTGCATTATACTGGTCCCAGAAGCAAAAAGGAAAGAGAAAGCAGTGTAGAACATACCTGAAGACATATGAGCTGTAAACTTCCATAACCTGGTAAAGAAAACAGACATCCAAGTCCAGTAAATACAGTAAGGTCAAACCAGGATTAACCCAAAGAGGACCACACCAAGACTCCTTGTAATTAAAATGGCAAAAAAAATAAAGATAAAAATACACTATTAAACAGAACAAAGGAAAAGCAACAAGTTACAAACATGGGAACTTGCATAAAGTTATCAGCTGACTTTTCAGGATAACCTCTGCATGCCAGAAGGGAGTGGCATGGTATATTTAAAGTCGTGAAAGGGAAAAGCCTGTAACCAAAAATACTCTACCCAGCAAGGCTCTCCTACAGATTTGATGGTGAGATCTAAAGTTTTACAGAGAAGCAAAACTAAAAGAGCTCAGCATTGCCACACCAGCTTTATGAGAAATCGTAAAGGGGCTTTTCTAAGTGAAAAAGAAAAGGCCACAACTGAAACATAAAAGTTAGGAAAGGAAACTTACTAAAGGAAAAACCTCATTGGATAAGGCAAATATTCAACAAAGGTAGTAAATCAACCATGTACACAGCTAATAGGAAGGATGAAAGAAAACAGTAATAAAATCATCTATATTCACAATAAGAAGTTAAGGGACACACAAAACAAGTAGATGTAAAATATAAGGTAAAATTCAGTAACTGTGGAGGAGCAGAGTAAAAATGCAGGGTTGTTAGCGTCCATGTGAAATTAAGAGGTCAGCAACTTAAATAATCACACACACACACACACACACACATAGAAAACTGAAAGAAATCCAAACATAATATTAAAGATAGTCCTCACATCACAGATGAAGGGAATAAAAGGGGAAGAAAGGAACACTGAAGAAATTAAAGAGGTATTCTAAAAATACTCAAGACAAATGAAAATGAACACACAATGATCGAAAATATATGGGACACAGCCAACGCAGTTCACAGGGGGAAGTTATAGTGATACAAGCTTATCTTAGGAAACAAGAAAAATATAAAATGAACAGCCTAACATTACACCTGAAGGAATTAGAAAAAGAAGAAAAAACAAAACTCAAAGCTGTGAGAAAGAAAAAAATTAAGAAAGCAATACCATATGCAATCACACCAAAAAGAATAAGATGCCTAGGAAAAAACACACCTAAGCAGGTAAAAGACATGTACTCAGAAATCTATCAGCCATTGGTGAAAGAAGTTGAAGGCAACAGAAAAAGATGGGAAAATATAGCAGGTGCATGGACTGAAGAATTAATACTGTTAAAATAACCATACTACCAAAGACAAACTACAGATTTAATGCAATCCCTATCAGAATACCAAAGCATTTTCACAGAACTTGAAAAAGTAATTTTAAAATTTGTATAGAAACACAAAGACCCCAAATAGCCAAACAATCTTGAGAAAGAACAGAGCTGGAGGCATCACGCACCTTGACTTCAGATTATACAGCAAAGTGACAGTAATCAAAGAGAATTGGACCAGAGCAAAAACAGACCCAAAGATGACTGGAATAGAATAGAGATCCCAGAAATAAGCCCACACACTTATATTTAATCGATTTATGACAAAGGAAGGAATATGGAGAAAAAACTGTCTCTTCAATAAGTGGTACTGGGAAAACTGGTCAGCTACATGGAAAAGAATAAAATTAGAGTATTTTAGCACACCATACATAAAATAAACGCAAAACTGAATAAAGACCAAAATGTAGGACCATAAAACCCCTAGAGGACAATACAGAGCATTCTTCAACATAAATGATAGCAACAGTTTTAGGTTCAGTCTACTAAGGCCAATGAAATGAAAGCAAAAACAAACAAATGGGACTTCACTAAACTTAAAAGATTTTGCACAGCAAAGGAAACCAAATACAAAATGAAAAGACAACCTGCTGAAAGAGAGACAATATTTGCACATGATAAGAGGTTAATACCAAAAAGATGACCAAGCAAGGGCTCATATCTAAACTACAGAAACAGCACATACAACTCAATATCAGAACAACAGCCAAAATTTTTTTTAAAAATGAGAAGACCTAAATAGACATTTTTCCAAGGAAAAACTACAGAGAGACAGCCAGAACACACAAAGATGCTAAACACAGCTAATTGCCAGTAAAATGAAAATCAAAACGATGAGATATATCACCTCAGTCTTGTCAGAATGGCTGTCGTCAAAAAGGTCACAAATAACAAAGGTTAGTGAGGATGTGGCGAAAGGGAAACTCTTGTACACTCTTGATGTGAATGTGAAGTAGTGAAGCTACTGCGGAAAGCAGAATGGAGGTTCCACAAAAAACTACAAACAGAACTCCCATAATATCCTGCAATTTCACTCTTGGGTATATCAGAATAAAAAAAAAACATTATTTCAAAAAAATTACTGCACACCAATATTCATAACAGTGTTATTTGCCATAGGCAAGATATAGAGTCAAACTAAGTGTTCATCAATAAGTTAGGGGATAAAAAATATTTTTTATGATGACTTCAGCAAAAAATGAAATTTTGCCATTTGCAAGAACATGGATGGACTTGGAGGGTATTATGCTTAGTAAAATAAGCCGCAGAGAAAACAAGCATGGTAGGTTATCACTTACAGATGGCATCTGAAAATTGAATACAACAACAACAACAAAAAGAAACAGACTCACAGGTTAAAGGTCAGACTAGTAGTTACTAGCAGGGAGACACAGGGTGGAGGAGCAAAATCGTGGTAGGAGATTCTGAGGAATAATCTACTATATATAAAATCAATAATCCACAGTGATGTACTGTATAGCATGGGGAATACAGCCACTCTTTCATAATAAGTATAAATGGAGAAGAACCTAAACATTTATGAATCACTATGTTGTACCTCTAAAATTAATATAATAATGTAAATTAACTATAGATTAATAAAATATAAAGTAAGAAACAATAAAGGGGAGAGACAGATTACTAGATAGAAATCAATTAAATAAACACACGTCCTGGAAATCAAGGAATTAAAAAACAACATGTAAGACACAACATTGGCATTTAAAGTGTACAATCTATTCAGTTAAAAGAAATCATTTAAGTGGTGAAAAGTTGTACCCATTCTCACAATTTTTTATATCTAGGACAAATTATCTACAAAAATATGTTACAAATATTCACTCAAAAAGAAAGAGAAAATTTGGATTAACCCATTTTAGTATACAAATTTAATATCAAAGTCTCTATGTAAAATTGATTTGAATACGTTCTGTTAGCCACTTCTAGTCACTTTGTGATGTAAAATCTTTTAAAGCATAAAAACCAGCCTTTCTACATTATTCCATTAGACATACATAAAAGTTAAAAGAAATGAGAAGACAGAACAATCAACCAGGAAGGTGAATTTACTGAGAAACAGTCATTCGTTCTCCCTCTTCCTTTTCTTTTCCTCCTTTTCCAGGTCTCCTTCGCTTCCAATCAAGAGAAGCCTTGAGAGTTCTGAGAATATTTCTTTGAGGGCTTCAAATCATCATACCTACATCCTCTGCTACAACTACACACACAGGATCAAAAATAAACCTCTGCTATCTACTCATGTAGGAGGGACTCATGCAAAATAAACTCCTAACTGGAGACGAACAGGTGAGTTTTCTACCTGTTCTTTATAATGTCCTTCCATTATAGTAAATCCCACAATAATGAGGCAGAAGCGGTTATGTGAGCTTTTCCTTGAACTCAAAAACCTTGCAGTCATTTTAAGTACCCGGTGATCATAGGCTACAGCCAGGGAAGGTGCCATCCCCCTTGGAGGGGGGCAGTGAATGGGCTCCCGCAACCATGCACCTCCTGATGTACAGATTCTGGAGAAACAAAGGGCAGTCACACCGCAGACAGCCTGTCAGGCTGTCGGGCCACTGGGCAACCCGACCAGCCTGAAAGTGCCCCATCAGTTGCTGAAAGCAAAACTCTGTCCCCACTGTGAAGCCAGGCAATTTGGGCCAGAGAGTCAGAGGAGACCGGTCATCAACTCCTCTTCTCTGCTCACCTCCTTGGGGTTACAGCAACCCCAACTACAAACCCAAATCTGACCCTGGAGTGCCAAACTGGGAGTGGTAGGTGGGCTCTGCCGGTGCTTCAGCGCCGTCTGGAGGTTGTCTGCTCTAACGGAAACTCTCAGCCCTTCCTCCTCCTCCTTCCCTAGTCCTGGGGGCTGCCTTGGCCTCCTGCAGCAGCTGACATGATTTCATTCTTCTTTTTTCTCCAATTACAATGAAGTGTCCTACAGAGGTTTGGAATCTCTTGAAGAAGGAAGATCTCTTAGTCAATACACCTTAACCGTGAGAAGTTGGTTTCAAGAATGAACCTGAAATACTGTATTTTTCTCCTGATGATTACAAGGAGACACAGCTCAAGTTTTCTAAATCATAAGAAAAACCAAGGTAAATACGATATTCTGAACCAGAGATGAAAAAGCAGTGTTTAGCACCCCCTCCTCATGTCAAATGACCGGGATTTAAATCAATCAACTGCCACTGGTTTTTAAATCACATGACCCAACTTTAAATCAATCAGCTGCCTCCCTGTAACTCACGTGACTTGGCTTTGAATAGTAAAAAATGTAGAGGTATAAAAATGATGTTTGAACAATAAATGGAAATACAACATTTTAGGAAGTGTTTTTCTTTTTGAATGAACCATTCATTGCATACAGAATAAAGGATTCTCTTGTGGATTTCTTGACATGTAAATGCATACAATGTCTCCGTTGGCTTGATTGACTTCGTGTTTGGGTTTTTTGTTGTTGCTGTTGTTAACATCTTTATTGGAGTATAATTGCTTTACCATGTTGTGTTAACTTCTGCTGTATAACAAAATGAATCAGCTATTCGTATTCATATATCCCCATATCCCCTCCCTCTTACATCTCCCTCCCACCCTCCCTATCCCACCCCTCTAGGTGGTCACAGAGGACTGCGCTGATCTCCCTGTGCTATATGCAGCTGCTTCCCACTAGTTATCTATTTCACCCTTGGTAGTGTATATATGTCCATGCCACTCTCTCACTTCATCCCAGCTTACCCTTCCCCCTCCCTGTGTCCTCAAGTCCTTTCTCTACATCTGCGTCTTTATTCCTCTGCAGTGACTCCTGCTAGGGATGGATACTTCCTTTTATGCTCAGGGAAATCCCCTAGTTTGAATACGACTTGAGTTTGATCCTATGAAACCATCAGAACTTCCCACCAGAGATAAATGAGGAGATTCTGGTCTTTATTGGTACGCACGGTGAACACGGGTGTCCTGGCTGTACTTGCCAACCCTCCTATTTTACCCACCTATTTTTATCCACCTTCCACCCTGTGAGTACCTTTGACCAACCCTGAGCTCAGACTACTGACGTATTAAAGTAACTTTGTCAGTCTTTCTTTAAAAATGGACAGGTAATAAAATGAATTTAAACTAGAACCAGCAGCTCAGTAAGGGAAATAAAATCACCAGAAGTTATATAATCACAGCCACAGCCATCCAGGGCTCTGTCTTATCTGCTGGGTCATAAGAATGGGACCTTCCTAAACTTGAAGGGCATCCAATCAAATAAGTAAAGGTGTTGCTCACCTCTGGCTCTTGGAGGGATTGCTAGGCAGTCTACCCTGTGTATGTATACTAACTGCAAAACACTCTCATGGTTTTGAAACACCTGTGTTCCAGGAAAGCATTTTGGGGTGCATGGGGAAGGTTTCTTTTTGACATGAAGCTAAAAATAAATCACCAAGCTCTTTGAGCACAGCGGTTCTTAAGAGGGCAGTAGAAGGAAGGAATGGGCAGAAAAGATGATCTCCTCTGAAGTGAAGGTCGTTTTTCCAAAAGAGTAGGATTTAGTCTCAGTTTAAGGAAAACACTTTTAAATAGCTGGGACAGCTCCAAACTGCAGTTTAGGGAATGAGTGCTTCAGAAGAATAGTGCTTTAAAAAGTCCTGGTAAGGCAGCAAGAGGATGAAGAGTTGGTTTTGCATAGTTTTGAACACAGGAGTAAAGAAGCAGAGGCATCTCTGACTAAAAGGCCCTGAGATCCTATGGCATCAATGGGTCAGTTGCAGGGGGCAGGGGGTGTGGGGGGCGATATTTCTCTCTCAACGTCTCCCAGGGCAGCCACCCCTCCCTACGCCACACCCCTACCCCCTTCATCCTTCCTCCCTCCACTGTTGGGTCCCCAGGGACAGCACTTCTTAAGCTGGAGTGCTCAGGCACCATCTCTGCAGTCTGGATTCTTCCTGGAACCTGGCAAGTTCCGGGACAGGAAGCCAGGTCTGCAAGGCCACTGGGGTGTAGTCCGACCTGGAGGCCTGGAGGGGAACTGGAGCCCTGAAGAGCACCCACGTCCTTGAAGCCGAGGGAGGAACACATCCTCCTAACAGTACTTCTCAGGGGTCAGCGTGCTCCCCACCTGACGGTGATCCATACTCACTTGAGGCAGCAAGGACTGCCTCTAACTGGCCCTCTCAATTCTGCCTTAAGGGTCCTCGCACATGTGTGATAGCGCAGGCCCCGGCTCTCTTTAGTCAGCTGAGGCCAGTGCTGCCGGGGTCCCTCCAGTCCCATACCCCAGACCCTCCCTCTGGAACTGTATCTAATAGAAAAAAGAGCACAGAGGAATTGGCTGAATCAAGGGACCTGGGAGCCTGGCTATGAGTTTGGAGACCGAGAACCTAAGGCGCAATTATATATTACTGGAAAATCTTGTGGGGTGTGTGGGGGGAGGTGAGGAGGCTGAGAGGCTGAGTCGACCTGGTGAGTCCAGCCCCAGGACACCACACAGCCCCGCACCCCCTTCCCTGCCATCAGACAAGGGGTGCCCCAACTCCAGCCGGGACTCTGCACTTCCCCCTCCCTGATTCTCCTCCAGAAGAGCAGGTGGCCCCCCTCTGAGGGCAGGGGCAAGACAACGGACCAAGTCTCCCTGAGCTAAGGCGCTACTGGAAGCTCTTCCTGAACAGCAGTGCTGGCTTGAGGTGAACCCCAGCACCGCCAAAGTTGGTCTCGTCCTGCAGCTGAGGGATGCAGGCTTTAAGTCAGCTGCCTTGGCTTTAAATCAATCACCCACCCTTTAAGTCAGGTGACCCGACTTTAAATCACTGTCCGTCCCTCAAGCCTGCAACTTCAAAAGTTGGGAACTTCAGCTTGATCCCAGCACCTAACATAGATGAATGCACACTGTAGTCACTCCCAAACCTGGCTTAGAGGCAGGATATAAGGTAAAGGGATGGGCATGCACACATGGTGATGAGGGTGTACTTCATGTATCAGAACGGTCTAGGCACTCTGGGGTGCAGCGAGCAGTGCACGATACAGCAGCCCCCTGGCAAAGCTGGTGATGCACAGGGAGAGCAGGCACTCCCAGGCACGCAGAGGTCCCAGGGAGGGAGCTGGGGCACAGCCAGCCGGGAGGGTGTGAAAGCAGAGGATCTGAGCCTTCTTGAGAAAGGCAGACACAGAGGATGGATGAGAAACAAAGACCAGATGAAATATGGATTTGAAAAACATACCCTGCTCTTGAAATTCGGGTGGGGGCACCCCAGATTTGAGTCTTCTTACTCCCTAGTACCTAGTGCTTTGGCATTTTCCCAATTACTTATAAAATTTACTGATAATATCTAACCCATAGAATACTGCATTTGTAGTGGTATTGTGTGTTAATGTTTCTATACTGGAATAATCTTTTCTACAAGAAAAATGTACACTATCTGAAATAAATTGAAACCTCTCTTTAAAAAATACTACATCGGGGCTTCCCTGGTGGCGCAGTGGTTGAGAGTCCGCCTGCCAATGCAGGGGACACGGGTTTGTGCCCCGGTCTGGGAAGATCCCACATGCCGCGGAGCGGCTGGGCCCGTGAGCCATGGCCGCTGAGCTTGTGCTCCGCAACAGGAGAGGCCGCAACAGTGAGAGGCCCGCATATCACAAAAAAAAAAAAAAAAAAAGTACTACATCGGACTTCCCTGGTGGCACAGTGGTTAAGAATCTGCCTGCCAAGGCAGGGGACATGGGCTCGAGCCCTGGTCAAGGAAGATCCCACATGCCGCGGAGCAGCTAAGCCCATGTGCCACAACTACTGAGCCTGCAGGGCACAACTACTGAAGCCCGCGTGCCTAGAGCCAGTGCTCCACAACAAGCACAGCAAGAGAAGCCACCGCAATGAGAAGCCCGCACACCGCAACAAAGAGTAGCCCCCGCTCGCTTGCAACTAGAGAAAGCCCGCGCATAGCAACGAAGACCCAACACAGCCAAAAATAAATAAATAAATAATTTTTAAAAAGTACTATATCCTTCTGTACAACTTCTCTGGGAAGAACAGGGAGATGGCATGGGAGAGTGAGAAAGACCAATATTTAGTGCACATCTCTCATGCAGGTGCTCTGCTGGCTCAGATAGATTCATCCCCACTTTACAAAAGAGGAAATAATCTCAGAGAGGTTTAGTAATTTTCCCAAAGCCAAACAGCTATTGAGTGGCAGAACCAAGATCTGAACCAAGTCTGTTACCTTCAAAGCTTAAGCCCTCATCACAACAAAACTCAATTAATATTGACATTTATTGAATTACATTGCAACCTGGGGAGTTCTTGGCACAATCCTGAATAAGAGTGAGAAAGAAAGAAATAGCATTGTTCCTACAGTCAACCAAAATTTTTGGAGCAGCCGCTTTGTGTTCAGCAGTGATCAAGACAGGAAGAGTCCTGGTTTCATGAACCATGTAGTGGGGAGGAGAGACGAGTGCAACTTGGTTGAGGGATTTCACATTGCTGGGCCTTTGTTTTCTCATCTGGAAAATGGGACGGGGTGTTCCTCATTTTGTGGGATTGTCCAGCCCTCACATTCTCTGATTCCATAAGAAGCATTTGTTTTCCTGTTTCTTTAAAATTCATTCAGGCAGTGAGCTGTGATGAATGTTGTTAGCTGCTCCCCAAATCACTCTATTCCCACCCTTTTCCTGTGATCAGGTCTTTCCTGAAACATGACTCACAATCAATAAAGTCACAGAACCTAAGGGGCACCCAGAAGAAAAATTCCAACCCTTGCTTCTCAGGAGCTCTTCGGTCTACCTGCCAGGTAAACTTAACTCACCTAGCACAAGGTGGCCATCCCTGGTTTCACATCAACATGATGTCAGGCACAAACCTCCTTGTTTTTCCATTTTGTCTTTAAGTTACTTGTTGAAACAACTGCACAAATATGACAAAGATATAAAATCAGGCATCTTCTGCCCCCAGTGCCTACTAATAAATGATTTTCTGCCACTTTAATGATAAACATAGAGCATTTCAACATTCTGCTGCCCTTATTATTTGTCATTTTGTTGATATTTCTATTGAATACATCTTTCTATATTTTAACAATGGAACATTTATTTAGGTTGTTCCAGACCCAGCCTTTAGTGGTAAAAGTTTTGTTGTTATATTTCTATTATGTTTCCCTTAAAAATCATTATCCTATTTAAATGGATTAAGTCAATTCTATAGGCATTTATCTTATGATATTGATGAAATTAACACATAGAGGGCAGTAGTACAAGTTGACTGGACTTGAGAACCTCTATTAGCACAGTTAAGTGTACATATTATCTCTATGTAAACCAAAGCACATGCCAAGCGAGATTCTCCGACTCTTTTTCACTGTCTGCCCCTCAACCCTGTGAGAAATGGAATATTTCTTGCCATCTCAGTAAACAAAGGATGTCACAGTCATCAGCGCTTGCAGCCCTCCAGTGTGAACCGTGGGCCCTGAGGCACTCAGGATATGCAAATACAGAATGCAGGTCCCAGCGAGCTGAGGTGCATATCAAAGGAAGGATTTCAGTGAGCCCAGACTCTGGCATCTTCGCATACAAAGAAAAGCGCTACATTCCTCACGTTGGGAGAGCTGGTTTTCCTTAGGTAACAATCACCTTCTGATGCTCCCATTGCCTGCACCAGTCTCCTGCCCTGTCCCCTCCCCCCGGTACTTTAGCTCAGGGAGGAAGAAGCGCAGAGGGACTCGGCTGAATAAGGGGCCTGCGAGCCTGGGATGAGTTTTCAGCCGCTTTACCCGCAGTCAGGAGGAGGGCCACTGACGCTGCAGCTGGACCCTGCATCTCCCTTGCCCCGTTTCCCCTCAGGACGCTCAGGCCGACCCCCTCCCCACGCCCCGCAGGCCCCGCGAGCCAGGCCGAGGGCAGGGGCGAGAGGAGGGACCGAAGTTCCCCAGGACCAAACGCTGGGGGCTGCTCTTTCTACACAGCAGCGATGGGTGGCAGCGAACCCCTGACCCCCTTAAGCTGGTCTTGCGCTGCCGCCCGGGCACCTGACCAAGCGGAGGGTCGGCGCCCACTTACCCGGCCCGCCGTCCCCACGACTGTCGCGGCTTCGGCCACCGGGACCCTTCCGGAGCCGGCAGCCTCAGGGAGGCCGCCCTCCCCTCGGGCTCCGGGGCAGTTCCGTGATGGCAGAGGGAAGAGGCCCCGAGCCGGGAGTTCCAGCTCTGCCGAAACGCGGGCTTCGTTCTGGGCGCAGGGGGTGGGACCGCTCTACCCCGAGGCCTTCCGCGGGGGAGGGCGGTGCCGGGGGAGGGAGCCGCCAGGAGCGCATGGCGCTGTCGGGGGTCCTGGAGGGGCGGCCCGGCCTGGGGGCCCCGCCCACTGTGACCTCAGCCCAGGCTTTTTCCTGGAATCCTACACAAAATAGAAAGATACACAGTCTATAGTAAATATTCACAAATGCTTGTTGCTGCTGTGCTTACTATCCTATTAAAGGTGTAAAATCCATAAAACACTTTAAGTTCAAAATTAAATAATGACTTTTTACCTTTCTAATTACGTCTCTGGTATTCACAATTGTCATTAATGAATCAGAGACTGTGGCATCACTAGTTAAAAATGAGCTTGTTAAAAAAATAGAACTCAGGCCCACCGGACCTACTGAATCACAATCTGCACTTTTACAATCTCCCCACTGTACTTGTGTACCCAAGAATAGCTGAAAGGTACATTTCTACCTCAACATGTCTTTTCTGTCTGAGAAGTACACACGTTATCCAGTTTGATATAAATAAAACAGTCAAAAATGCATATGCCTATGTTGAAACCATCATTTTATCATTTCTTTTCCAGATAAGTATAGTCTCCATACTGGTTTTGTGGATCACATGCCATACTCTTTTCTTCTAGTTAGAAATAAGGTAGAGAAAGTTACTTTGTAAAAAAAAAAAAAAAATTTATTTATGTGTGTGTATATATATATATACATATATATATATATATATATGTATATATATATGTGGATAATTGAAGACACTGTTCTAAATTAAAACCCGTTTTCGGACATTGTTAGTAAAGCGGCTGGAATGGCGAACCCGAGGACCAGGAGATCAAAAATGAGGTGTACCAGCCTGAGTGAGCCAGAGCCCCCGAATCAGCTGCACCTTTAACCCCGATCTGTCTCAGCGAAGTACAGACGCCCTCCAGCGACCTACACACAGAGGCAGGGCCAAATCCAAAGCTGAGCCCCGGGAGCTGTGCGAACAAAGAAGAGAAAGGGAAATCTCTTCCAGGAGACTGAGGAGCAGCGGATTAAATCTCCAAAATCAACTACTTGTACCCTGCATCTGTGGAATACATGAATAGATATCGAATCATCCCAAATTGAGGAGGTGGATTTTGAGAGACAGATTCATTATTTTTCCCCTTTTCCTCTTTTTGTGAGTGTGTATATGTATTCTTCTGTGTGAGATTTTGTCTGTATGGCTTTGCTTTCACCATTTGTCCTAGGGTTCTATCCGTCCAATTTTTTTTAATATATTTTATTATTTTTTACTTAAAAATTTTTTTCTTAATAATTATTTTTTATTTTAATAACTTTATTTTACTTTATCTTCTTTCTTTCTTTCTTTCTTTCTTTCTTTCTTTCTTTCTTTCTTTCTTTCTTCTTTCTAATTTTTCTCCCTTTTATTCTGAGCCGTGTGGATGAAACGCTCTTGGTGCTGCAACCAGGAGTCAGTGCTGTGCCTGAGGTGGGAAAGCCAACTTCAGGATACTGGTCCACAAGGGACCTCCCAGCTCCACATAATATCAAATGGCGAAAATCTCCCAGAGATCTCCATCTCAACACCAGCACCCAGTTTCACTCAAAGACCAGCAAGGTACAGTGCTGGACACCCTATACCAAGCAACTAGAAAGACAGAAACACATCCCCACCCATTAGCAGAGAGGCTGCCTAAAATCATGAGTCCACAGACACCCCAAAACATACCACCAGACGTGGACCTGCTCACCAGAAAGACAAGATCCAGCTTCACCCACCAGAACACAGGCACTAGTCCCCTCCACCAGGAAGCCTATGCAACCCACTGAACTAACATTAGCCACTGGGGACAGACACCAAACAAAACGGGAACTATGAACCTGCAGCAGGCAAAAAGGAGATCCCAAACACAGTAAGATTAGCAAAATGAGAAGACAGAAAAGCACACAGCAGATGAAGGAGCAAGATAAAAATGCACCAGACCTAACAAATGAAGAGGAAATAGGCAGTCTACCTGAAAAAGAATTCAGAATAATGATAGTACAGATGATCCAAAATCTTGGAAATCGAATAGACAAAATGCAAGAAACCTTTAACAAGGACCTAGAAGAACTAAACATGAAACAAGCAATGATGAACAACACAATAAATGAAATGAAAAATACTCTAGTTGGGATCAATAACAGAATAACTGAGGAAGAATAATGGATAAGTGACCTGGAAGATAAAATAGTGGAAATAACTACTGCAGAGAAGAATAAAGAAAAAGACTGAAAAGAACTGGGGACAGATTCAGAGACCTCTGGGACAACATTAAATGCACCAACATTTGAATTATAGGGGTTCCAGAAGAAGAAAAGAAAAAGAAAGGGACTGAGAAAATATTTGAAGCGATTATAGTTGAAAACTTCCCTAATACGGGAAAGGAAATGGTTAATCAAGTCCAGGAAGCACAGAGAGTCCACACAGGATAAATCCAAGGAGAAACATGCCAAGACACATATTAATCAAACTGTCAAAAATTAAATACAAAGAAAACATATTAAAAGCTGCGAGGGAAAAACAACAAATAGCACACAAGGGAATCCCCATAAGATTAACAGCTGATCTTTCAGCAAAAACTCTGCAAGCCAGAAGGGACTGGCAGGACATATTTAAAGTGATGAAGGAGAAAAACCTGCAACCAAGATTACTCTACCTAGCAAGGATCTCACTGAGATTTGATGGAGAAATTAAAACATTTACAGACAAGCAAAAGCTGAGACAGTTCAGCACCACAAAACTATCTTTACAACAAAAGGTAAAGGAACTTCTCTAGGCAAGAAACACAAGAGAAGGAAAAGACCTACAATAACAAACCCAAAACAATTAAGAAAATGGGAATAGGAACATACATATCGATAATTACTTTAAATGTAAATGGATTAAATGCTCCCACAAAAAGACACAGACTGGCTGAATGGATACAAAAACAAGACCCATATATATGCTGTCTACAAGAAACCCACTTCAGACCTAGAGACACATACAGACTGAAAATAAGGGGATGGAAAAAGATACTCCATGAAAAAGGAAATCAAAAGAAAGCTGGAGTAGCAGTTCTCATATCAGACAAAATTGACTTTAAAATACAGATTATTAGAAGAGACAAAGAAGGACACTACATAATGATCAAGGGATCGATCCAAGAAGAATATATAACAATTGGAAATATTTATGCACCCAACATGGGAGCACCTCAATACATAAGGTAAATACGAACAGGCATAAAAGGGGAAATCGACAGTAACACATTGATAGTAGGGGACTTTAAAACCCCATTTTCACCAATGGACAGATCATCCAAAATGAAAATAAATAAGGAAACACAAGCTTTAAATGATACATTAAACAAGATGGACTTAAATGATATTTATAGGACATTCCGTCCAAAAACAACAGAATACACATTTTTCTCAAATGTTCATGGAACATTCTCCAGGATAGATCATATCCTGGATCACAAATCAAGCCTTGGCAAATTTAAGAAAATTGAAATTATATAAAGTATCTTTTCTGACCACAACGCTATGAGACTAGATATCAATTACAGGAAAAGATCTGTAAAAAGTACAAACACATGGACTCTAAACAATACACTACTAATAACAAAGTTATCACTGAAGAAGTCAAAGGGGAAATCAAAAAATACCTAGAAACAAATGCCAATGGAGACACGACAACCCAAAACCTATGGGATGCAACAAAAGCAGTTCTAAGAGGGAAGTT
>NW_006770507.1:0-553 GCF_000442215.2 Lipotes vexillifer | reverse complement strand
TTGCTGGGTCATATGGTAATTCTATTTTTAGTTTTGTAAGGAACCTCCATACTGTTCTCCATAATGCTTTATCAATTTACATTCCCACCAACAGTGCAAGAGGGTTCCCTTCTCCACACCCTCTCCAGCATTTGTTTGGGTTTTGTTTGTTCGTCTTTCTCTAGTTCCTTTAGGTGTAAGGTTAGATTTTTTATTAGAAATTTTTCTTGTTTCTTGAGAAATGCTTGTATTGCTATAAACTTCCCTCTTAGAACTGCTTTTGCTGTATCCCATAAGTTTTGTGTGGTCGTGTTTTTGTTGTAATTTGTCTCTAGGTATTTTTTGATTTCTTCTTCGATTTCTTCGGTGATCTCTTGGTTATTTAGTAACATATTGTTTAGCTTCCATGTGTTTGTGATTTTTACGTTTTTTCCCTGTGATTGATTTCTAATCTCATAACATTGTGGTCAGAAAAGATGCCTGATATGATTTCAATTTTCTTAAATTTACCGAGGCTTGATTTGTGACCCAAGATGTCATCTATCCTGGAGAATGTTCTGTGTGCACTTGAGAA
>NW_006770506.1:39204-46616 GCF_000442215.2 Lipotes vexillifer | reverse complement strand
CGGCGACACGCGGCAGAGCGAGCAGGGACAGGGCGCCACCTGATCGGGCCGGAGCAGCCCCCCGCCCCGCGCTGCTGAGGGCGGCGGGAAGGGTGAGCAACCTCCGCCTGGAGCACTGGAAACGTCCACGGGACCATTTAACAGAGATTTTAATGCAGTCCATCGGAGAAGCTTCCTTTTTTTTTTTTTTTTCGGTACGCGGGCCTCTCACTGTTGTGGCCTCTCCCGTTGCGGAGCACAGGCTCCGGACGCGCAGGCTCAGCGGCCATGGCTCACGGGCGCAGCCGCTCCGCGGCATGTGGGATCTTCCCGGACCGGGGCACGAACCCGTGTCCCCTGCATCGGCAGGCGGACTGTCAACCACTGCGCCACCAGGGAAGCCCTTTTTGTTTTATCTAATAGTATTTCAACACTTGTGAGAGGGAAGAGTGGCTGGAAAAATATCACTATTTACGATCTTTTTCTTTCCCAGCACTGTATGTAAACTTTTTTTTAAAAATGGTGATGTTCTTAGTTATGTACACTAATTCCCCTACCTATGAACCTTCAAGTTGCAAACTTTAAAAGATGCGAACCTGCATTCTCACGTCCAATCACGTACGTTAGTTCACGTGTATGGTGTACACTGTCACGTGTGTGCGTCCTCTACAAGTAGTTGTGCTTTTGTGTACTTTACTGTACAGTACTGTATAGGGCACAGTAGTTCAATATCTTTATTTCAAGCCCAGGATGCCCGGAAGCAAGAGGGTAGATAGAATTGAATGCAGCCAGGAAGCAGAACATGTGCCATCAATGTCAGGCATGAGTGAAATTGCAGCTTGCCCTCCGTCTCCTATTTCTGACAATCCTTCAACTCTACCAGCTCCCACCTCCTCTCCCTCCTCCAGTCAGTAACTCTTCTTGCCTGTTCACCTGATGCCGGCCCCTATATGCTAGTTGTACTGTACTACTGTTGGGTACCTAGGCTAAACTTGTTGGACTTACGAACAAATTGGACTTATAAACACAATCTCGGAATGGAACTCATTGGTATGTAGGGGACTTCTGTACTTCAGGGGTCCTCAACCCCAGGCCGCAGACCCCTGTTAGGAACCAGGAACCAGACCGCACAGCAGTGGGTGAACGGCGGGCCAGTGAGCAAAGCTTCATCTGCCGCCCCCCATCGCTTCCCATCGCTTGCATTACTGCCCGAACAATTCCCCCCACCCACTATCTGTGGAAAAATTGTCTTCCACGAAACTGGTCCCCGGTGCCAGAAAGGTTGGGGAACGTTGCTGTACTTTATGCTGACAGTCGTCTTCTTGGTAGCCTTTTAAATAAGTGTGGCTGTTTTGTAGGCTATATTATACTTTTTGAATGGAAGAGAGTTGAAAAAGTTTCTATTTTAATTGGCAACAACCTATTGCACTCATTATTTAAATGAGTGCAATAATTGTAAAACTTATTTAGGATAATAAAATAATTGTAGAAATACTTTTGAATAACTTCAGTTTGAATTTTATTTTTCTGAAAACATGTTTGATAGTAGAATTTTCTTTTTTTTTTACAAAAACTCTGTTTATTACTCTGCTACTTAAAAGTGAAGATATAGCTCAATGTTCATATGATGCTTTTCTGGTTTTTGTTTGGCTTTGGGGGCGGGGAGGGAGTACTAAGTGTAGTAATGGAAATTCTCAAGCATGCAAAAAAGTCTGATTTGTTTTTTATATATTTCAGCCACCATCAGAGGTTGAATTATCTTTATCATTTGTTAGCCATTTTATAAAATTAGAGAATTAAAATAAACACTATGTCTGATGAAGTTTTTAGCACAACTTTGGCATATACAAAGAGTCCAAAAGTCACCAAAAGAACTACTTTCCAGGTAAAGTATTTTTATTTTGAATGATTTTACAAGGTAAACACTGTATTGGGAATATTGGACTTGAAAGTGCTTCTATTCAATACAACAGTCCTATGTAAAGCTGGAGTAAATCTATGTTTCTTTTGAAATTTTGCAGATGATTGTATTTGGGCTCCAGTATTACCAACTCTTCTGTGTGGCTTTACGACTACCAAACTAAACTCAATACTAGGTTCTTAGTATATTAAAAGTTAAATTAGCTTTTAAAAGTTGAATAGCAGCTTCTAATTGCCATTTTCATATAAAAAATGTTTTTTTCCCCCCTGGTGTAACATAATAACATTTAGGCTTTCTCTGTCCAGTCACTACCATTTTGAACTCAGCCTCTAAATTTGCAGTATTGATTACATCTGTTAACAGCAATATGCTGAAACAAAAGATCATAAAGAATACCAGTTTCTTCCATAATGCCAATTTATAATGAACCCTGTCTAAATTGAGTCCTTCAATTAATTTGCTTGGTGTTGTCTGTCTTCTTTAATTTAACCCAAAGCTCCATGAGGAAAGGAATTGTCTGTGATGTTCTGCATTGAGTCTTAAGGGTTGGGTGCATGGCATAAGGTAGGCTTTCAGTGAATATCTGTTAAATGAATGAAACCTAAGTTTTAAGGCAGTTATTAATCAAGCATTATTTGTTTAAAGAATTAATTCAATATATGAGACCTCCACATTTGGGTAGAAATTGATTTCAGTTATCTCATTTCAGGATGAACTAATAAAAGCAATTACAGCTCGCTCAGCCAGACAAAGAAGTTCTGAATATTCAGATGACTTTGACAGTGATGAGATTGGTATGTGACAACATGGGAAAGTAAACCACTTCTCTTATTTTTGCTTCTTTAGTTAGGTTTAGCCCAACCCTGCAAAAAAATCACTATGTTAAAATAATACCTATGAATTCACAGGTTTTAGATCTCCAACTTTTTAATGAATAAAAAGCCACTCTTAATTTTAAAGAAGTTGTATGATTGTCCTTGGTTTTTTTTCTGAATGTGTGTATGAAAATAAAATTTAACTGACAGCAGATTTGCTTGTTAGTGGTAAACCACATTGGAGATAACAAGTTCATCTTTAAAGTCAACCCTATGAGGTAATAACTAGGGCCCATAGAACTAAACTTTGTGCACATTAGGATCACTTTTATAATGCTTTTTATAAATCAAGGGTTTTTTGGCTATGAAAGGGAATCAGTTTAAAAAACCCAATATATCAGTACTGTATGGTTAATTTGGTTTCTTTTGATTATGTAAAATATTAATATTTTACATTTCAGGATAAACATACAAAATTCTAAACTTGATATTCAGTGTTTTATATTTTCAGTGAATAACTCTCAATGTTCTCTGTAAAAGTAATCAGAACAATAGTTAAATCATTGCTTTATAGTTCGGTTAGCATTCTTTATTATTCTTCTCATAGTAAAATCTAATACTGTGGTATGGATGGAATTGCAGTTCCAAAATTTTTATGAAAAAACATTATTAGCAAATTCTTCCATTTACAAATATTGATTTTATGAAGTTTTTGAAAAGCAAAAGAAAAGCTTTACAGTCCAAAATGTAATTTAAATGTCCATGGCTGATTATTACTTTGAAGAACTTTTGAAGGAGTTTTCTCAGAGCAAGCACAGTGCTTGGCTTGACAAACTATTCATACTCGATAAGTATGTTTTGAATAAATTAATGAAACTGAAATTTTTATTTTACTAATGCCAATAAAACCTGCCAAAGTTCGCTGTTTTTTAGGGCTGCAAATCTATTCACAGTTGTAAATTCATTTCCAGTCTTTAAGGTAATCTTTTTGATTGATGTAATCTTCAAAACTTTAAAATACACTATTGAAAATATTTTTTCTCTTCTATTTTTCAGTTTCCTTAGGTGATTTTTCTGACACCTCAGTAGATGAAAATTCAGTTAAGAAAAAGATTAACGATTTTCATATATCAGATGATGAAGACAAGAATTCTCCAAAACTGTCTTTTTTGAAAACCAAGAAATCAATCAATGATGTGAGGAAAGATGAGCCAGTAGTCTCTATCAAACACGATGCGATGGCACCTGATGGTGGTAAAGGCATGATTGTAAATCCCTTATCTGAATCTCAAAATAAACAAGAAGAAGTTGAAAAAGAGAAAATTAAAATGGAAACGAAACCTATAATTCTTCCAATCAAAAGCGCATCTTCAGGTAATTTGTTAGGTTACTGTAATTGCATTTCTTGAAAATTTATTTTAAGATAATACAAAATACTTTTATATGGTAGCTAATAGATTTTTAAAAATATTTATTTATTTATTTATTATTTATATTTGGCTGCGTTGGGTCTTCATTGCCGCTCACAGGCTTTCTCTAGTTGTGGAGAGCAGGGGCTACTCTTCGTTGCAGTGCACAGGCTTCTCATTGCAGCGGCTTCTCTTGTTGTGGAGCATGGGCTCTAGGCACACAGGCTTCAGTAGTTGTGCTGCATGGGTTCAGTAGCTGTGGCTCACAGGCTTTAGAGCACAGGCTCAGTAGTTGTGGTGCATGGGCTTTGTTGCTCCGTGGCATGTGGGATCTTCCCAGACCAGGGATCGAACCCGTGTCCCCCACATTGGCAGGTGGATTCTTAACCACTGCATATGGTAGCTAGTAGATAATTAAGAAAAAAAAAAATCAGACTTAACTTTTCAATTTTATAGATATAAATAAAAATAATAGAACCATAGAAAAAAACCATAATTCTGATGTCCATTTGTACGTTCAGTCTTACATCTCTGCTAGTGCCTGATAGCTGGCCAAAGTACCTTCAGTCATCCACAGCTGTGGCTCCAAAGCTCCTGGGTCCAGCCTTGCTTAGGCCTGTGAGCTCCAATTTTGTTTTTAGCAGTGGAACTACAATGGAATCCTTTCTAATCCATCTCACACTCCAGACATCAGGGTTATAGCAGCATTAGGGCTAGTCCTTAAGACAATCATTTCCATACAGCCATTTGCCAGAATATTTGTTTGGCATTTGTATATTTGAAGGGGGTGGTGGGGGTAAGTGTTGTTGCTGTCATTGTTTAAGCCTCCAGATTTTCCTTAAGAAAAGAGAATCTCCATTTGGTTTCTCTGTTCCCCAGGAAAATCCACTAAAATTCAGTTTTCTGTGGGGATGTTCCTGGTGTGATTACAGTAGTTTCTTCACAGTTCTACTGAGTTCTGTGCATAGTGCAGCAGAGATGGAGTGAAGCAGGCACCAACTGCTATGACATCCCCTGGGCTGTTACGCAGAAACAAGGGCATAGAAGTTTAAGGATTTGGAGTCTTCTGGTCTTTTTCTGTTCTATAGAAAAAATAGTAGTTGATGTTAACCTTCACAAAAACCTCTTTCCTTCATATCATCATTAAATATGGTACTGGTAAGTATTTCATACTTTACATAATAGCACTGGTAACCTTAGGCAAAGCTATATTTTAGACACTCCTTTTTCCACCCCCACAATTCCATCCACTTTCAAATGAGGAGAAGATATGAGCAAGCAGGGATACTAGGGGAAAAGCTACTGCAAGTTAATTATGTGTGACCTCAGCCGTAGGGTAAACCTCACTGTCTTCATGAGGAGGGGGAGGAAACCTGGTCTCCTTTCCTACAGAATTGTTTTAAGAATCTACTGAAGTATGTCTCAAACTATAAACTTCTACAAAAGTGTAAGCACAAGGCCTAATGAAACACAAGTTGCTAAAATGTACCTTCCCAGTGTACTGAGTAAAATCAAAAATGGAGAGAAGGGAAATGTAATCAAAGAGTGAATAAACACCATTTCCCAAAGTATGTTCCACAGTTTGTTCATTGGTATTGAGGGGAAAACACAGAGTTATAGGAATTTTAAACCAATCTCTTTATGAACTTCTTGAAACTGTTAATAAAGACATATGCATGGTGAATCTTCAAGAAAGAATATGCAGTGTTTCCTAGTCTTAGTTGAGTTTAAAAACCTATTTTTATGGATTACGTTTATCCTATTTGTCCTGATTCTAAAAAGCTTTTCATTAGGTTAATGAGAAAATGTGAGCATGTTATAGAAGCTAAAAATTAGTCTGATATAGATAGAAGTATATAATTAGAACTTTATGGTAGATAATCAGCAATAACCCACCCATTTAATATCTTTTTTAAAACCTGTGACAAATTAAAGTAACTAGAGAAATACTGTATTTTGACCACCAGATAGCTCAGGATTCTAAATGTGCAATACTGTATTTTTAAACAATCATTAACCATTTGCAATTCAGTATATGTAGGATAAAAAAAATTACCAAAACAAGTAATCATTTACATTTGATTGTAAAATAAAACATTTTGATAATGTATAGATGTATTTTTGTTTCTTTCTGAAAACTTGATTATGCTTCTGGAAGTGGAATTTTGGTATAAAATATATTAAAATCATTACTCCTAGGTTATTCAAGTTGAAGAAAAAACTTGAGGCTGCTGGTTAGTGCCTGGCATGTAGAATTCATTAAGTATTTGAATGTTTAAATGAATAATTCATTCATTAAAGAAGGAAAGTGGTTAATGAGCTTAGCTTTGTCCTCTAAATTTTTAGACTTTTTTTTCTTATAGAGTTTAGAACTTAATATTTTTAATGTGGTGAGATATTGCTGAGTATCACTTAATGCTTTATAAAAATATTAGAACCTGAAAGTTTCCTTTGTTCTTGCTTGTCTGCTGTAACTAGTACAATAATCAAACTCTTTCACTTTTATCAGGTAATGGTCACATTGGTAGTGATTGTAGAAAGTAAGTTTTACAGGTTATGCTGTTTTTATTTTAACTTTAAAGCAGCAGAACCTTGACTCCATTAGCATTGGAGTCTGGATGCTCCTGCTTTAATCCCACAAACTAGAGTTTATGACTGTGGGCCCATGACCTCTTTGTTCCTCATTTTATTTACCTGTAAAATGGAGACAATATTTGAACCACCACTAGGGGTTTGAGGCACTTAAATTGAGTTCATGTATTTGAAGTGCTTAGAGCAATCTTAGCATAAATTAAGTACTCTATAAATGCTTTTACTATTCATTTTATTATTCAACATTTGTTCATAAGCAGATCATTTTATTTATCCCACATATTTATTGTGGGTACGATGTTTCACTGTTACAAGCACTGTGATAGTAGCTATCACTGTGGCATTACAAAGACCTAGTACCAATCCTCCAATACTGTCTTAGTCGGTTCGGGCTGCTGTAACTGAATACCACAGACTGGGTAGATTATCACCAACAGAAACCTATTTCTTACAGTTTTGGAGGCTGGAAGTTTGAAATCACAGGGCTCACATGGTTGGATAGGGCCCTCTTCCAGGTTGCAGGCTTCTCATTGTATCTTTATGTGGTGCAGAAGGCAAAGGAACTTTGTAGAGCATTATTTTAAGGGCATTGATCCCATTCATGAAGATTTTACCCTCATGACTTAATCACCTTCCAAAGGCCTCACCTCCTAATAACGTCACTTTTTTTTTTTTTTTTTTTTTTTGGGCCGGGGG
>NW_006770506.1:6762-39091 GCF_000442215.2 Lipotes vexillifer | reverse complement strand
CCCCTGCATTGGCAGGCGGACTGTCAACCACTGTGCCACCAGGGAAGCCCCTAATACGTCACTTTTGGGGTTAAGATTTCAACATAAGAATTGGGTGGAGACACAAACATTCAGACCATAGCAAAGACTTTACAATTTGGTGGGAAGGTTTATAAAAGGTATAGTAAGAACACAGGAAAGTGGGCATCTAAATTTACCTGAGGGCATCAGGGAAGGCTTCCTAGAGGAGCTGGTGTCAATAGCTATAACTGACAAATAATAATACCTGTAGTCAGGACTCTCAGATGCAAATGACCCAATTCAAACATCAGTGGAAAGAGTTTATCCCTGTGTTGAGCATGGATGTCAGAAGGTGTGATTAAGTGTAGAGAATCGGTATTTCTATATCATCAGGATTCTCTCTTGCTACTTTTGTCCTCCCTCCCTGACCCTCTCATTCTCTCCTCCTGCACTGTCACTGCCGCATTAATTCCATCCCTTTGTCCATTTTTCTGTCATTTGGTTTCTTTGTCTCAGACAGCCCTTCACTTGGCAGCAGAGAATGCCACTAGTGGTCTCTAAATCACATCCTTCCAGCTCCATGGCCTTAAAGGCATACCCACCAACTCCAAGTAGAAAAATCCTGACCTCCTGACTGCCTGCTGTGGTCAGGGGAAATGAAGTTTCTGTGATAAGCTGCACAGGAAAGAGAGGGCTACATCACATGCCCATCATTCTCACTGAGGTATGGAGGAGATATTTATTTACCCACAGAATCACATGGATAGAAAGGAGGAGAGGATACCTAGAAAGAAAACAGGAGTGGTGGACAAACCAGAACAGGAAACGTCTATACAATCATTGATATTCATTGAGCACTTCCCATGTGTCAGGCACTGTGTTGTGTGCTTTGTATGTATTATCTTACTCAAGTCCCATGAGAACTTTAGCAAATCTTAGCTAATTCTACCTATAGGAAAACTGGGGTGTGTGACGGTTATCTGATTCGTGTACGTTTACAATGCTAATAAGTGTCAGAACAAGATTCAAATATAAAATATCTGAAATAGGCAACCCCATACAGAAAGTGGGTAGAATGGTGGTTATGAGGGGCTGGAGGGAGAGAGAAATGGGAGTTGCTAGTCAACAGATGTAAGGTTTCAGTTATGCAAGATGAATAAGTTCTAGAGCTCTGCCTTATGGCATTGTGCCTTTAGTTAATAATACTGTAATGTGCACTTGAAAATTTGTTAAGAGGGTGGATCTCCTATTAAGTGTTACTACCACAATAAAAAAAATGACTCAAAACCAGGCATTATACAATATTCTGCTTAAACTGAGGTTCCAAAGACAGGCAAGCATTTGTCAGGAGGAGAAACAGGAAGTGGACATCCTAGGCAGAGGGAGAGCTTGGGTGGCAAGCTCTGGTGGCAGTAGGGATGTGGCACAGCTGCAGAAGGACAGTGAGCCCAGCATTTCAGGACAGATTACTAAGTGGGTGTGTCAGTGATGAGGCAGCACAGGTAGCCAGGGACAAAACCATGAAACATTTTATATTGTTCAGAGGCAATGAGCTTTTTATTCTGTAAGACTGGCTGATGGGGAGCCATTGAAAAATTTTGTGGAGAGGAGTGATGTCATCTGATTTGTGTTTTATAAATATCACTGAGGCAGTAATCTGGGCAAGAGTGGATGAGGAACTGAGAGTGGGGATGTAGAAAGTGGGATAAATGAGAGATAAATTTAGCAAGTAGAATGGATAGGGTATTGTGATTCTTTGGATTTTGAGGGAGGAATCTAAGATGACTCTTGGATTTTGGACTGGACATTTGACTAGAGTTTAGGACATACCTAAAATTGGTAGTGAAACATTTATAGTGGTTCCAATTACCTATGGTTGTAGAATCTTCTAGCAGGATTTATAACTCGACTTATAGGTAAAAAGGATAAAGGTATTAATTAGTTCAGTTTTGAAGTTTCATCAGAAGAATACATTGGTAGAACAATGGAGAGATGGATATGTATAACAGGTAAAATTTAGGGAAAAGTTCATGGAAAATGTTTCTTATCATGTTTTGAGGGCTGGAAGTATACCAACATTAGATTGTTGTTTTAAACTTAGAAGTAATGAAATAGTAACTGAGAAATTTTAATAACTGCTGGAGAGGTTTTATGGACTCAGAGAACAGCAGCTCACAAGTTATCCAGTTGTCTGTTCCTCTTCCAGGGACATTTGGCTCTTCTACTCCCTGTACTGATATCATCTTTATACTTGTAACAGCACTTACCTTTGTCTTATAATTTTATTTGTTTAGTATCGTCTCCTTTCCCAACCTCTAAAATCCTTGGACAGGGCCATTGCTAGTGTCTTGATTCTGAGGTCCATTAATGTGAGTGATGTGTATGGGGCCTGGCAGCAGATACTCAATAAAGGTTTTGATGGATGAACTGCCTCATTTTATAAAGGCTGAAACTGAGGCAGTTTGGTTTTGTTTGTTAAAAAAAAATTCTTTTAATACTATGAGAGTTGATGAGTTTACTCACAAAAGTGAAGTATACTAGTTACTTCCAGGATGGCAGCCATTAAAAAAAATTATTTGATTATGAACTATCGCCTACTTGTACTTTCTGGAGTTCTGTGTAGAGAAGGGTGTGGGCTTCTTCTAGACTCTCCAGGATAGAAAGCCAAGGTGCTTGGGCACCGGAGGGAAGTGTGGTGGCACCTGCAGTGTAGGAGAAGCCATGGTCATTTAAAAAATGTATTTTTTAGTGTATTAAATTGTATTTAATGTATTAAAACATTGTATTTTTCTGCAGAAAATAACAGCAGCCTTGAAGCAGAGAACCACTTTAAGCCTTCACCTTGGCCAAGGAGCATGTTGAAAAAGCACAGCCACAGGGAGGAGAAAGACAGGCTAGGAGAAGACAAAGACACTGCCCTCCATGAAGAATTAGAGGCATATTCTGTACCTTCATTCCTCCCAAGGCTGAATGGCAGACAACCAGAAGCTGAGAAAAATGCATTCTCTGAAAACCTTGACCCTGAGGTTAGCACTACTGCTAAACTGTGTTTCTAATTCAGGTTTTTGCATCTGATTATGAGAGAAAGAATATTTGTGTGTGAGCGTGCATGTGTGTGTGTGTTTTACATGATTTCTTCAGCAATTGATAAGGAAATAATTTTAAGTTTTTAAAAATATATTTTATTGGATCTAAAACTCAATTGTAAGATATAGCAAAAATACAACATTATTTTATGTACTGCTAAGAAAGAAAAAAACTGCTAAACTGTAATATACGATGCATCCAATTTCAGAGAAAGTAAAATGTGAAAAAAACTGTTGCCTTTTTGAATCTATGCAACACTTTAATTGCAAGAGTTTTTATTTACATATCTTTGAATTGTATAATTTATGGCCAGTGTCATTTTAATCATTTGGTTTTAATCACTCAACAAATGTATACTGAATGTTCACGGCACAGTCCTATATTTTTTGGGATATTCCAGAAGGGATGTAGATATGATCCTTCAGGACTTCATCAGGAGTTTACTGTGTATTGTTATTAGGGAAGAACACTTGGCCACCTGTCTTTACATTTCACTGTGGTTAGAGAAGTTCCACCTCACATTTCAGAAGGGATAAGTATGAGAAGAACATTCCTCCTCCACAATCTGCTTGAGCAGATCAGAGAAAAGGAACTAAACAGTACTGGCTAAGCTTCTTTCTTCTTCTCCTGACTCCTCTGTGTTATTGATGTGAGAAAAGATCTGCTCCCTGGGAGGTGGTACAAAGGCAGACAGAGGAAGTCCTTTGTATCACAACTAAACAGAAGAATCTCTCCAATTCAGGTGAGAAGTATGAGCACAGTAGGCTCTGATTCCACTCTTATCCTGTAGGTTAGCCTTACCAGAAAAGCTGGCAATTTGATATAAATCTTCCTGACTTCAATGTGCTATGTCCTAATTTGTTCTGAAAATCAGGTGAAGAGAGGGTGTTATCAAAACCAAACAATTATTTTAGGTTTAATAAAATCATCTGGCCAAGTGGATATTATGTTAGTTCACTGTAGCTGCTGTAACAAATTGCCACAAACTAGATGACTTAAAACAACAGAAGTTCTCTCAGTTCTGGAGGTCAGAAATCCAATATCAGGGTGTGAACAGGGCTATGTTCCCTCTGAAGGCTCTAGGGAAGAATCCTTCTTTGCTTCTTCCAGCTTCTGGTGGTTGTCAGAAATCTTTGGTGGTCCTTGGCTTGTAGCTGCATCACTCCAGTCCTTGCCTCCATCAACCCATTGTCTTCTTCCCTGGGTCTCTGTGTCTTCCCTCACTTTTCTCTAAAACAAGACACCAGTCATTTGATTTAGGGTCTGCCCTACTCCAGTAGGTTCTCATCTTAACTAATTCCATCTGCAAACACCTTATTTTCAAATAAGATCACGTTTGGAGATTTGGGATAGACATGAATTTTGAGGGAACACTATTCAAACTGGTAGTGATACCTAACTTTAATTGCTCTTTGTGATGTATTCTATATCCCTTGATTAAAGAAAAAAGTATTCCTAAACTTTTTAAAGTAACATTATATTATGACAGAAAATTTAATTGAAAAAAAAATCTACCCATAATCCCATCACCTAATGACAACTATATTAATTATTCTTACTCCACTTTTGGGCTGTTTTTATATACTTGTTTTTATAATATTTGTCATCTTAACATTCACAATGTTTTGTATCATGCTTTTTGGTTTAGTCTTTTAACATTAGGACATGACGTGTTTCCATGTTGCTGGGTGATCTTGAGACTATGTTCACCTTAATGACTATAACATAGCCCCTATTGTAGAGCTATTATCTTTGTTGGGTATATTAGATACTTCTGTTTTTAATAGTCTAAATATTCCTTATTCCTCATTATAAAATTTTCCTGACCATGCTCTGAATCTTCTTTAAGCCCACATTTTCAGGGATTTCCCATTTATTTTTTGTCCAACCCTTCTCTCTCCTATGTCTATAATCTTTGGCTCTGGAAGAGTCTGTTTTCATCCACATTCAACTGTGCTGAAGCCTCTTTAACTTTGTATAAGCTTTCACATGACACTGCATTTCTCTCCCTATTGCCTTACCTTCCTGCAAATGTCACAGCTGGGTATTGAAAGGGTGACATTTTCTTTCTCGCTACAACCTCACTTCCCACCTTTCATTTATGTGTGCGTGTGTGTATGTGTGTGTGTGTGTGTGTGTGTGTGTATGATGATATATATCTATGTTTATATGTTAAATTAACTCATTATTCCTGGGATAAAATCTAGTCCATCATAGTAGACCATTTTTGTGTGGGATTTGATTTTTTACTATTTTGTTAAGACTTCTACATCAATATTTATGGAGGTTGTCTATAATTTTTTCCTTATGTTGTTATCAGGTGTGAGTATCATATGAACTGGGGAGTGTCTCTTCCTCCTTTATTTTCTAAAAGTTTGTTTGGTATGAAACCAGAAGTTTAGTATCATTTTCCCCTTAATTGAGAGAATTCACCAGCGAAATTATCTGGGCCTAGAATTTTCTTTGTGGAGAGGTCTTTGACACTAAGTTTGATTTTTTTTGGGGGGGGGGGCAAATATTTGGTATCCAGATTTTCTCATCAGTTTGGTAATTTATGTCTATTTAGAAATTTATCCACTTTATCTGAGATGTTGAATTTATAAAGTTGTTTGTGATATTCCCTTATCCTTTTGATGACAGTAAAATTATCATGACATTCCATCTTTCATTTCTAATATGTAGTTTGTGTTTTCTGTCTTTCTTGTTAAATTTTGATAGGCATTGCTCAGTTCTGTTAAAACTTTCCTAAGAACCAGTGTTGGCTTTGTTAGCTTTCTCTGTTGTTTGTTTCCAATTTCATTGATTTTCACTCTTTATTATTTCTTTCTTTTATTTTCTTTGGGTTTAATTTGCTTACCTTTAAGTTAGAAAAGGTGTCCATTCATTTTAAGCTTTTCATCCTTTCTATCAAAACCTTTGAAAACTGTAAATTTTCCTCTAATGCACTGATTAGCAGCGCTCAATTTTTTTGATGCCATTTATTTTCGTTATCATTCCTTTAAATACATTTTCTAATTTTTCTTGTGATCTCTTTTTTGGCCAAATGGTTATTTTATGGTGAATGATTTTATTTCCACATGTTAGATCTTCTCTAGATATACTCTTGCATAAATCTATAATTTAATTTTATTATGATCAAAGAATATATCTTATATGAATTCACATTTTTTTAAATTGTTGAGTTTTTTTTTATGGCCCAGACTAAATGTGTCTTGTGAAAGGTTTCATTTGTATTAACAACGAATGTGTGTTCTGCAGGTGTTAGATATAATGTTCTGTAATTTCAGTTTGGTCAAGATGGTTGGTAGTGTCATTCAGATCTTCTCCTTTCTTACTGAATTTTTGTCATTTACTAAATAGAGTGTGTTAAAATCTCCAATTATGTTTGTGAATTTCTCTGTACTTCCTTTTTGTTCTGTCAGCATTCCATGACTCTGTAATTAGACACATACACATTCATCATTATTAGTTCTTGACCCTATTTAGCTTTATGAAATTTTTGTATCTCTGGTAATGCTTCATATCTTGCAGTTTGTTTTGCCTGACATTTCAACATTTCAGTGTTTGCATGGTATAACTTTTTCCATAATTTTCCTTTCAAACAATTTTTTTCTTTTTCTTTAAATGACTCTTGTAATAGCAGTTTGGTATTACTTTTTTATCAAGTCTGACAATCTGTTTTTTAATTGCAATGTACTTATGAATCCATTATTCCATTTATGAGTGTTTAGTCCATATACTTTTTTTTAATAAATTTATTTTATTTTTGGCTGCGTTGGGTCTTCATTGCTTGCACGGGCTTTCTCTAGTTATGGCAAGCGGGGGACTACCCTTTGTTGTGGTGTGCGGGCTTCTCATCATGGTGGCTTCTCTTGTTGTGGAGCACGGGCTCTACATGCACAGGCTTCAGTAGTTGTGGCTCTCGGACTCAGCAGTTGTGGCTCACGGGCTTAGTTGCTCCATGGCATGTGGGATCTTCCCAGACAGGGGCATGAACTTGTGTCCCCTGCATCGGCAGGCAGACTCTCAACCACTGCACCACCATGGAAGCCCTGTCTTAGACTTTTAAAGAACTAAAAGAAGAAAAGAATAAACATTTATAGTTTTCTTAGATATATATACCATTTCTAGAGATCTTCATTTCTTCCTATAGATCCAGATTACCTTCTAGTGTTATTTCCCTTCAATCTTAAGAACTTATTTTTGCATTTCTTGGTTTGCCAGTGATCGATTCTCTCAGTCTTTTCTTATCTAAAACATATTCACTTTATCTTCATTTTTGAAGGATGGCTTAGTTGAATATACACTTCTTGGCTGACAGTTTCCTTCTCCTATCCCCAGCTCTTTATAGGTTTCCATTGTTCCTGGCCTCTATTATTTCTGTTATGAAATCAGCAAAAATTTATTTTGCTATCCTCATTATACAATGTTTTGTTTTTTTCTGGCAGCTTTCAGAATTATTTTCAAGGTTTAGTCTTTTTTCTTTGAATTACAAAAATTTGACTATGAGGTACTTAGGTGTGGTTTTCTTTATATTTATCCTGCTTGGGTTTTGTTGAGATTTCAGGATTTGTAAACTGATATTTTCCATGCAGATGGGAAGTTAAAAATTTTTTTCTGTTTTATTTTCCTTCCTCTTGTTTGTAATTACATGCACATTGAAATTTTTGATATGTCTCACTGATCTCTGAATTTCTTTCATGTTTCTTTAATCTTTTTTCCCTTTGTTTTTTTAGATTGAATAAGTTGTATTGTTCTGTCTTCAAGGTCACTGCCTTTTTCTACCATTCCTGATCTGCTGTTAAGTCTATCAGTGATTTTTTTTTTTTAATTTCAGTAGTGTTCAACTCTAGAATTTCCATTGGTATTTTTTGTATTTTCTGTATCTAATAATAAGATACCCTTTCTATTCAGCCACTATGTATATATCTCCTCCTAAGTGCTTGAACATATTTATAATTCCTACTTTAAAGTTCTTATTTGCTAATTGCAACATCTGGGTCATCTCTGGCTTGGTTACTATAGACTGCTTTTGTTGTTTTTGTTTTCATGAGTATGTGTCACCATTTCTTTTTTACTTATTAACTTTTTGATTGACTACTGAACATCATGAATGATATGTTGTAGAGATTCTGGATTCTGTTATGTTCCTCTGAACATGTGCTCTAGCACAAAGATATTATGGCTAGACAAATTCCCAGCTCTGTCTCCCTTGCCGTGGACATTGACTGAAGTCTCTGCTTAGAGTTTTCACTTTCTAGCTACTGTGATTTTACAGGACCCTCTGAGGTCTTTCCCATGCCATGCATAGATGATCCAAGTGTTTGAGGTGGATTTATATGCAGATATTGGGGTTCGTGCCTTCTGCAGCTCTTCTCCAAATTTATTGCCTGATCTTCTAGTCCTAAACTCTATCTTCTGACCCCTCAAGCCAGTTTAGTAATGCTGCAGCCTTCTACTAAGCTGCACAGTTGGGGAAATTTCCTCAGGAAAAAGGCTACTAACTTGTAAATCTCCTTGGGTAAATCTTCCCTTCTCAGGGTAGACTCCAGTGTTTGAGCCCTTCTGCCATCTGCCCAGATGGTTTCTCTCTATTGCTTTTGACATATAATTTTCTTTGTAAATATTATGGGAAGGAAAATTAAAATTTATTATCTATGCAACAAAATCAAACTTCTTACATTATAATATCATCACCTTTAGACTAGAGTATTATTCTATAAAGAGATGTTTAATTTATACACACAAATATAATTACTTCATTTTATATATAATAATTATTTTAATTCATATATAGGAATTTTGAGGAAAACTAAAGTGTATGAAATCTATGAAGTTTTTTACCTAAAATATTTGGAAGTAACTGTCTATTTGGTTTTATAAATTGATTTCTTTTGGTCAACAAGTAATATTTGTTTGAAACTAAGGGTTTTTACCTACTATTTCCTTTATACTTTCTAGGAAAATATATACTTAGAGAAAAACATGTCAAATATTTACCTTAAATATTTCTGAGATTTGATTTTAGAGCAGTAGGAGTTTTGAAAACATAGAGGTTTGAGTTAAAGAACTGGAATAGCTCTTAGTGACCTCTTTTAATGATCAAGGTATAAAGGCTTGAAAGTAAAGCATATTATAACCTCCTTTGACCTACTTTTGGTGTTTCGCAGAAAACTAATAATGCAGATTTCAGAGTTATGAAGTAGTTTTAATAATCCTATTGCCCTCCACAAATCTTGAGAACTAAACTTACTAGTAAATACATTTTCTTTAAATAGGATGCATGGTTAACAAGTCTATCATCATCATCCCTTAAAGAAAGTCTCGGAAATTCCTCTTCACCAGTATCTGGGGAAAAATCCTCCATTACAGGTGATTATATCAAATTATTCTACCTTATTTTATTTATGAACTCTGCATTGCTTAGAATGCTATTTGTAAAAGAAGTAATACTTTACACAGTTATAGGAACAATATATGTTTGTGTTTGCCTGAGTTTTAATCCCCAAAATACAATTTATTAACCATATGATTGTAGATGCAGAACTTCATCTCTCAATGCCTCAATCCCCCAAGTTATAATAAGACCAATCTCATAAGGCTATTGTGACAATTAAGTGATACTATGCATTTTAGCCACTAACTCAATTCCTGGCACAAGTAGAGTATTCACTAAATGTGAGCAATTATTATGTAGGTGTTGCTGCAATAGTCAGCATAATGGTTAGGTGAACTTTTAGAGTGAGACTAAGCTGGATTTGAATCTAGGTACAACTACCTGAGAAAGTAACCAACCTTTCTGGCCCTGTATGTTGCTCTTTAAAATGGGCTTAATAAGAGCAGGGTGGTTGTGAGAATTAAATTAGTTTTAATACATGTAAAGCATGTAGAACTGAACCATCGTTAGCACATAGTAAGTGTGAGGTATGAGTAGTTAACATTGTTTCTTTCCTTAGTCTTATGACATATAACATAATGAGAGCTAAAGGCATAGCTGTTTTTAAGACTGGGATGTATAACTTACATTTATTAAGTGCTTACTATGTAGTATAATTTTTGTCATATTACGGATGAGAAAAACTGAAGTGCAAAGATATTGGGAAACATACCCAAGGTCAGTGATGGAGCCATAATTTGAATCTTTTGCTCCAAAGTCCTTGTTCTTTTCACTGAGTACTTTGATTAGCAGCTCTAAAGAATCCATTAATGATACTTTGAATCATGAGTAGTCTCCAAATATGAATGTATAACTGGAATTATAAAGTGATATTATATCTAGCTTACCTAGATATAAAATGAGTTCCCCAGAAATGACTGGAATGAAAGCCTCGTAATTAAGACTTTGACAGTAAAGATACAGGTTGGCCAGTAGGTGGATCCTAGTAGAACTGAAAGTTGGTGATCAACGCAGAAAGCACTGATTTTCTGTTGAACATTCTAAAGTGTGGTAGAATCAGAATAATAGAAGTAATTCTGTAAAAGCAAAACTGAATCCTTCATGCCAGAGCTTAAGCCTGTCCCTTGAGCACTGAGAGGGTAAGTACTAGGCCTTCCTTTCCTGCCCTTTTGGTATCAGAGGCAACACTGCATCTTAGTGGGAGTAAAACTCTAAAGGATGGCTTTATTCTCTGTGTGGTGGTCTCTTCTAGAACTGCATTGATTCTTGGTTCTCTCTACACCTGTACAATATTATAAGTGCATTGCTAGTAACTGTAGTATCTGAGAAATCTGTGACTCTTGCTCCAGCTAAGAAACACAGGCTTTTGAATAGAATAGATATTGCCATTTCACTTACTTGGTTTACACACCAACAAGGGCTTGTGGCATGTCTATGGTTTAGGGTTGTTATTCCATTTTCTAAGGTGTGTCAAATGCTTTAGTAGATTTAGTAGCCATTTTTTCTTTTGTAGCTCACTTGGGAAAAAAGTTTATTCAAGTTGAATATGATAGTTTTCTCCATTTATTATTTTGCAAGAAAGAGATTATACAGTTTTCATTTAGCAGAAAGCAAATGAATCTGTTATCCACCTTATTAATTCAGAAGGGAGATTTTGTTCTGTTACTCTGTCACAAAATAGATCAGAATGAAGAATGCACTGAAAACCATAATTCCTTGAAATCAATTGAAAATGAAGAGAACTCAGTTTTGATAGACTTTGTTACTACACTTGAGAAACCTAAGGAAAGTCAAGTGACTGCTGATGACCTTGAAGAAGAAAAGGAGAAAGCTGAACTGATTATGAATGATAACTTAACAGTTGATGATCCACCACGATTTCAACTTCACAGTATCTTATGCACTGAGTCTGCAAAGGTATTTATATAAAATTGTACCTTCTGTACTACAGCTTAAAATTCAAAATAGAACTTTTAAATATTTTATCTTCCATGTTAGGTACATCTGAATTATTTGTGGAAATGATGGTATTATACTGTCAAGTGATTCTTATTCAATGGAATTTTAACTTCAGGGAAGGTTTGCAGTGAAAATAATAAAACCCAACATTTCATTAAAAGTTAACAGAACTATTATATTATATGATCATAATATACTTTTAAATGTTTCAGAAATACATACCCAGAAGTGGGTGTGTTTCTGTAGGTCTTCATGTTATAAAAATGCAGCTGTCTGGAATAATTTCTAAGGTTTTGAGCTAGTGAAGGATATTCCTTTGGATATCATTTAAAAATATTTTATAAATTTTAATAAAAATGTTTATCAGCATCCATACTTATTTAAATGGATGGACAGGATCATTATCAGGAATATTATTATTATTACCTTGAGAACCAGATTTGTGATATGTAGGATTACTTGTTCCTATACTACATTGCACCAGAGTACTATACTGTTAAAATTTATGGGGAGCATTTTTAGTCTTTATTTCTCCTAAATTTTCTTTTTTTTTGCGGTATGTGGGCCTCTCACTGTTGTGGCCTCTCCCATTGCGGAGCACAGGCTCCGGATGCACAGGCTCAGCAGCCATGGTTCATGGGCCCAGCTGCTCCATGGCACGTTGGATCTTCCTGGACCGGGGCATGAACCCGTGTCCCCTGCATCGGAAGGCGGGCTCTCAACCACTGTGCCACCAGGGAAGCCCTATTTCTCCTAAATTTTCTTTATGCAGTTTCTCCTGCAGTTAATTGGTGGCTATGTATACTTATTACTAGGAAAGATAACAGTTAGCTGAAAACTTGTGGTTGAACGAGACTTTTATAAACAGAGTATTGTTTTTATTAAATTTTATGGAGAAGGTTCATTAAGCCACATTCCAGGTATATTGTCCTTAACCAGTTTCCTTAGGAAAAAGCTCTAATGCCAAGTTAGGGATGTGTTTACATCTGCTCTCACTTTAGTGTTAGCACCCATCTGTCCGTGTAAAGTAGAAAAGTTATTCCTTAAAAGGAAGAAGGGTATTCTGGAATTTATAGACAGGTCTTAGAAATGTTTAACAGAGGTAATTCTAAATTAGAACAGGTGATTTATATATAACAAGTAAGATTACAACATATTTCTTTTGAATGAATCCTTGGCTTTATTCTTACTCTCTACTGAGTGATCTGAAGTCTGATTAATCATTCCCCTCTAAGGTCTCTTTGTTGGATTCTCCCCATGGAATAAAAAGCAGACACCTCACCACTGGAGATCTCATACGATTCTTCCCGGACCTTATACTCCTCAGCTCTCCCTGCCATTCACTGTGCCTCAGCATTTTCACCTTTTTTGGTTTCTCAAAATTATCAAGCTCTCCATAGAACATCATGTGGCCCTTTGTTATTCATCATTTGTCTGAGCTCTGATGTCGAGCCTTCAGGGAGGCCTTCCCTGACCAAATTCATTATTGTGGCTCGTCAACTCCACTCTGTCACTGTCACTGGACCCTAGTTTATCTCCTTCATGAGTGACGTTAGTTTACGTGTTTATTGCCAGTCATCCTCCCTAAAATGTAATATCCTTATTTGTTCCTGGTGCCAGCTATACTTGACACATAGTAGATGCTTAAAAAACATCGATTTACTGGAAGATTGGCCTCTAAGTCTGTGATAGATACAATGAGTAATCCATCTTTGGCTTTTTCTATTTAATAGAAAATAATTCAAGATAGAAATATGAAGAATAAAAAGTCAACAAATAATAGAGCATCCAATGCATCTGGCAGGTAATAAAGTTATCATTTTCCCTCAGTTATGGGTTTACATTCCAAGAAAACTAGTTTTAGTTTAACTTCTGTACAGTAAATTTCATTTGGTGTTACTTAATTTTCTTCGTATGAGAAGAATGAAGTAGTTTCTTCATGGTTAAATCCCTCTAGTTGAATATATTCATTTATAAAAAGGAATTGATTAAGCATCCTCTATGTTCTACATTGCTCCTGGGATATAGTTTCTTTCTCCTATTTTTCCTGAGACAGTAGATATACAGTGGTAATAAAGCTGAAGTCCAGCATTCACCTTCTCTATTAAATGTCTTTGTCCAACACATGAAAAATTGTACTTTAAACTTAGAGGTTCTATGGACTAAGTTGGTTTATTAAAATGATAAGAATTCATAAATGCTATTCAAAACCTTCTGAATCTTTTAAATTATCATTAGTCAAATAGAACAGGGGTCAGCAAACATTTTCTGTAAATTTGCGAGTTAGTACATATGTCAGGTCTTGTAGGCCATATGGTCTCTGTTGTAACTACCCAGTTCTGCTATTGTAGCAGGGAAGACATTGTTGGCATTATGCAAATAAATGGAAAAGCCAGGGTGCAATAAACTTTATATACCAGAATAGATGGCGGGCCAGATTTTCCCACCAACCCTGAAATAGAGGTTACTAGTCTAACTTTATATTTAAGATAGTTTATGTAGCAAAATAACATAAGAAACTATTAAAACCTACTTATTAATATTGTCTTTTCCCATGTAACTTGAGTACATGTTTGTTAAAAATGTTTTAATTACAAAACCGTAAAAGAAAAATTGCATTGAAGCTATATAACTTAAAGTAATAAAATTTAAATTATGTTGAGTAGGGGTCTTTGTATACTAAGAACACATCATTTTCAAAGTAATTATAATTTATTAAATTATAATGTAGTTTTCAAATATAGTATTTGCAAAATCTAATGAATCTGTCTTCTACCAAGTGCAATTGTAATAGTTTATCTTGATTGATTTGGATCTTTTCAGATTAGTGACCTCTGAGTTCTTAAGGAAACCTGGTTCTCTAAGGAGAACTCAGTTGACAGTTCCCACTTCTCACTATTTAGGGACTTTGAGAGTCTTGGACCAAAAGCCCTCACAGAAACAGAGCACAGAACCTGACAGAGCAGATAACATAAGGGCAGCTGTTTATCAGGTAAAAAGGAAAATATTTTTTTTTTAAATTAGAAGAATTAATCACTTACATAAGGTTTGTTTATCAGGAAGTAAAATGACCCTGTCAGAGATGATGATTTAATGTTTAATTTATTTCCTTTATAATACCTGAGCAATCCAAAGCTTTTTTTATATATATACTAAATTATCTCCTTCCAGGCTTTGTTTAACTGATCATAGTTGTTTTTAAAGAAAGAGAATATGCCATGGCAATTGATAAAAATACAGCAAAAGCAAAATGTAGTTGAGGTACACCTATGTTCTATACTTTTTCTCCTTTAAGTTTATATAGTTATGAACAAAAAGGGTTTTAATCTTTTTTTCTTTCCTGAGACTTTCTGTATTTGAGTTAAACTTGCATAGAAGAAAGCTGTCCTAATTTTTTCACAATTCCAAAAAAGAAGTCTGTTTTTTTTTTGTCTTATTTGTTGTACAGAATGTAGTACACTTTGGAAAATTGTACAGAATATCGTACATTTTGGAAAATTGTCCATGTGAATTTCAGAGAAAAATGTTAATATATGTAGTCATTACATTACACATTATATTACACATATATAAATCATATATACACATGATTTTCTTAATTCTTGCTCATCTTTACATATTAGAATATTATCAGAAAAAGAATGATACTAGTACATATAAAATCTATAAGTTTTATGTTTTGCTTTTTTAAAGTTTTAATCATATATTTCAGAAATAAGAATTCTAATTCATTTGCAAAACTTTGAGTATCATATAGCCTTTTTCTTGTTCCCACAGGAGTGGTTAGAAAAGAAAAATGTTTATTTACATGAAATGCACAGAATTAAAAGAATCGAAAGTGAACACTTAAGGATTCAAAATGAACAGGTATTCTGAATATAGAAGTAAAAAATATTCTGGATTTTTAAGTCAGTAAAATAGTCTGAATGTTTAATATTTTTAAATCAACTGTTTTTTAAATGGTGAAATAAATTGTATATAAAAGAATTGATTTCTGATTTTATTTCTCTGGTACTTTATACATTTTTAGTTTGATATAAATATAACTGTTTTACATGAAAACATGGATACACAGAGATTTTTATTATTTATATGTGAGCAATAGCTTTGACACTACTGATTATGAACTTATTTTTTCTTGTGACCATGTACCTATTTCATTATTAAAAATTGACTTTGATATTACAACTTAGCCAGGAATATAAAGGGTCATCAGACATTAACCTTCAGTTTTCCCCTTTTCTACTTTGAGTTTTGTATGTATCTTCAAGACCAGCCTCTACCTGAGTATTTGCCCCTATCCTTCCCACTGACTGGAGCTGGGCTCTCATTTCAGTCTCTCCTGTACTTCACCTTCTGCCTCTAACTCCTTCCTACAACATGTTCCAGTTCTTTCCCATCTTCTAAAGTAAAATCCCTGAAAAAAAACAAAAGAAAAAAAAACAACCCTTCATTGTGCTTTTTTTTTTTTTGCGGTATGCGGGCCTCTCACTGTTGTGGTCTCTCCCGTTGCGGAGCACAGGCTCCGGACGCGCAGGCTCAGCGGCCATGGCTCACGGGCCCAGCCGCTCCACGGCATGTGGGATCTTCCCGAACCGTGGCATGAACCCTCGTCCCCTGCATCGGCAGGCGGACTCTCAACCACTGCGCCACCAGGGAAGCCCCCATTGTGCTTTTAATACTACCATGGATAGAAACATATTTCCCCAGCACACAGCACTGTGTGGAGCAGCCCTGCAGGGGACGTGCCTGGACACTGGCACTGCCTTTGCAGCATTACCTGCCACAGTCAGCGCCAGACACCTCATTTGCTCTTCACAACTCAGTGAGGGAGCTCATACTTTTACTTCTAAATTATGTTATCTCTGTAATAAAGCTTTATATCATTTAATGCTAAGCAATATTATAAGGCAAACAGAATATTATGGGATTAGATTGAAGTAAGTAAAGTAATAACATACTTGCTATATGTTCACCTACATATTTTCTAATCTGGCACATGTTTTCAACACTTGGGATATGTTTATGCAGTAAGAATTTTATGCTCTGATGTCAGTCAAAACTCAGGGTTAAAGCACAGATCTGTAGTTTACTGTGTGACTTGACCAATTTACCTTACTCTGACAGGCCAGAAAGGTAAAGTTAAAGTTAAAATATCAGGAAAGTTATATACTTTACCTTTCTGGCCTGTAACTTTCCTGATATTTTTCTTTTAGTGCAATATTGCATTATGAGCACTTTGCAGTACCACATTAGCCTTTTACAGTTTATTTTCATAGCATTTGTTCAGTATACTTCCAAAAAAAATTCCTTCCCATACATGGTAGTAGATCAATATCTGATAAATGTTTAAGAAAGGACATTTTAAAATGCAGTGAATAATTCAGATAACATTCTTTATCAATTAACTTCTCTAAATCTATTTTAAATAGATTGCTTTGAAACCTAATTTGATGAATATGAAGGGAATTTTAAAAAATGAATGTATGTATATCTATCTAAATTTGTCTATTTATACATATACATATTACTGTCTATTATTTTTCCAAAATAGAAAAGAGCTGCTAAGAGAGAAGAAGCCTTAGCTTCATTTGAGGCCTGGAAAGCCATGAAAGAAAAGGAAGCAAAGAAGGTAGCTGCAAGAAAAAGGCTTGAGGAAAAAACCAAGAAGAAAACTGAAGAAGAAAATGCTGTGAGAAAAAGAGAAGCACTGCAAGTATGCAATGGTTTTGAATATCTTAATTATTTTTAAAATATTTGAAAATTAATGATTAACTGTGGTTTTACTATTTTATTATATTCACATTAAATAAGAAAGTAACTCTGAACTTTTTCAGTCTTTTGAAAAATGGAAAGAGAAAAAGATGGAATATCTTAAAGAGAAAAGTAAAAAAGAGAAAGACTATGAAAGAGCAAAGAAACAGAAAGAGGAGGAAACTGTTGCTGAGAAAAGGAAAGATAACATAACTGCTATTGAAAAATGGTAATCCAAAATAATAAATGTTTTGATAGATCTTAAATTAGTAACACTTTAGGCTTTTCTAAAATTCATTTACTTGAATGTTACTAATGCACTCAGTCTCATTATTGCAAAGACACATTAGGGAATCTTTATTATATATTCTCCTTTAACTTGCCAGTGTTTTGACTATCCTACATAGGAATGAAAAAAAGGAAGCTGTTTTCAAGGAAAAGGAAAAAGAGAAAATAAATGAGAAAAGAAAAGAAGAACTGAAAAGAGCTGAGAGAAAAGATAAAGATAAACAAGCTCTTGATGAATATGAAAAATGGCTGGTAGGTGTTATTCATTAATGCACTGTGTCTTTTAAATGTACTTGTTCTGACTTTTCTGTCCCTAATTCCAGTTCTATTTGTCCCATGCCTACTGACCATTTCTACCTGGAAGCTACCTTGTTGAATTCATTCTGTCCTACATATATCATAATTTATTTGATCTACTCATTTCTATTAATGATTCTACTATTCCTTAAAACACTCAGGCTTAAAACTTTAGTCATAATAATGTTCCTTACCTACATCCCCACATTTAGTCACTTACCAGTCATGCCCATTCGTCCTTTGCAATGATTCTCCTACCTAAAATTATAAAAAAGTGTACTGACAAGTGTATTACTGAAGGTATACCAGGTTAATTTAGGTGGAACTTGGTCCTGACACACAGTAAAATTGTATTTAATGAGAAAGTTATTCCATTTTTTATTTTCTTTTGATCTTTTTGATGACCTCAAGGAGAAGGTCTTATATAAGTGTTTTTTTAATGAAAGCAATCAAGTATGAACGTTGGGAGAAATGATATCTAGCAGGACTTTATATTCTTTGTTTCAATGTACTTATGTTTATAGTTACTTTTCAGTGATGGCAAGCAAAATACTGTTTTCTGTTTTAAAATATCAATATAAATATATATTTTATTCATTTATTTTTGAATAAGTAAATAAGTAATACATTTCATATGCATAACTACTTTATGTGAATAGTTAACACATTCACATGTTCAGCAATCAAAAAGTGCAAAATTTCTCCACAGGGCTTAGGGTACAGTAGGGTTTCTTATCAAACTTTTTTGAATTCATGTCTATCAGCAAGTTAAAAAAATATCATCCAGAGTATTTTTTAATTTGCATTTCTCTGGTTAGGATTGAGCTTGAGTATCCTTTCATTTGTGTGAAGATAATTTATATTATTTTTCCTGTAAAGTGTCAATTCATAAACTGAACATTTTTTTGTTGGTCTTTTTCTTACTGATTTCTAGAAGCTTTTTTATGTACTAGGGAAATTAGCCTACCATTTCTGATATGAGTTACAAATTTTTTCCCATTGTATTATTGATCTCTCAACTTTGCTTATATCATTATTTTAGTAAATTTATTTATTTATTATTTATTTTTGGCTGTATTGGGTCTTTGCCTGTGCACACAGGCTTTCTCTGGTTGCGGCAAGCAGGGGCTACTCTTCATTGTGATGTGTGGGCTTCTTATAGCAGTGGCTTCTCTTGTTGTGAAGCATGGGCTCTAGGGTGCATGGGCTTTAGTAGTTGTGGCACACGGGCTCAGTAGTTCTGGCTCACGGGTTCTAGAGAACAGGCTCAGTAGTTGTGGCACATGGGCTTAGTTGCTCTGCAGCATGTGGGATCTTCCTGGACCAGGGCTCAAACCCGTGTCCTCTGCATTGGCAGGTGGATTCTTAACCACTGTGCCACCAGGGAAGTCTTATATCATTTTATTTCATGAAGAATTTTATTTTATTTTCAGGTGTCAAATCTATCAGTCTTTTTTTATGGCTTCTGGTTTTCAGGTGTAGTTGAAAGGACTTTCTCCAAAACTTAGGGTCAAAGCTCCCATTTTTCTTCTAATAACTTTATGATTTTATATTTAACATTTTAACATTTGCTCCACTTAGAATTTATCCTAGTGTATGATGGGAAATATGATTCCATCTTTATTTTTTCCAAATGCATCTTTCATAAAACAGTACATCTTTTACCCACTGATTTGAGGTACTGCCTTTATTATATGATACATTAGATCATTCCCATATTTTCAGGTCTGTTTATTTCTTAACTTTCTGTTCCATTGGTCAATCTCACTGTACATATTCCAGTACAACACTGTTTCATCATCAGGACTTTATATATTTTCATATATGTTTGGGTTAATCTCCCTTCATAACTCTTCATTCAAAGTATTTCTGAATATTCTTGGGGTTTTTTTTTCCACATAAATTTTAGAATCAGTAGTAGCTAGAGACACACACAGGACCCAAAGCAGGCTATTTAAAGATAGGATAAAAAGATGTAACACTTAGGAATAAACTTAGGAAATGTGCAATACCAATATAGAGAAAACTTCTGAAGGACACAAATGAATACCTGAGAAATTAGAACAAAACTGTCCTTGTATAGAAACAATCTTATAGTGATGCTATAAAGATGTCAGTTTTCCCTGAAGTAATTTACAAATTTAACGCAATCCTAATAAAAATACCAACAGAATATATTGTTGTTTGTGTTGACTTTAGTACTGCTATAATGCTAAATACATGCAGAGAAACAGTAATAAGGCGATCAAAATTGGTTCAGTCGTTTGAATGAGGATAGTAGTGTTCTATGATGATTTCCTTAGATTAAACTCTTAAATAATGCTTTGTTCTAAGAAAAATTAAAAATCTTCTTATATTAAGGAGACATATGCTAATTCTGTTAGTATCTTTTAGAGTAGTAACTGAATGTAAATGTTTCAGTTTTCAGTTTTATTTTCACATTGTCTTGAAAATGAGATAGAATTTCCTTAGTGACTAAGTCATAGTTAGGTACACAATGTTTTATTACAGTGGTTAGTCACTTTCTCATTCTAATCAATCCTCTGGAAAATAAAAGCTCATCAAAGACCTAAGACAAAATAACTTGTTTTGGTATACAATATATCCCTACAATACAGCTCTACCTAAAAAAAATACATGTACAACATGTTACAGCTCTATTCCCCATCTTACCAATTTCTTATTGAAATTTGTTTGCAGAGAGAATGGAAAAATTCCCCTATACAGAAGAGCTAATTAATTCAATTTTCATGTAAAGTAACATCTCAAAATTTTGATGTACAACCTAGTTTGGGGAGTGAGCAATTGATGGGTCACTGTTTTAAGTGAAAATTGTAGCCAAAGATCAGGTAAGATGCTTCTTCAAGCTGGTTCCCAGATTAATTGATAGTTACCTTTAGTAAGAAAATAAGCAAAAGATTCAGACCCCAACAAACAACAGACAGAAGGACGTTTTAAGAAACCTCTTTTAATTATTAGTCAAGATAATATTGATTCATGTAAATTGATATTAAGGTTGATAATTAATTGCCTATTTTCTGCCCTGACTTTTTAGCACCTGCCAGCAAACTCAAGGTTGCTTCCAGTTCCTCTCTCCCCCTATGTTAAATGGAATGGACAGTGAGTTTTTTTCAGTCAGTTTCTGAGGACACAGCATGGTCACTGCTTTTCTCTCACCTAGCTAGAGGGCCTCCCTCTCTCGAAAGTAATAAGATGATTGACCGTGGTCCAATTACAGCTTTTATTTTCTCAGTTAGGATTCTGAAAGGAGGTTCTCTGTTTATTAGAAATAACAAGGATGATAACATTCTCATGACGAAGAGCAAAATGTTAAGACAAAAAGAAAATTTCACACCTCTCTTCAATCCTTTTGTTGTATGTGAATAATTGCATGTTAATGGAACCTTACATTACCATATTCTTCTTGTGACATTATCAATTCCATTTACGTACTGATGAAAGAAGCATAGACACCTAATAATTTACCAAAATACCACTCCTCCCAAGCCATTCAGCCTGCAGAGGCAGGGTTGTCCAAGTGTTCCGTGACACCACTGCTCTTTGGAATACAAGGAAACCACTAAACTTTATAGTTTTAGCAGAAACTTGAAGAAATGGAGAGACAGTCCAAGCTGCAGGATGAAAGGCCAAATGCTATTAACATTTCAAGTATTCCTAGATCATTGTTTAGATTTGATATTAATCCTCAGATACTCAATCATTTCTTGGAAGGGAGTATAGCAGGGAAACGAAATTCTAAAATTCACCTGGTATAATAAAAATGTGAGATGATGGAAGATAATATTTTCAAAATAATATGAAGCAGGACTGTACCAATCAAGCAATGAAATATGAATTTACCATTTCACTCTCCTGTGAATCTGCATTCTTCTACCCTCCTGGATTATTCCCATCAAGTCTCAGGATAAGTAATCTTAATAAAAATAAACTCTCTTAATTCTTCATTTCCCTCCAGCCATGATCCTCATCTTTTTTAGTAGCTAAACTTCTGGAAATTTTGTTTACACTTCCTTAGTTCTTCATATCCTTTTCATCCTCAGTAAACCCCCATCTTATCCCTTTTCTGAAACTAAACTAAGCTAAACTTTGAGAGTTATGATTTTGCCTGAGCATCTAGACTATGGTATGTATTCTTTTCTGCCCTGTTTCCTAGACCTCTGGGCATTCTGCACAGTCGATTTCCCCTTCCACTTGAGCTGTCTCCTCCTCTGCTGCCATGTTCCCTGGTTTAACTCTCAGCATTCTGCCTTTCTTCTCCAAATCACCTGTTGACAGCTCTTTTTTTTTTTTTTTTCAAATCTGTGTTCTAAATGTTATGGCCTGCCAGGCCCCGTCTGATCTTACACGTATACCTTGTCGTTCTCATCTGGACCCTGCTCCCATCTCCCGCCAGGCTTTATTCACACTGGCTCTCTGGCTTCCTCTCCCATCCCAAGTTTTCCCCACTTGTCAGAGTCCTCACACACACTCTTCTGTCTGCGTGGGGTGCCCTCCCCTCAGTGCACATCACCAGTGGCTCCTCTTACCCATCACGTCTCAAAGTGACTTTCCCTGAATCTACTTTTCTTTGAAAGTAAGTACTTCCTTTCATTTTTTATCAATCACAACAGCTTATTTATATGTTTCATAGAATTTCACACAATTTGGAATTATCTGTTGTTTATGTACTTGTTTATTAACCATCTATTTTGAAAGTTCCCTAAGGGACAGGAACAGTAACCTGTGTGTTTGTATTTTATAATCACTTCATGCATGGCTGCCTGTATACTGCTTGACCCAGAGTAAGATCTCAATGCTTAACATTGAATGAATGAGCACAAATTATAGTATAGTACAAGTAGAATAATAGCCTCAGAACCTGTTACCTGTAAGGATGTATTATATAATAAAGGAACACAAATTAATGGATGTGAGGCAATAACAATTGGAATTATTTGTGACATTTGGACATAAAATCACTTCAAACAATTACTTTACTGCAATACAAACTTCAGAAGATTTAAACATTAAATATAAAATGCCAAACAATAGAATACAGCATATTAATAATACAAAATAAAAAATCAGTATATTTGCTGGCTGGAGGGTAATTTCCTACAACTTTGGAGAATAAATCATTATTGTCCAGCAAAGTCGAACATATTCATACCCTACAAATTGGCAGTTTCACTCCTAGGCATATACTTGGAGAGAAAATCTTGGCTTATAAGCACAAGGAATCAAACAGGGTTATTTACAGCAGCATTGTCTTTGTGTGGAAAAAACATTAGAACATCATGTCTTCAACACCAAAATATATTAGTAAACTGTGATATGTTGATATACTGGAATTCTGTGCATCAATGAACTAGAGCTACAGCTCCATGTAGATGGATCTTAGAAATATGGTCATAAATAAAAGACAGATGCAAAAAAATATATAGCATGGTACCTTTTAGCATAAACTCAAAAAACCTGCAAAACTCAAAAAACCTGCAAAACAAAATTATTTGTTGTTTGGGGATGAATACGTGTGTGTGATAAAGGTATTAAGGGATGCACTGCAACTATAAGCACTAAATTCAGTAATGGTTATCTCTGGATGGTGGAGAGAAAGCAGGTGTGGTGAGGGAGTGGGTACAAGAGCTGCACAAGTATTGGTCTTGTTTTATTTCAAAAGGCAGGTAGTGGTTACACAAATTTTGACTATATTACTCTTTAAACAGTTTAGTTGTCTATGGTTGAACTATTAATTTTTTGGTAAAAAATTAAGGACTAAAAATAATGTAGATAAAATGCTGCAAGGATAATATTTATTATATGAAAATGTAAATTGCTAAAAATTTCAAGCACCAATAACCATACAGTTAGAAGAACCAAATAACAGAGCAAAAACTTCACAAAAGCACTAAAGAAATGAAAGTGTACTCAAGCTCAATAACAAGCAAAGAAACATGAACCTCAATATTCAAATATTTTTAAGCACTGTGAAGTATCCTCTGCTGCCATCACGTATTCAACCTTCGCACCTAGTAAATTTATTTCTGAGACTCTGTTCTCAGAAAGTCATCACTAACTTCTAATAATTATTCTCTTTGAATTATGGGATTACAGGTCTTTTTTTCCTATTTTACATAATTCTTTTTAAATATTATCACTTTTAATATTTAAAAAATTAAGTGGTGCATTAACGCCTATTGATAGTATGCTCATAAATTAGCAATATTCCCTAGCTGTTATTACTTTATAACCAATTAAGCTAGCAAATGACATTTAAATACCTTATAATGATTATTTTGTTCTTCAGCAAGAAACTTGATTTGAAAATAATGGTCATATTTGTATATAAATTTATATATAAATAGTTTTCTATTTTCTCTTTAGGAACAAAAAGAAAGGAAGGAAAGAATTGAACGGAAACAAAAGAAACATCATTCCTTTCTTGAAAATGAGGCACTTCCTCCATGGAGCCCTCCAAGCAGAACTGTGTTCTCAAAAGTGTTTTGATAATTCTTATTCTTGCATTATTTAGTTATCAATTCACCAATTTTAGCCAAACTAAATTTAAAACTATTAATTCAATTATTTATAGTTAGAAGAGTCTATTTTAATTAAATGCCGGTCACTTCTGCTGACAATGAAAAAGATGCTTTACAGTTTAATCAGTGAAAGCATTGAAAGCATTTCTGAACTGTAGATAAACTGCTTCAAATGAAGAGCTAATAATCAGATTGCTTTTACCATTGAAATACATAACCCTTTATCATGTCCTGATCATTTGTATAGTCTGATGATCCATGATCACTTTCCCTAACCTGTGCATGTTATTAGTATGTTTACTCTCCAATATAAAAAGAAAACCATCTAGGTACCATAATCATAGAAATAATTGATTTTGCGAATGATTGCACCTCTAGATTCGGGTTTTAAAATGAATGGTCACTGGGGAGTATGCAAGTATTATTTCTTCTAAAACTAATCTTTAGCTCAAAGTAGTTGCATTTGCACTGTGCAAGTTAGACTTTTGGTCAACTGAGGCAGTAGTTCAGTAGAATCATGCAATCACTGAGGCATTTTATTTAAGAATGTTGCCATATGTTTTAATATGAGTATACTTTATCTGTTTTTGTTTAAGTGACAGTCATAGGCGCTTTATAATGAGCAGACCTCTGAAATGTGTCTTCCTAAATTCTATCTCACTTTACTATTTCATTGATATCAAAAGATGTCCATTTCATGGTAATTATATACAATACTTATGGAAATTCCACAAGAGTCCAAGGTCATTATCACTATTTTTATTTTCCAAACTAAAGCCATAAAGATGATAACGGCAATTTTTGCCCTCTTAGCTAATCCAGAGTCATCTACCTTATATTTAGAAGACAGCTGTATGGGAAGGTAATTTGTAGAAAATGTCCAAAGAATCTGTTTATTTGATCTCTGCATATCTTCATTAATCGGACTCATACTTGAACTGGTCAACTAGTTTATCACAGACCAAATATATATACTCTCAGAGTTGAAATGCTACTGCAGCCAATGATGCAATGCAATGATAGATGAGAAAAAAGTTACTATTTATGAAGTACCTGTTGTATCCTCTCTACTAGATCTTTACAAATATTATTTTTTATCTTTACAACAACTATTCAGAGTACGTGTTATTAGCTTCATTTTGCAGATAAAAATACTGAGACTCAGAGAAATCAAAGAACTTGCCACACATTTAGCATGTGACTGAGCTGGGATTAGAGCTAATGAAGTCTCTCTACCTCTAGAATTCAGATGCTCATCTTCATGCGCTCATGTGACCTCAGAGAACTGTAAATTCTGTCAAGACCTCTGTATTATATCAACCTTAAAAACACATTTTACTTCTCAGATCCTAAAATCATGTATTGTTATCCAGAGATTATCTTTCCTTTAAGAAATAGCTGTTGGTTATTAGAAACAGTTAACCTCATTAGATCTTCAAAATGAAAAAAATAATTCATAGTATTTATGGAGTTAGTCAAATGCCCGTGTCTAGTATTAGAATGTCAGAGCACCCAGCGGGTTATGGAACTTAGGCTTTCAGACAGTTACTCGGGAGGTTTCACACTCTGAGGATTAGCCTTCTTGCTGCAGTGGATGTGCAAGGTAAGAAAGGTGTCATGGATCACTTTGTAAGATCACATCAGTGCTACAGATAAATTTAAAAATTTCATAAATAAAACTGGAAGCCTTTTTATACTACTGGAACTAGGAGAATCTGTCATGAAATTGAACTAATTACCAGCAGTATCAGTATGGGATTTAGGGCCTCCCTTAGTTCATTTGTGTGTCCCCCCACAGTACCAAACAGTAAAGATTAAGTATTTATTGTATTGAATTCTATTCAGGGCTTAAAAGATATTTGCAAATTCCAGGGAAGTAAAAGGAAAAATAGAAAAATGTACAGCTACTTTTATGAATGTGAGATCTTAAGTGTGTGTCATAGATTTCACATTAAATATTGGCTTAAGCATTCTGAACATTTTCTTCTAATTTATCATGCATAGTGGATTAACTATTATCACCTCTGAGTGGTGAGAATTGAAGTTAGTTAATTAACATAAAGAATATGGCACATAAGAAAAGGCTTAATAAATGTTCATTGTTTTCACTTACTTCCTACCTTGAGCCGTTTGTTTCCCCACCTCATGTTTGTGAGAAGGTTAACATGGATGAGGCTGATAATGATGAGTTAACATTTCATTTGGTTGGCATATAAGAAGAAATCTCTGCTTTCCTCACCAGCCTAGGTTGTAGCACTCAAAAGAGAATATAGAGATGACCTGCGTTTGGGACCTTCTAAAAAGAAATCTAAATACTGATTCCTTAGCATTGCTTGTGAGGTCAATGAAAAGGGAAATTGAGGCGTTTGCAAAGACCCAACAAGTCATTTCCCTCAAATGGGATTTTCGTCTTGCTACGCTAAATAATATATTATTTCCTGTTTACAGCAAGCTGTGCTGATTGAATTGTCTAGTTGAATGAAATCACCTCTTTGCCTATAGCAGAAATAAAGCTGAGTTCTCAGAGCTGGATGAAAATACAGTGCTATTTACTTTCTGAGATCCAAAGGGGAGAATCAAGCCAGGTAATATTCTCCTGAATATATTTGTCTATTTAAAGTGTATGCTTTCCCCATATTTCTTTAGAAATTATCAGATACCAATATCATTAACTTTCATTAAGTTTTTATTATGAGAGAATGTTAATTCAAATTAAAGACACTAAAAGCCTATAGATTTTCAGATTAAACTTCTAGTTGTGTAAACTGTATTGAGCACTTAAATAATGCTGACACTTAAAGTAAATAGGAATTTAATGAATATTTTAAAACATTACTGAGAATAATTTCCCTAGAAATTTAAATAATAATACTAAAAAATAAAATTTTGTTCAGAAATGAAGTTTCATAATAACCAAGAAAATTAGTGACATAAATAAAAAGAAACAATATGGCATTTTAGATCAGTAGGAGGTTAAAATTTTCTTAATGTAAGAAAATAAGAACTGTTCAGGGATAACAATATTCCAGTGGTTTGTATTGTACCACATTTTGAAAGTGTTTGTAGTTCATTTATTGTTTTATATAGTATTGAAACTGATATTTTTCATGTTGCCAAAGCAGTACCTGATAGTAGTTAGGTGTCCAAAGGTATATGTACCTTAGAGTGATATAACTATGAATCTGAAAGGAATTTTAATAAGCCTGGCCCAGACTTATTTCTAAATTGAAGAAACTGATTTCCAAAGCCTCTGACTTGCTCAGGCTCACACAAATGACTATAAGAAATCTAGAGTGACAACTCAGGTATCAGGTTTCCCAGCTGTAGACTGTCCACCATTCCACAATTTTGATAATCTGATAAAAGTTTTGCACTAACTCTTGTAACTGTGGTTATTATTAATGTCATTGATTTTTATCGTCTCAGATGTGCCCTTGCTCTTTCACGGCCTTCTGCATAACTATCCACCAGATCAGAGCTGTTTGTGCACCTACACTGTCACTGAAAATGTGGGGAAATACTGACATTTTTAAAATCCTGATTCATGGGCTAAGATACAGTAGAGAAAAAGAATTTTACAAAATAGGAGAAATTGATGTTTGTCAAAATAGCTCGCAAGAATAAACTAATACAGAGAACACATTTTCCTGATTTAATTTTGACTCTGCTTTCAATAGTGCTCTATTAAAAAGTATTTAAACCCATATGCCTCCATTCTACACAAAGCAAAGATACTATCAATTATCCTGCTTCCTAGGTACATTGGCTGACAGAAATAATGAATACTATGTAATATTTAACTGAAGACTTCTCTGAATTCTTTTTACTTTAAAATTTCATGTGGTTATTTTGAAACATGTGTTACATATAGTTGTATAATGTTAACTTGGGTCAACTAAATCCTTGGTATTGGATTTAGGATGTTTTAAGAATTATTTTAGGAGATATGTTTAATGTCTGCTTTTTAGTAGCATATTTTCATGTAATGTTTAATTAAAGTGAACCATACAATATTTATTTTATTGGGTGATATTATTTATTGACTGTGCCCAAATGTATTTCATAATGATAGAAAATATGGCATGAGTTATATTTGTGGGCTAAAGGTGAAATAATCATATTTTGTTGATATATCTTATTAAAAATCACTGAAAATTTGGATATAAAACTTTTTTACTTAAAACACTACACAAATTACAAAGGTAATGTAAGTATATAATTCTTAATAACTAGAAAATGCAAATAGCAAAAATTACCCACATTGTCTTTTCCCAATGACAATCATAGTTATTTTGTTTTCTTCCAGTTTTTATTTTCTAGTTCATTTTCCTCCATACATGAAATTAAGCTGAGAGTCAATAATGTAGAGGTACAGTTCACTCTCTTTTCTCCTCTAATTTTCTCTGTGTCTCTATTGCTCTACCATGCTGCTATATGTCTGTATACATATGTGTGTAAAGGTATGTGTGTATATTATATAAAATACAACACATGCACATACATGCATATATTCAAACATACATATTTTTATTCTTTAAAAATGAGATCAAACTACATATTTGGTAACCAGATATTTTCCACTCAACAGTATATAATGAACATATTTCCATGTTATTACACCTTTCAAATAATCTTTGATGCAACTACAATTTATTTAACCTATTTTTGAGCAATTTGTTTCCTTAAGAATGTTGACTATAATAAGTAATAATACAGTCAACATTCTTGTAGTCAATAGCCTTGTTATTAGTGATGGTAGACTTCATTAAATTTGTGAAATGAAAAAATAATTCAGAATATTTAAGGAGTTAGTCAAACGCCTGTATCTAGTATTAAAATGTCAAAACATCCAGTGGGTTATGGAACTTAGGCTTTGAGACAGTCACTCAGGAGGTTTCACACTCTGAGGATTAGCCTTCTTGCTGCAGTGCATGTACATGTTGAGAAAAGTGTCATGGATCGCTTTGTAAGATCACATCAGTGCTACAGATAAATAAATTTCATAAGTAAAGCTAGGAACAGATTCATACTGCCAGGACTATAAGACATGGAATGGGAGTTTAATGGGTACAGAATTTCAGTTTTGCAAGATACAAAGAGTTCTGGAGATTGTTTGCACAACCATGTGAATATCCTCAAAATTATGTAACTGTACACTTAAAAAGTGATTGCATTATGTTGGGAAAGCTTATGTATATTCTAATATTTACAGTTAAATAGATTGAGCCCTATCAAGAAAACTCTCTTCTTTTTTCTTGGTGTACTTCTTATTTTTTTACTTATTTTTTATTTATTTATTTTTTTGAGGTACGTGGGCCTCTCACCGCTGCGGCCGCTCCCGCTGCAGAGCACAGGCTCCAGACGCACAGGCTCAGCGGCCATGGCCCACGGGCCCAGCCTCTCCGTGGCACATGGTATCCTCCCGGAACGGGGCACGAACCCGCGTCCCCTGCATCAGCAGGCGGACTGTCAACCACTGCGCCACCAGGGAAGCCCTTGGTGTACTTCTTTTAAGCAACAACAATGAAAAAAAGAAAGGGAGGAAGGAAGGGGAAGAAAGGAAAGAGAGAAAAGAAAGAAAGAAAAAGAAAAGGAAAGAGGGGAGCCAGACTAGAGCTCACTGGCTCATTCAGTCTAAAGCAGTGGTCCCCAACCTTTTTGGCACCAGGGACTGGTTTTGGGGAAGACAATTTTTCCACGGACTGGGGGCGGAGATGAGGATGGTTCAGGTGGTAATGCGAGCGATGGGGAGCAGCAGATGAAGCTTTGCTCGCTCATTGGTCACCTCCTGCTGTACGGCCCAGTTCATAACAGGTCACTGACAAATACCAGTCTGCAGCCCAGGAGTTGGGGAACTCTGGTTTAAATAATGAATCCTGAGTAGAATTATTTTTTAACTAGGGCTGAAATTCAGATATGCCCAAGTGTGGATGCTGAATCCAGACCCTGCAGCTGTGCCTCGACCCTGATGAGTGGAGGGAGTGGTCACTCTGTAGCTACTTGTTTCTCAGTAGATCTAGAGCTCAGAGTTACACTTTTAAAGTTTGTGATTGTGATCTCCACAAATGCTACCAGATGTTGATTGTTCCATATCAAAACTGTTAGTTCATCAAGTGGTGAACAAGCTGCCATATGCCAGACTCTTTAATGAAGCTTTTGGGATATGGCAGTAATAGACAGACACGGGAACTTATATGCAAGTTGGGAGGAGACAAACAGAAATCACTGAACAAAAAACAAAATAATTTTCGTGTCTGATAAATTCTGTGAAGAAGTTAAAATAATTTAATGTGATAAAGCATGACTGGGATCTAGAAGATTTTTAGCAATTTTTTTTTAGCAATAAGAATAGAGGAGGCATCTCTGAAGAAACAATATTTGAGTTGTGACCTGAAATGATGAGAAGACAACCCCAGGATGACTGTTGGAAGAATGGTCTAAGCAGAAGGCACACTGAGTGCAAAGGCTTTGAGGAGGAAAAAAGCCAGCATTGCTTGGTGATGAACAAGGAGCAGAGAGTAAGGAAATGAAGCCAGAAAGGTATGTAGGCTCTAACATATGCAAAGAGTTAGAAGCCATTTTAAGGAGTCTGAATTTAATTCCAAGTGCAATGGGAAGGTTTTAGTTTGGGACCTAAATTATCTGACATGTACTTTAAAAAGTTCCCTCAGGCTCCTGTGTGGGGGATAGCTTGTTGGAAGATTTCTTGCCTGTCCTGGTAGAGATTGATGGAGACTTGGTCTGGGGTTGTAGCAGTGGAGGTAATGAGAAGTGGTTGGATTTAAGATACAGTTGGGTGGTAGAAAAATAGACTTTTCTAATGGACTGAGTAGGAGATATGAAGGATAGTGAAAAGTCAACAACGACTTCAGGGTTTCATCATAGCCTGAGCCAGTGGATGGGTGGTGATGCCTTTTATTCAGATAAGCATGAAGGTGAAAGATTTTGGGGTGTGAGGGGTGGTGATAGATTTGAGGGAATTGGTCCTAGACATTTCAGAGCCTAGTAAAGAGATTAGGGGAAAGAGATGCTGATTGACCTGAGTATATGTCTGACCCTGCTTGCTCCTTAATTAATGTATACCTACCAAACCCCATGACACAGTTTCATTCAAGGGGCACTTCAAGCCTGGGCCATGATCTTTACCAGGATGCAGTCATGTCTTATGACAACCTATGCCTGGTATTAAGCCCAATCACACACAAGTCCAATAACTACTTCCCTTGCTGTTTGGTGAGTCTTTTCTGCCTTCTCCCACCATATTTAGTAGGGGCTACTTCAGTATATCATGTCCAGGGGTAATGGTAACAAAAGAGATTTCTCTGTGTTTTTACTTCCAGGAAGGTGCTTGCCCCATGTGACTTTTTTTTCCACTCTTTTTCCAGCAACTTTCTAATTTTGCATATCAATAAATATATGGGAAGATCAATGTTTGTCAAGCAAAACACAAACACAAATTAATATTCTATTCCAGAGCTAACAGCTGATAGATTCACAAAATACTGAATTCACAATTGTTTTATTGTGATTTATAATAAGAAAAATACATACATATGTAAGTGTATATATATTTATATATATATAATATATACATATATATATTGGTCTTCATCCCCATTTCTGGCACAGAGCTCCTAAAACCCTTGGACTTTTCTAATAAGTGATGACAGCAACATAGATGTCTTGTGTTATGTTAATGAGGTCACTTTTGGAAAGCCCTTAGGTAACTTAAGGATGGAGGCTGGTTGCCAGGAAACCCACCTATGTGATTGGAGAATTGGAATTTTCAGTCCTACCCCCTAACCTTTGGGGAAGGGAGAGGGGTTGGAGGTTGAATCAATTGACTATGTCTAATAATTTAATCAATCATGTTTATGTAATGAAACCTCCATAAAACCTCAAAAGGACGGGTTCAGAGTGTTTCAGGGTTGGTGAACACGTGGAAATTTGGAGAGAGTAGCATGCCTGGAGAGGGCATGGAAGCTCTGTGCCCTTACCCATATCTTTC
>NW_006770506.1:0-6752 GCF_000442215.2 Lipotes vexillifer | reverse complement strand
CCCTATGTATCTCTTGCATCTAGCTGTTCCTTAATTATATATTTTTATAATAAACCAGTAATCTAGTGAGTAAAATGTTTCTCCGAGTTCTGTGAAAACTCTAGCAAATTAAACCAACCCAAGAAGGGGGTCATGGGAACCTCCAATCTGCAGCCCATTGGTCAGAAGCACGGGTGATAACCTGGGCTTGTGATTGGCATCTGAACTGGGGTGGGGGACTGGGGTGTGAACACAACACAATCTTGAGGAACTGAGCCCTTATATTGTCAGAATGGAGTTGAATTGTAGACACCCAACTTGTGTCACAGAATTGCTTATTGGTGGTGTGGGAAAACCTCCACACATCGGAATCTTGAGTGCAGAACCCACTTAACCTGTTACAAAAGAGTATACAGTAAAAAATAAATCTCTGTACTGTTCTCAGCCCCTGTTATCACTTTCCAGAAAGCAACTGTCATTACTAGTTTTTTGTTTGTCCTTCCAAAGATGTTGCATATATTAAAAGTATATAATTATTTGCTCTCTTAACCCCTTCAAATGATAGTATACTGCATGTACTATTCTGCACATTGCTTATATCTTGGAAAACTTCCCAGATTAATGCATATAGAATTACCCTGTTCTTATTTATAGCTACATGCTATTACATTATATGGATATTTGATAGTGTATTCAAACAGTTCCCTTTTGAAAGCCAATCCTTTGGTGTTACAGTGTCAAGTAATAGATATGCTATTTTACTCGTGTACAAGGGAAACCAAGCAATAGATTTTCATCTAAAAATGAAAGAAAAAAAAAGCCAACAGGAATTATATAAGAGGAAAAAAAAAAGAGGCAAAAGGAAGAAGAAAAACGTGCTGACAATGTGTGTATGTGACCTGTATTTTTCTATCCTTGGGTAAGCTGCTGACTACCTGGCAGTGCTCAGAGGCCAGTTGGGGTATTCTGCCTTGGACCATCTGGATAGATCATTAGAGAAAACAATTTCAGTTGGTTACAGAGTCTTTGAAAAACCTTGAGATTGGAATCAATAAAGTATATCTGAAAGGCTGTCCCAGGAAAATCATTTTCTGTGTCTCTGGTTAGCAGTTTACCTTATTCAAGCCAGGACTACACCATTTCCCTCATTGGATTTCCTCACAAAAATACTGCAGGGAAGAATTTTGTACATGTGATTTTACATGTGGAAAAGTATAATGGTAGCATCAACGCTGACAACTGAATTGCTGGATTGAAAGATATGTGCATTTTAACTATGAGAGATGTTACCATACTGCCCTACACAACGGGGTAGAAGAGGGAGCACTCCCTTGCCTACACAATATACTGTCAACATTTTCCTCTTTACCTCCAACTCACATTTAATTTCTAGTATTTCAATACACAACTGACTTGATTTAGAACACAAGAATATTTCAAATTTTGCCAAGAAACTTAATTGCTCTTATTTTTCTTAAAACATGGAGCCATTTCTTTTTGTAGTTTTTAAATAGATATTTATTGGACTTATAATTGCTCACAATACTGTGTTAGTTTCTGTTGCACAACAAAGCAAATCAGCCATATGCATACACATATCCCCATATCCCCTCCCTCTTGAGCTTCCCTCCCATTCTCCCTATCCCACCCCTGTATGTCACCACAAAGCACTGAGCCAATCTCCTTGTGCTATGCTGCTGCTTCCCACCAGCCAACTATTTTACATTCAGTAGTGTATATATGTCGATGCTACTCTCACTTCACCCCAGCGTCACCCTCCCACCCCATATCATCAAGTCCATTCTCTATGTCTACGTCTTTATTCGTGCCCTGAAACTAGGTGCATCAGTACCACTTTTTTTTTACATTCCATATATATGCGTTTGCATAAGGTATTTATTTTTCTCTTGACTTTCTTCACTCTGTATGACAGACTCTAGGTCCATCCACCTCACTACAAATAACTCAATTTCATTTCGTTTTATGGCTGAGTAATATTCCATTGTATATATGTGCCACATCTTTTTTATCCATTCATCTGTCAGTGGACATTTAGGTTGGTTCCATGTCCTGGCTGTTGTAAATAGTGCTGCAAGGAACATTGTGGTGCATGTCTCTTTCTGAATTATGGTTTTCTCAGGGTATATGCCCAGTAGTGGGATTGCTGGGTCATATGGTAGTTCTACTTTTAGTTTCTTAAGGAAGCACCATACTATTTTCCATAGTGGTTGTATCAATTTACATTCCCACTGACAGTGTAGGAGGGTTCCCTTTTCACCACACCCTTTCCAGCATTTATTGTTTCCAGCTTTTTTCATAATGACCATTCTGACCAGGGTGAGGTGATATCTCATTATAATTTTGATTTGCATTTCTCTAATAATTAGTGATGTTGAGGGTCTTTTCATGTGCCTCTTGGCCATCTGTATGTCTTCCTTGGTGAAATGTCTATTTAGGTCTTCTACCCATTTTTTAACTGGATTGTTTGTTTTTTTTTTGAATTTAGCTGCATGAGCTGTTTGTATATTTTGAAGATCAATCCTTTGTCTATTGTTTCATTTGCAAATATTTTCTCCCATTCGGAGGGTTGTCTGTTTTTTTCTTCTTCTTTTTTTTGGTACGTAGGCCTCTCACTGTTGTGGCTGCTCCCGTTGTAGAGCACAGGCTCCAGACGCGCAGGCTCAGTGGCCATGGCTCACGGGCCCAGCCGCTCTGCAGCATGTGGGATCTTCCTGGACTGGGGCACAAACCCGCGTCCCCTGCATCGGCAGGCAGACTCTCAACCACTGCGCCACCAGGGAAGCCCTGGAGGGTTGTCTTTTGTCTTCTTTATGGTTTCCTTTGCTGTGCAAAAGCTTTTAAGTTTACTTAAGTCCCATTTGTTTATTTTTGTTTTTATTTCTGTTACTCAAGGAGGTGGGTCAAACAAGATCTTGCTGTGGTTTATGTCAAAGAGTGTTTTTCCTAAATTTTCCTCTAACAGTTTTATAGTTTCTGGTCTTACATTTAAGTCTTTAATCCATTTGGAGTTTATTTTTGTATATGGTGTTGGGTAGTGTTCTAATTTCATTCTTTTACATGTAGCTATCCAGTTTTCCCAGCACCATTTATTGAAGAGGCTCTTTTCTCCATTGTATGTTCTTGCCTCCTTTGTCATAAATTAGATGCCTATATGTGCATGGGGTTATCTCGGGGCATTCTACCCTGTACCACTCATCTATATTTCTGTTTTTGTGCCAGTACCATACTGTCTTGATTACTGTAGCTTTGTGCTATAGTTTGAAGTCAGGGAGCCTGATTCCTCCAACTCAGTTTTTCTTTTCTCAAGATTGCTTTGGCTATTCAGGGTCTTTTGTGTCTCCATACGAATTGTAAGATTTTTTGTTCTAATTCTGTGAAGAATGCTATTGGTAATTTGATAGGGATTGCATTGAACCTGTAGATTGCTTTGGGTAGTATAGTCATTTTCACAATATTGATTCTTCCAATCCAAGACCATGGTATATTTCTCCATCTGTTTATGTCATCTTTGATTTCTTTCATAAGTGTTTTATAGTTTTCTGAGTATAAGTCTTTCACCTCCTTAGGCAGGTTTATTCCTAGGTATTTTATTCTTTTTGTTGCAATGGTAAATGTGAGTGTTTCCTTAATTTCTCTTTCTGATTTTTCATTGTTGGTATATAGGAATGCTAGAGATTTCTGTGCATTAATTTTGTATCCTGCAACCTTACTAAATTCATTGATTAGTTCTAGTAGTTTTCTGGTGGCATCTTTAGGATTTTCTGTGTATAGCATCATGTCATTGGCAAACAGTGACAGTTTTACTTCTTCTTTTCCAATTTCTATTCCTTTTATTTTTTTTCTTCTCTGATTGCTGTGGCTAGGACTTCCAAAATTATGTTGAATAAGAGTGGTGAGAGTCGACATCCTTCTCTTGTTCCTGATCTTAGAAATGCTTTCAGTTTTTCACCATTGAGTATGATGCTTGCTGTCGGTTTGTCATATATGGTCTTTATTATATTGAGGTAAGTTCCCTCTATGCCTATTTTCTGGAGACTTTTTATCATAAATTGGTGTTGAATTTTGTCAAAATCCATTTCTGCATCTATTGAGATGATCATATGGTTTTTATTCCTTAATTTGTTAATGTGGTGTATCACATTGATTGATTTGTGTATATTGAAGAATCCTTGCATCACTGGGATAAATCCCACTTGATCCTGGTGTGTGATCCTTTTAATGTGCTCTTGGATTCTGTTTGCTAGTATTTTGTTCAGGATTTTTGTATCTTTGTTCATTAGCCTGTAATTTTTTGTGTGTGTGATATCTTTTTCTGGTTTTGGTATTAGGGTGATGGTGGCTTCATAGAATGAATTTGGGAGTGTTTCTCTCTTTGCAATTTTTTGGAAGAGTTTGAGAAGGATCAATGTTAGCTCTTCTCTAAATGTTTGATAGAATTCGCCTATGAAGCCATCTGGTCCTTGACTTTTCTTTGTTGGAAGATATTAAATTACCATTTCTATTTCATTACTTGTGATAGGTTTGTTTAGATTTTCTAATTCTTCCTGGTTCAGTCTTGGAAAATTGTACCTTTCCAAGAATTTGTCCGTTTCTTCGTGGTTGTCTATTTTATTGGCATATAGTTCTTTGTAGTAGTCTCTTATAATCCTTTGTATTCCTGCAGTGTCAGTTGTAATTTCCCCTTTTTCTTTTCTAATTTTATTGATTTGCATCCTCTCACTTTTTTTCTTGATGAGTCTGGCTAAGGGTTTATCAATTTTGTTTATCTTCTCAAAGAACCAGCTTTTAGTTTTATTGATCTTTGGTATTGTTTTCTTCATTTCTATTTCATTTATTTCTGCTCTTATCTTTATGATTTCTTTCCTTCTAATGACTTTGGGTTTTCTTTGTTCTTCTTTCTCTAGCTGTTTTAAGTGTAGGGTTAGATTGTTTATTTGAGATTTTTCTTGTTTCTTCAGGCGTGGTTGAATTGGTATAAACTTCCTTCTTGGAACTGCTTTTGCTGCATCCCATAGGTTTTGGGTTGTCCATTTCCATTGTTATTTGTCTCTAGGTATTTTTTATTTCTTCTTTGATTTCTTCAGTGATCTCTTGGTTATTTAGTAGTACAGTGTTTAGTCTCCATGTATTTGTGTTTTTTACAGTTTTTTTTTCCTGTAATTGATTTCCAATCTCATAACGTTGCTGTCAGAAAAGATGCTTGATATGATTTCAATTTTCTTAAATTTTCTGAGGCTTGATTTGTGACCCAAGATGTGATCTATCCTGGATAATGTTCTGTGTGCATTTGAGAAGAAAGTATAATCTTCTGTTTTCAGATGGAATGTCATATAAATATCAATGAAATCTATCTGCTCTATTGTGTCATTTAAAGCTTCTCTTGCCTTACTAATTTGATGATCTGTCCATTGGTGTAAGTGAGGTGTTAAAGTCCCCCACTATTACTGTGTTACTGTCAATTTCCTCTTTTATAGCTATTAGCATTTGCCTTGTGTATTGAGGTGTCCCAATATTGGGTGCATATATATTTATAATGGTCATATCTTCTTCTTGGATTGATCCCTTGATCATTATGTACTGTCCTTCCTTGTCTCTTGTAACATTATTTTAAAGTCTATTTTATCTGATATGAGTACTGCTACTCCAGCTTTCTTGATTTCCATTTGCATGGAATATTTTTTTCCATCCCCTCACTTTCAGTCTGTATGTGTCTGTCCCTATGTCTGAAGTGGGTCTCTTGTAGACAGCATATATATGGGTTTTGTTTTTGTATCCATTCAGCAAGCCTGTGTCTTTTGGTTGGAGCATTTAATCCATTCATATTTAAGGTAATTATCAATATGTATGTTCCTATTATCATTTTCTTAATTGTTTTGAGTTTCTTTTTGCACGTCCTTTTCTTCTATTGTGTTTCCCACTTACAGAATTTCCTTTAGCATTTGTTCCTTTAGCTGGTTTGGTGGTGCTGAATTCTCTTAGCTTTTGCTTATCTGTAAAGCTTTTGATTTCTCTGTCCAATATGAATGAGATCCTTGCCAGGTAGAATCATCTTGATTGTAGGTTCTTCCATTTCATCACTTTACATATATCATGCCACTCCCTTCTGGTTTCTAGAGTTTCTGCTGAGAAATCAGCTGTTCACCTTATGGGAGTTCCCTTGTATGTTACTTGTTATTTTCCCCTTGTTGCTTTTAATTCCTTTTTTTTGTCTTTATTTTTTGTCAATTTGATTACTATGTGTTTTGGCATGTTTCTTCTTGGGTTTATCTTTCCTGGGACTCTCTGTGCTTCCTGAATTTGGGTGGCTATTTCCTTTCCCATGTTAGGGAAGTTTTTGACTATAATCTCTTCAAATATTTTCTTGAGTCCTTTCTCTCTCTCTTCTCCTTCTGGGACCCCTATAATGTGAATGTTGGTGAGTTTAATGTTGTCCCAGAGGTCTCTTATGCTGTCCTTCATTTCTTTTCATTCTATTTACTTTATTCTGTCCCACAGCCGTGAATTCCACCATTCTGTCTTCCAGGTCACTTATCCATTCTTCTGCTTCAGTTATGCTGCTATTGATTTCTTCTAGTATATTTTCATTTCAGTTATTGTATTGTTCATCTCTGTTTGTTTGTTCTTTTTTTTTACCCCCCCAGGAATTTATTTTGTATTTTTTTACATTCACTTATTTTATTTTATTTTATTTTTTGTTTTTGTTTTTTTTAACATCTTTATTGGGGTATAATTGCTTTACAATGGTGTGTTAG
>NW_006770505.1:0-203 GCF_000442215.2 Lipotes vexillifer | reverse complement strand
CCTTTCTTGGTATTCCATAGCTATTTTGTGATTATATATTTCATATATATTAGTACATGTCTGTTAACCCCCATATCTTAATTCATACATTCCTTCCACCTTTCCATTTGGTTAAACATAATTTGGTTTTCTGAATCTATGAATGTGCTTCTCTTGGTAATTATTTCATGGGTATCAATTTTTATGTAACACCTATAAGTGAT
>NW_006770504.1:0-5057 GCF_000442215.2 Lipotes vexillifer | reverse complement strand
AAAAAAAAAAAAAAAAAAAAAAAAACTACAATGAGATATCATCTCACACTTGTTAGAATGGCTATTATATTTTTTAAAAACTCAAAAGATAACAGCAAGTGTTGGTAAGGGTGTGGAGAAACTGGAGGCTTGTACACTGTCAGTGAGAATATAGAATGGTGTGGCCATTATGGAAAACAATATGGATGTTCCTCAAAAAATTAAAAATAGAACTACCATATGATCCAGTAATCCCACTTCTGAGTGTATACTCAAAATAATTGTAATCATGATCTCAAATAGATGCCTGTACTCCCATGTTCATTGCAACATTGTTCATAATAGCCAATATATGGAAACAACCCAAATACCATTGGTGAATAGGTTTTAATATGTGGAAATACATACAATGGAATATTATCCAATATTTAAAAAGAAGGAAATCCTGCCATTTGCAACAACATGGATGAACCTACAAGACTTTATGCTAAGTAAAATAAGCCAATCATATAATGAAAAATGATGTATGATTTCATTTATATTTGATATCTAAACCAGTCAAACTCATAGAAGCAGAGAATAAAATAGTGGTTGCCAGGGGATGGGGAAAGGAGAAATTGAGGAGTTGTTGCTCATTGGGTATAAAGTTTCTGTTATGCAAGATGAATAAGTTCTAGAGATCGGCTTGCTATATAATAAAGTACCTGTAGTTAAAAACACAGTATTGTAAATTTTAAAATACATTAAAAGGAGAGATCTTATGTTAACTGTTCTTACCACAACAAACAAACAAAACATAAAAGAGCATAGGAAACTTTTGGAAGTGATGGATATGTCTAGTATCTTGTGTGGTGATAGTACCAAGAGTGTATGCATATGTCTAAACTCAACAAGATGTATACATTAAATATAAGCAACTTTTGTATATCAAATATACCTCAATAAAGCTAAAAAGATAATAATTTTTTGTGATTTTAAGCCACCAAGTGTGTGATAACTTGTTACAGCAACAGTAGATAACAAATATACCTTACCTTAGGGTAAGATTGCACTGTGTTACCAACACCATATAGAGGACACATTTAGTAGATTATTTTGTTGATATGACGTAAAGAATGCAGCTCCAGAATCACTTTGCTGAACACCTGAAACTAACACAATATTGTAAATCAACTATACTTCAATAAAAAAATAATGCAGTTCCCTCAACCACACTGACTAGATACAGTACTGAAGTTGACCACTCACATATATAGAGAGAGTGGATGCAAATGAAGATCTGATTGAGCTTTATAAGGCATGGCAATCTTAGAGATCATTTCACTTATAAGCACTTTTCATATTTTTCACCGGTTCTGTTTAACTAGCTCTTGAGGATCTTAGAAAAGATCATTGGGCATTTTGAGATAACTGTTTTCCATTGCACTATCTCCATGTCCACAAAACATCATATTATCATGAGTATGAATGATGTCTATTTTTACTAATTTTATTTCTGCAGCAAGTATTCTTGGGTCCTGCTTCTTGAAAGCTGGAAAGATTTTTCTAGAAAAAATCTTTTCAATAGGCTATTTTGTGCTGTCCTGTATACACAAAACAAGCTTTATGCACCTAGCCTTACTAGGGCATATATTTTGAGTTGTTTTTCTAGCCATAAAGAAGAATTTTCCTGAACCATCTACCCACCTAGCCACAAGTGTTCCATCCAAAATAAATAGCCAGCATTTCATTGGCCAAGATCAAAATGTAGACTGAGACAATGATTGTGTGGATGAACTAGAAAGAAGTTGATTGGCCTTTATAACACCTGAACCCATGAAGTTGTCTCATTAGTAACCAGGTAAACTAACAGAAAAAAAATAATATTTCAACTTTAGCTTTGAGAATTATTATCTTAGCATCTTCTGTTTAGCACAGTATTGAGCAAAAGGCTATCTCTTCTTTGTATCAAACATCTTAAAATAAACATCCAAGTAGATGAGACTGTTAATATCTCATGCTGAACTGAATGTTTTACAAAGGATATATTTTGTTTTTTAAACTGAACTCTTGTATATTTATATACTATATACCACATGTATACAAGTCCTTTTTTCAGGTGGCTGGCTCCTACAGTAACAGCTAACAGAGGAACAGGAAATTTGACTGAAACCATGTTTAAAATAATACATGTGATGCAAATACTTCAAGATTCTAATTCCAAACTTTTAAAGTTTTCTCCTTAATTTCAGTACAACCATATGGCATTTCTGGGTGAAAAATTGTCACAGGCAGCTTTTGTTTTCATGGGTAATTAAATTTGCTCCAATCAAACAGTTCTCAAGGTAGATATTGTAGTTTGACATGGGCCTTTCACCTCTTCTCTGCGGCTTCTTTTCTTTCTTTCTTTTTTTTTTTGGCATGTGATATTAAACAAAAATTATTGACGTATAATTGACAAACACAGTGATAAGATATTTAACGTGTACAACATGATGATTTGATATGCATATACATTTTAAGAGAATTCTCCCCATCAAGTTCATTAATACACCTATCACCTCACATATTTACCTTCTTTTTTTTAGTTAAAACATCTAAGTTCTACCCTCTTAGCACTTATATAATATAGTGTTATCAACTATATATTATATCTTCAGTCTTTATACATCTTACAACTGAAAGCTTTTACTCTTTCACCAAACTCTCCTTATTTTCCATGCCCTCCAGCCCCAGCAACCACTTTTTTCCTCTCTGTTTCTATGACTTCAACTTTTTTTCGGTTCCACATATAAGTGATAGTATGTGGTATTTGTCTTTCTCTGACTTATTTCACTTAGCATAATGCCCTCCAGGTTCATCTATGTTGTCCCAAATGACAAGATTTCCTTCTATTTTAAAGCTGAATAATATTCCTGTTTGTGTGTGTATATACACATTATACTGATTACATTTTCTTTATCCATTCATCTGTGCACAAACACTTAGGTTGTTTTTATACTTTGGCTAACTTGAGTAATGCTGCAATAAACATGTAAGTACAGGTGTCTCTCTGAGATAATGATTTCATTTCCTTTGGATATATACCCAGAATTGGAATTGTTGGATCCTATGGTAGTTCTATATTTAATTTCTTGAGGAACATCTATACTGTTTTACATAGTAGCTGTACCAGTTTACATCCCCACCAACAGTGCACAAGGGTTTGCTTTTCTCCGTATCCTTGCCAGCATTTGTTATCTTTTGTCTTTTTGATCACATACATCCTAAGAGATGTGAGGTGATATCTCTTTGTGATTTTGCATTTCCCTGATGATTGGTAATGTCGAGCACTTTTTCATGTACCTTATGGCCATTTGTATGTTTTCTTTGGAACAATGTCTATTCAGATCCTTTGCCCATTTATTAACTGGGTTATTGGATATATTTGTTATTGAATTATATGAGTTTCTGGAACATTTTGGATATTAACCTCTTATCAGATGTATGATTTGCAAATATTTTCTACCATTTCATAAGTTGTCTTTTCATTTTGTTGATAGTTTCCTTTGCTGTGCATAAACCTTTTAGTTTGATGTAGTCCCACTTGATTATCTTTGCTTTTGTTGCCCTTTCTTTTGCCAAGGCCAGTGTCATGAAGCTTACCACTTATGTTTTCTTCTAGTTTTATGACTCAGGTCTAACATTCAAGCCTTTAATCCATTTTGAGTTGATTTTTGTGTATGGTGTAAGATAGGGATCCAGTTTCATTGTTTTGCATGTGGCTCTACAAATTTCCCAGCACCATTTATTGAAGAGACTATTTCCTCATTGTATATTCTTGGCTCCTTTGTTTTAAATTAATTGCTCATATAAGCGTAGGTTTATTTCTGGGTTTCTCTGTATTGTTCCGTTGACCTATGTGTCTTTTATGGCAATGCCATACTGCTTTGATTACTGTAGCTTTGTTATATAGTTTGAAATAAGGAATTGTGATGCCTCCATCTTCGTTCTTCTTTCTCAAAATTGTTTTGACTATTTGACTATTTTGATTCTATACAAATTTTAGGATTGTTTACACTACTTCTGTAGAAAATGGCATTGGAATTTTGATAGGGATTGCATTGAATCTATAGATCATTTTGTGTAATATCAGCATTTTAACAATATTAATTCTTCCAGTCCACGAACAGAGGATGTCTTTTCACTTATTTATGTCTTCTTCAGTTTCTTTCATCAAAGTCTTATAGTTTTCAGTGTACAGCTCTTTCACATCTTTGGTTTATTAAGTAGTTTATTTTTTGATACTATTGTAAATGGAATTGTTTTCTTTCTGATCATTCATTGTTAGTGTATAGAAAGACAGTTACGTTTTTGATTTTGTACCCTGCAATTTTACTAAATTTGTTTATTAGTTTTTCTGGTGGAATCTTTAGGATTTTCTATGTATAATATGTCATTTGCAAATAGAGACAATTTTGCTTCCTCCTTTCTGATTTGGTTGCCATTTACTTATTATTATGATTAATTACCCTAATTTCTCTGGCTAGGACATCTAATAGTATGTTGAATAAAAGTGGTGAGTGGGCATCCTTGTGTTGTTCCTGACCTTACAGGAAAAGGTTTTAGTTTTTCACCATTGAGAATGATGTTTGCTGTAGGCATGTCATATATGGCCTTTATTATGTTGAGGTATGTTCCCTCCATGCCCACTTTCTGGAGAGTTTTCTTAATCATAAATGAATGCTGAATTTTTTCCAATGCTTTTTCTACGTCTATTGAGGTAATCATATGATTTTTATTCTTCATTTTGTTAATGTGCTGTATCATAATCATTGATTTGTGTCTGTTGAACCAGCCTAGTACCCCTGGAATAAATCTTACTTGATCGTGGTGTATGATCCTTTTAATGTATTGTTGAAATTCGGTTTGCATTTATATTCATCAGGGGTATTACTTGTAATTTTCTTTTCTAGTAATGTCCTCCTCTGGCTTTGCTATTAGGGTAGTGCTGGCCTCATAAAATGAGTTTTGAAGTGCTCGCTCCTTTTCTATTTTTTGGAAGAATTTGGGAAGGATTGATATTAGTTTTTTTTTTTTTTTTTTTTTTTATTTTTTTT
>NW_006770503.1:0-2878 GCF_000442215.2 Lipotes vexillifer | reverse complement strand
CCCGTGTCCCCTGCATTGGCAGGCGGATTCTTAACCACTGCGCCACCAGGGAAGCCCCCTTCAAAGTATTTTTAAAAATTGAATGATTATATCCTGAGTGAAATAGGTAACACTTTATTTTATAAATGGGGAAGATAATGGACAGATGAATGGCTTTTCAGCCTTTCAATGATAATCTCACTTAGAATTAAGAATAGCATTCTTGTGTTAGATTGTCTGTGAAAGATTTAATACACTTCCTTGAGAAAAGTAGGGGAAAATTATTTTCAGCCGAAAATTACTTTTGGATCCTATTCACAAACTTGAATAATAAAGACAGGAGATTTCATTATAGGGCTAGTTTGTATATCTCTCTCATTATGTTACATACCGACCTACATGCCAGCAGAAGGTAGAACACCAGGATGTTAGTGTCCTAGAGACCATTCAAAAAGACATTTCACTCCTCAAATCTGGGGTCAGAGCTTACCAAGAGAAATCTGTCCAGCTTAGATTCTTCTTTTAATCTTTAGCAGTGTTAAAGTTGGCTTTCTCGGGTAGAAAAAAAACAGGTAGAGAGGATAGAGTTTCTAACCCTTTAAGCCTTAATTAGCATTAGCAAAGGGATCTTCTGAAATTAGATAATCTTTGGCCACAGTTTCTTAGATGCTATTACTTGGATCACATTCACTCCCGTCTGTATTCACCTTGATACTTGAATTTTTATTATTTTGAGACCATTTTGGCAATTTTCTTGAGATTTATCTCTTAGGTAATAATTCTAGGTTACAGTAATTTTTACAGACGTTTGTTGTGGGTACAAATTTGGGCGGGCAAATCGCTCATTTAATTTTTTTTTTTGAGAACTTGACTCTTGTTTCTAAATATTTTTATATTTTAGCTTTGAAAAATGCCTCAAGTGTGCAAAGACCAAAGAAAAATTTTGTAATTGAAAAAAGTATCCTCTTGGACACCTTTTTTTAAAAAAAAAAAAGGTAGATAGCCTTTGTTTTAATTTGAGTCCATTATTCTTTGTTCCTACTATTATTTCAGGCATTCTGTGATTTTGGTGGATTTGTAACTTTTAGTTTGAATACAAACATGTAAAAATAAGTATTTTCAGCTGGCTAAACAGAACTCTGACTCAGAGAGGGAGAAGTGAAACTAAATAGAATACAGAGTCCTAAGAGTTCTCAGGATAGGTATAAATACACATTTCAAAGGATTCTTAGTTTGTATATTTTAGTTGTCCTAAGAACAGTTTTACTTAGTTGGTACTCGGTCAAAACTAACAGAGTATTTAAAAATCATAGTTATCTTCTAAATGTTCTTATTTGACCCAGAATTGGCCTAAAAACAAAGTTTGTTTTTATTCGCATAAAATCTTACCAAAATAACATGCCTTTGTGGCTAACTAGGCCAATAAACTGTTAATCATTTAATTTAAAGTACAAGACAGTCAGAAAAATAGAGGCTTGGAAATTCAGTGTAGCTATGGACCTACTTAGTTATAAAATTTTTTAGACTTTTTTTTTAGCGCTAAGCATATAATTTGAAACAATCCACTAACTCTTTATAGTGTATTACATTGAGAACCTGTTTTTAAATCTCTTTAAAAATATAGAATATCATTAAAATATAGTTTTCTCTTATAGAGAAATAATGATTCTAAGTTCAAATTTGCATTTGCTATCTTTATAAGAACTGTGCCTTTTCTTCTGAATTCTACTGCAGGACTAATTCTTTGAATTTATCATCCTTGTTTCATTTTTATATAGTCTACAAATTTAGATATACACTATTCACACATAAAACTGATTTGTTATGGTAGAATTATAGATATTGGTAAATATTTGTTGAATATCCATTGCTATGTTTTAATAAATAGAGTGTTTTATATTTGAGCATGTTTTCGTATTCTAGTGACTAAGGTAATTTTATTAGTAAGGATTTTACCAGTGAAAGTACTGTAAAGCGAGCACAGCTGTTCTTTATAGCTCCTCTATAAATGAGTGCTTAATGAAGTAGAATGTAGGTTATAATACACAATACACATATTTTAAAGCTTGTTTTTTCCCCAGCAAATATTATTGGGCCTTAATAGGCACTTTTTGGCCCTGAGAATATAGTGGAGAGCTAAACAGACATTCTCTCTGACCATGTAAGAAGAACTACTCTTAGAACTGCTCCAGATTTTTATTCTGTGATGAAATAAATTTTGCTTTCACTAAATGCTTTTCTGCAGAGAAAATTTCATGTAATTATTTTCATGAGTTAAGAATCATGAATTGATTAAGGAGCATCCTACCCTCCGGAGAAGAACCAGTGCACAGATAGAACCATGGAAATTGGCTTGGCCTAGATCTACACCCTGGAGATTATGTGTGGTCTTGCGGGCCCTTAGAACCAGTCTGACTTCTCTACCGTGGGGCAGCAGTCCCCAAAGACGTCTGGAATACCCCTGAATGCTGTACATACTCAGATTCTTCTTCCTCCTGAAAAAACCTTTATGTAGCACATGTTTTTGCTTTAAAAATAGAAAGTAAACTTTATCTCCAGCTTGAAACAAATGACCATAGAAATATTTTAGTCTATTTGCAGTTTTAAGGCCTTGAAACTATTGTTTGTTGTATTTACAGTAAAGCAATGTCATAACAGTATTAAAGAAAACTTGTAAATACCACACATAAAAAAATTTCACCCATAATCTCATGTGAAAATTTCATTTTTTATGTTCTCATCTAGTCTTTGTCCACATGCATACATATTTTCCCATACTTATTTTATAATCAATATACAAATTTTGTTCTGATTTTTAAAAATTTAACAGTAAATGGATACTTTACCATATTCCTTAATTACTTCTTTGAATATCTTTTTTTTTTTTTTTTTTTTTTGG
>NW_006770502.1:0-1322 GCF_000442215.2 Lipotes vexillifer | reverse complement strand
TTTTGTGATCTGTTTTGTCTTGTTTATTTTTAGTCCATTTGCGCAGCCGTGGCATTTTTCTACAGTAACTACCTTCTCCTTCATTGGCAACTCCTGGTCATGGTGATGTTTGGGTTTTTTGGAACTGTTTCCTTCTTCACTGTGGAGTGGGAAGCTGCTGCCATTGTAGCCCGGGGCTCTGACTACCGAAGTATTTGATGCCCACGAGAGGAGGCTGCCTCCTCAGACAGCTCGGCTGGGCGGCAGGGCTCGGTGGAGGAGGCCCGCTCTCATCTTCACAGTACACTGGAGGATGTTTAGGATGGAAAAATCAGAGATTTAAGACTGCTAAATCTGCCAGAGTTGGATTCAAGTTTACAGATGTTAGTTGTTCAAAACTAGTGGAATAAGGGAGACTCGTACTGTCGATTATGATTGTTCAAAGATGTTGTTTTTTCAGTTCATCTGTCTCGTGTTCCTTTTGATCATGTTATAAATGTGTAGGTGTTTTCTTCTCCCCCTGTTCTCTTTGAACGATCATGCTTTGATTGAAACTACTAGGCCATATGTCATATAAAGACTCCTGCTGGGTATGGCGTATGTGTTACTATGTAATAAAAGGGAGCATATGCCACCCCACACGTGTCTGGGAATGACATTTAAATAAATCATGTGATGCTGAAATGGAATCTGAAAAGATTTGCACATTCTTTCTCTTTAAATGTTTTTGTTTGATAAAGTTTTCTTACCTTGTAGTTCATAGCAAGGGGGGGCGCTAATCAAGTATTATGCAATGAGGTGAAAATTGTCTTAAGTTTTAAAAACAGGAATCTAACATTTGTAAATGAACAAAAACACATTTACTGGGGGAGGATTTTGCTAGTAATTTTCCTGGAGGATGCAGTGCATTAAAAAAAACAAACCCCAAAACATGTAGTGAGGTCTAAGCTATGGTGGCAGGCTGCCGTCACTTATATATCTTCTTACAGCAGACACCATTCCATAAGCGTGTCTGGGAATGGAATGTAACTATCTGGGGAGATGTTTAAATGGAAATGTTAACTTTAATCCATAAGAGCTTAAAACAATTATTTTAATTGAGGTATAATTCAAACACCATAAAATTCACCATTGTAAAGTATACAATTTAGTGTTTTTTTTGGTACATTCACAAGGTTGTACAACTGTCACCATTATCTTTTCTTTTTTGTTTTTTTGTGGTACGCGGGCCTCTCACCGTTGTGGCCTCTCCCGTCGCAGAGCACAGGCTCTGGACGCATAGGCTCAGCGGCCACGGCTCACGGGCCCAGCCACTCCGCGGCATGTGGGATCTTCCCAGACCG
>NW_006770499.1:0-220 GCF_000442215.2 Lipotes vexillifer | reverse complement strand
GTAGAGCTCTGGCATAAGTTATAACCCAACCCAGCTCTACAGAGAGCTCTGCATGGAATCCTGAGACTACACTCAGCCATAATAATGTGATTCTGTTTTTCATTTGCTTTTCTTCCTTGCTTAACTTTCCCTGGCCACTCTGACAAACTTTCAGGCCTTCCTGGGCCACTCACTAACTTTATTCCATTTAATGTCATCCAGATTCCCAAGAAAATTACTA
>NW_006770498.1:0-202 GCF_000442215.2 Lipotes vexillifer | reverse complement strand
CAGGGGAGTGTCTGTGTGGGCGAAATTCCCTCCGTTTCTTGCTAACACCGGAATTAACACTGCCCCGCTCTGAAGCTTAAAAGTGTTTCAGGCGCGTGATCTTAACCCGCCTCCTAAACTGGCTGTTCCGGGGTCGTCAGAGCCACCGGGCGGGCGGGGGCCTCGCGTGCGCCTAGAACACGGACACCGTCCCGGGCTCTGC
>NW_006770497.1:0-3553 GCF_000442215.2 Lipotes vexillifer | reverse complement strand
GTCTTCTGCCAGCATTCAGTAGGTGTTCTGTAGGAGCTGTTCCACATGTAGATGTATTTCTGACGTATTTGTGGGGAGGAAGGTGATCTCCACTTCTTACTTTTCTGCCTTCTTAAAGCTTCTCCTCTCTACATACTTTTATAATCAGTGCTGATTACCTGGTGGTGCAATCTTCCATATTTTGTTTCCTTCAGAATGTTTGGCTATTCTTGGTCCTTTTCATTTTCATTAAGTTTTAAAATCTGTTTGTACAGTTTTTACCCCCCAAAACCCCACCTACTCAAATATTTTATTGTATTTTTCTGAATAAAGACATCAATTAGACATTAATATCTTTACAATATTGAGTTTTCCAAACCATTAACATAATATATCACTCTTTTGTTTCTCTATAATTCTTTTTAATATATATTTTAATTTTCTAAGTAGAGGCCTGTCATGTATTTTGTTTGATTTATACACATGTATTATGCTTTTTGATATTTATTTTTCTAAATGATTTTGTGTATACATGCATAAATAATTTTTGTATATCAAACCTTTATCCAGTGTGTTTGCTATATTTATATACTTATTTGTATTGCTTATCAGTAGATTTTTAAATTTTCCATCTATTCTTGTATCATTTTGCAATGGCCACCAGTAATACACTGAATAAAAGAATGATGAGTATTCTCATCTGGTTTGATTTTGGGAGGGAAGTCTATACTATTTTATTATTAGGCATGTATGTTACATGCAGGTCTTTTGAAATATTTCTTACTAGATCAAAAGTGGTTCCATTTTGTTCCTAGTATTCTAAGATTTTTTTATCATAAACAGGATTTCAACTTAATCAAATTATTTTTCTACATCTGGGTAATCAAATGAATTCTTCCTATTTCAGTTACTATGTTAAAATTACATAAATGGTTTTTTTAAAGTTATACCAACCTTGCATTGCTAAAATAAATGCAACATGGTCATATATATATATATTTTTTTCATTGTATATAGTTTGGTAGTATTTGGCTTAGCATGTTTTTCCATCTATGACAAGAGAAAATATACTGGTAATTTTTTGGTAATGCCCTCATCAATTCTTGCTATCAAGACTTTGTAGTATGGTGGGACAAGATGGCAGAGTAGAAAGATGCTGGGCTTTCCTCCTCCCAAGGCCACACCAAAATTACAAGCACATATAGGCAAACTATCTCTGAGAATAACCTGAGGATTAACATAAAAGATTTTTCCACAACTAAAGATAAAAAGAAAAAGTCACATTGAGATGCGTAGGAGGGATGGAGACATGGTCTGGCTGGGACCCACAACCCAGCACTGTGACCTACAGGTGTAGGGATATCACAGCCTCAGAGGTTCTGTATCGGGATCCCCACTCTGGGGGACCTGTACCAGAAAGATGAGCCCCCATAATATCTGGCTTTGAAATCCAGTGAAGATATCCAGAAAAGGGAACCCTCATGTACCCTCGTTGGTGGGAATGTAAATTGGTGCAGCCACTATGGAAAACAGTATGGAGGTTCCTATAAAAATTAAAAATAGAATTACCATACAATCCAGAAATTCCCTTTCTGGGTGTTTACCTGTTAAAAAAAGGCTAATTTGAAAAGATATATGCACCCCTATGTTTATTGCAGCATTATTTACAATAGCCAAGATACTGAAGAAACCTCCCTATCAACAGATGAATGGATAAAGATGAGATATCTATATCTATAATCTATACCTATAAAATGGACTATTACCTAGTTGTAGAAGAGAATGAAGTCTTGCCTTCTGTAACAACATAGATGTACCTAGAGAGTATTAGGCTAAGTGAAAATATCAAGCAGAGAAAGACAAGTACCAAATGATCTCACTTATATGTGGAATGTCAAAAACAAAACAAACATAAAAACAACAAAATAGAAACAGACTTATAGATACAGAGAGCAAACTGGTGGTTGCCAGAGGGGAGGTAAGTGGGGTATTGGGTGAAATAGATGAAGGGGATTAAGAAACACAAATTTTCAGTTATAAAATTAATAAATCACAGGGATATGCTATACAGACTAAGTTGTATAATCAATAATACTTTAAGTTTTGTTTGACGGATGGTTACTAGACTTATATGTCGAATCACTATGCCATACCCTTTAACTAATATAATATTGTATATCAGCGATACTTCAGTTTTAAAAATTGTGGAATAAAACACTATAGGATTTATACAGCAATATATGATCCTTTGTTTACAAGATTTAAGGAGATTTTGGTGCTATCTCTATATTCTGGAATAGTTTACATTAGTTTGGTATAAACTTTGCCATATACATTTGGAAGAATCCAAAATTTATTTATGAATAATTAATTTAGGTAAATTTAAGAGTGTTCCATTTTCTGTATCTTCTTGTGTCAATTTTTAAATTGTGTTTGAACATAAATCGTCTTCCTCTAAATTTTCACATATCAATATATGTGTTTAGAATATTACCTTAATATTATGTTTTTAAAATGTGGGGATCTTATATCTTTATTATTTTTGTTTTTTTCTTATAAATGTAGTTTTTCTGCATTTTCTTCTTCATTCAGTCTCACCAGAGATTTTTAAGTTTTCTTAGACTTCAGAAAACCAATTTCTGTTTTTATTGATCCACAATCATTCCCCTTGGTATTTACCCAAATGAGTTGAAAATTTTTGTCCACAGAAAAACCTGCATGTGATGTTTACAGCAGTTTTATTCTTAAATGCCAGAACTTGGGAAAAAACAAGATGTCCTTCAGTAGATGAATGGACAAATTGTGGTACTTCCAGATAATAGAATAGTATTCACTGCTAATAGGAAATGAGATATCAAGCCATCAAAAAACATGGGGGAAGGTTAACTGCATATTATTAAAAGAAATAAGCTAATCTGAGAAGGCTACATAGTGTGTGATCCCACCTGACATTCTGGAAAAAGCAAAACTATGGAGACATTAAAAAGAACATTGGTTGCCAGGTGCTGGAGTAGAGAGGAATGAATATGTAGAGGCCAGAAAACTTTTACAGCAGTGAAAATACTCTGTATAATACAGTAATGATTGATACATGTCATTATACATCTGTCAAAACCCATAGAAAGTACAACATTTAGAATAAACACTTGTGTAAACTTTGGACTTTGGTACAAATATGTTTAGTTTTGTAAGAAACTCTCAAACTGTCTTTCAAAGTGGCTGTGTTTTTAGTGTTTTATATTGAATATTTCTTAATGTACTTTATATGAATTAATGTTATTTGTTTTGAAACTGAACAAAAATTACAAAATTTTTATTTTGGACTTTTTATAGCTTAAGAAGCATTACAATGTAAAAAAGATATAAAAATGACAATTTAATAGACATAGTATCTCTAAATAGATGATTTTTACATCATTTAAAAATACTGAAAGATTCAGAATTTTTAAAATAATTATTTTAAAATTAGGTAATTCCTTTTCTTTTTCTTCAATTTAGGATTTTTATATACTCTTTGTTAATGGGATATTCATTAGTCTACTTATTTGATTTCTACTGGCTTGATACCATTTTG
>NW_006770496.1:4548132-4552130 GCF_000442215.2 Lipotes vexillifer | reverse complement strand
TCAGAAAGAGAAAAACAAATACTGTATGCTAACACATATATATGGAATGTAAAAAAAAAAAAACGGTTCTGAAGAAAGTAGGCGCAGGACAGGAATAAAGACACAGATGTAGAGAATGGACTTGAGGACACAGGGAGGGGGAGGGGCAAGCTGGGAAGAAGTGAGAGAGTGCCATAGACCTATGTGTACTGCCAAATGTAAAATAGATAGCTAGTGGGAAGCAGCCACATAGCACAGGGAGATCAGGTAGGTGCTTTGTGCCCATCTAGAGGGGTGGGATATGGAGGGTGGGAAGGAGACAGAAGAGGGAGGAGATATGGGGATTTATATATATGTATAGCTGATTCACTTTGTTATAAAGCAGAAACTAACACACCTTTGTGAAGCAATTATACTCCAATAAAGATGTTTAAAAAAAAAAAAAAAAGACTGGAGTGAGGGGAAGACTGGGGAAGCTCCAAGGGGAATGATATGACAGGAGAGAATACCAGGGTGTTTGCCATGCACCATGGCAGGCACACTCAGTGTATTTTATTCCTTATATAATTGAAAAGAGTATGACTAGGGGAATGAGAGCAGATATATTCTTGAATTCTGGCTGAGGATGACAAATTGAAGTTAAAAACCAATTTAAAGAGGTAATATATTTATAGAATTTGTCAACGTACCTTTGGGAGTATAAATAAATATTTCACATGCACGTATCGTATCACCTTAAGCTCCTTAAGCAAAAAGACTAAGGTAATTTTTGTACTCCCAACATTTCTTTCTTTATGAAATTACACATAATAATTGTTCAATAAATGGTGAACTAACTAAGATAGGTAACTTTGATCTCAGAAAGTGTACAGTCTCTTTGCAGAGACTGAATATAATCATCTGGAAAGTTAAATAAGAGTACATGGTTGTATGTATTAAGTGCACAGTAAACTGTAGAATTCTTTATATAAATTCAGAGAAATGCAATGTTATGAGGTGGTTAAAATTGATAGATAATCTTTGGATTAATTGTTAAAGTTCCAATCCCTGCTCTGTTACTAACTGGCTAGATGACCTTGCAGATTATTTAAACTCTTCTGTCGCTAGATTTATTCTTCTGTAAAATGGGGCTATTGTTATATAGCCAGTAGCCTATTGGGCTGTTGAGGTTTAAACAAGAGAGTGAATGTGAAGTGCTTTAGATAGTGATTGGCACATATAAGGCTTCTATAGATGGTAGAGAAATAAAGGTTTCTTGGGGTAGGTGAGACTGAAGCCAGATCCTGAAGAATAGGTAGAGTTTAGACAATTGGGGAAGAAGGATATATATCATGAATTATAGGTCTGACATTTAAATTGCTTTGTTACCTTTGGCAAGTCTCTGAAATTCTCTGTGCCTGGTTTTCCTTCTTATAAAAAATGGGTTTTTGTAGTTATAGTGCTTGATGCATAGCTGGTGCTCTTATCATAGTTGCTCTTATCAATAGATGTGGTTATTGTCACTGCTGTCATCATCATTGTCATCACTGTCATCATCATCATCAGGGTAGGAGATAGACAAGACTTTGGCTGTCTTGGAGCTGATGTGTCAGGGAATGGAGGGAACCAAGATTTATAATTGCGGAAGGGTCTTATTGCAAAATCTCTTTTCAAATGAAAGAACTATTAGAAAAATAGAAAACTTTGATTATGATTTCAGGGATTTAAGCTGCCTACTGTGTCCAGAATGTGGGCTTTCTATAGAATAAATTTTATTTCACATCAATTTTTTGAAACAAACTAAAGATACCAGGTTGTACTTTTGCAATGGCTGTTTTCTTACCTTTTTCTGTTAATGTTTGTTTGTTTTTTACCTTTTGAGGAAAGCTCTTTAGAAGGATCCAAATTTTGTGTTTTTACCATACTGAAACCTATTATAAGACACATAGTTAAAAGGACTATGCAGCTTGCTGCTGTGACCACATACCTTTGGAATGAGCTTTGAAAATGTTAAGTTGTTGATGCAGAAAATCATGATAAGGCAGTAGAATTATTTTTATTAAGCCAGTAGAAATTATATCTATATTCCAAAAAAGAAATCTTTGTTCTTTTGGTATTCATGTCAGAGTTAGTGATAATTCATGTAGTTTCTGCTACTAGTTATGTGTTAATAAGCCTTTTCCTTAATTATTTTTTCTGTTTAGAACGATATCGCATCCAGAGTGAACAATTTGAGGATCTTTGGCTCATAACAAATGAGCTTATTATCCGCCTTCAGGAATATTTTGAAAAACAGGGAATCAAAGATTTCGCATGTTCTTTTTCTGGATCTATGCCCCTTCAAGAATATTTTGAGTTGATCGATCATCATTTTGAGGTGTGTATGATCATAACCCGTATCATCTGTAATTTTTCAATATATGAAAGAAAGTTGCTATAGAGGTAAGGATTTTAGTATACATGCTATTAGGCAGTGTACGTCAAGTTGTTATTCTTATGTGGATGGTGGGGTTGTGAATCTGTTCCTGCCCTCTTGCCCAGTTTGTGATCAATTGCAGACTTTTACAGAGTGGCTGCCTGGAGCTGTGGTCTGGCCTCAGAACAGAGCTGGTTTAATTCTCCCACATGGGGATTTAACCTTTGACACCAATAACCCAGTGTTAAAACTATTTGAGCTTATTGGCAGGCATTTGGCTAACTAATTCTAGCAGGCCATAAATGAGGTGTGATTATAAAGTAAAGTGATTTTTCCTTTTCATTTTTAACAAGCGCACCAGAACTTCTGCATCTGAATGAGGGTTAATCACATAAAATATTCTCCAGTATCTGGCACAATGGGTGCTTAGTAAATGCTGAATGATTAAATTTCTAAATTAATGAGATCTGACAGTGACTTTGTTGCCTGGATATGTTTGCATTTCTTCTTTGGAAGTACCTTCAGAGCCTGTGTTAGATTCTCTTGAGTATCTTGAGGGTGTCAAATCTTCATCCTTTGAAGATTGATTTGATATTTGGAAATAGTCAGGAGTCATGTTTTGTGAAAAAAATTGGGCAATGAAAGTCATTGTTTTAAGTCCCATGTGTTAAAAAAAAATTCACCAGGCTCTTCTTATTTGCCTATAAGTAGACCCTGTAGGGAATTACAAAGAGGAATTTCAAAAAAATTTTGCACTTTGTTTAAGGAAACATTGGTTCCCTAGAGTGGCTACTTTTTAAGGAATCAATAGGTTTTTGCATTTCAATTTGTAAGCTATGGTGTGTGTTGTGTGTGTGTGTGTGTGTGTGTGTGTGTGTGTGTGTGCGCACGTGCATGCGTGTGTGTGTGTGTTAGTGAGAGAGGATGAGAGAGAGAAAGAGGGAGTGAGAGAGAGAATACGTCATGTAAATTGTCAGTCACATGAACATTCTACTTAATGTTCAGTCCCTTGAACATTCTAAGAGCATTGAATTTAACCTACAAATAAAGACTTCTTTGAATACAGTGTGAACATAAAGGGAAAATTTCAGCGCATACCGCCCAATTGCAGATAACATGGCATTATCAAATAAATTGAATTTATTTGGGTCTTCCCTCATCTAAGCTGATAATATTGTATAGGACAGTATACTTTGACCAAATTGTGGCACCAAAATCAATAGTTTGGGAAATATGTTTAGGTACTCTAAGTATTGAGGACCTTTATAATTCTCTAGGATATATCTTAAGAAATTCCTGTTTCACTGTGCAAAACTGGGGTCCAGTGACTTATGGAAGAGAGTCCACAGAAAGACTATACTAATTACCTATTTTTAATATTTAAAATAAAAAAATATTAGATTCTAATTGACTATGTTTGACATACAGTCTGCCTCCCTCCTCCCCTCCTTATTTGCTGGCTAGTAAATCCCTGGAGTTTCTACATCAGGGACATTTCCTTTCTGGGGAGGGACTTAGGGAATGTGGTGAACTATAGGCACTTTTGTTACACAGTTAAAAAGGGCATGCTTATACTTCCTTTTGCTCTCTGGCCCCGCTCTACTTTTTTTTTTTTTTTTTTTTT
>NW_006770496.1:4507998-4547990 GCF_000442215.2 Lipotes vexillifer | reverse complement strand
TTTTTTTTTTTTTTTTTTTTTTAATATGACTTTAAACTTTGAATCAAGGTGGCTTTTGGAATCTAAGTGTCCCTTAGTGTAAGCTCCATGAAAACAGGAATTTTTGTCTGTTTTATTCATTGTTGTAATTCCTAGAGTCTAGAACACTGCACGGCACTAAGATCAATAAATATTTGTTAAATTCTGACATGTGAAAACATTTCAATCACTGCTGTTTTGTTACACGTTCAAAGGAATGATAACCTGGCTGATGTCTCAGTTTTGAGGATATTTAAAAAATTTTTTGTTTCATGAATTGAGGAAATAAAGTATTATAGCAGGAAATCATATAATTAAAAGGGTGAATTATTGATAACTCTAATATTCTTTTTTAAAAATTTAGTTGTTATATCACTTAACTTTTGGTAATGAAAGTTATTTTTTTTCCTTCAAGAGAATATTCTTTGATTTAGTTAGCTACTTAATGCTTCTGAAACTGGGGTTAAAAGAATAAAATTCCAAGTTTTTTTTCCAATCATGTGTCTGTTCTCCATACATGCACTGAAAAGATAAGGAAGTTTGGTTTGATATCAGAAATGTAAACTATAATATGTTTGAATTCTGAACATTTTGAATATGATATTTACTTCAGAACTAGTTATGACTCTTTTGTTAAGTTGAATTAGCAGTTCACATGATCTGGGTTCATGGAGTATTCCCTATGACTTTGACTAGCTTTCTTTATTTTAATTATATTAAATTCAAAAGTTATGAGAAGAGTTATACTGAAAAGAGTCGTTTCTGATTCTCATCCTCCCACTATTCAGTCTCCTCTTTGGAGGCAATTATTGGTGTACAGTTTCTTGTTACCTTTCTAGAACTATTCTATGCAGTCACAACTATGTTACTATATAGATTAAAAAAAATACATGAATGATATTCTGTATTTCATTTTTGCTTTGTTTCATTCAATGCATCTTTGGCTAGCATTGCTTATCAGTACCTGGTGGTCCTGCCAAGTCCTCTTTATTTATTCAACCTGTTCCTCTATTGATGAGTATTTTGATTATTAACATTATCTTACTATAATAGCAACAGAAAAAATCCTATAATGAATATCCTTGTGTGTACATTACTTTTTGCAAGCTCACCCCTAGGATAAATTTCTGGAAGTGGGATTGCCAGGTCAAACGCTGTATGTTTGAGAGCTATTTGTATTAACTTTTCTGTGAATTTTGCCCACTTTTCTATTGGATTGTTGCTCTTTTTCTTACTCATTTGTTTGGGTTGTGGTCCTTTTTCATCAATTTGTAGATGCTTTCTAGATATTATAGGCATGGTTTTTTTGTCTCTGTGGTTATTGCTATTATTTTTTACAGTTTGCTGTTTGTCTTATCACTTTAGTTATAATGTTTTTCTCTACTTTTTTTCTCAACCACGTAGAATTAAAAAAAATTTTTTAGTTAGTAATTTATCAGGGGTGTGTGTGTGTGTATGTGTGGCTTTTGACTTTTGACTTATAAAGATCTGTCTCATGCTAAGATTATTTTTAAAAATATAATTTTCTAATGCTTTGCTGTGTTTAAACTTTTGATTCCTCTGCAATTGATTTTGTTGTAAAGACTGGGGGAAAAATCCTTGTTCCTTTTTTCCCTTATGTATTTAATCAGTTATCACAAACATTTATTGAATGATCTATCTTTACCCCAATGAAAACTGGGCCATTTTTACTAAATTTCTGTTTGACCTATTTCACTGTATCATCTATGTATTCATGTATCAAATATCACACTTTTAATTCTCTAAACTCTGTAACACACTTAAATTTCTTCTTTACTCTTTTCAAACTTTTATTGGCATTGCCAGTATCCTTACTTTAGACACGTTTTGTTGTGCACATTTAACCTGAATTAAAGAAATTCTTCATTGTAGTTGCGGATAAATGGTGAAAAATTAGAAGAACTCTTATCTGAAAGAGCTGTACAGTTTCGGGCCATTCAACGCCGGCTATTAACAAGGTTCAAAGATAAAACACCTGCTCCTCTCCAACACCTGGACACCTTGCTAGATGGAACTTATAAGCAGGTTAGTATAATAACAGTGATAGGTTTATACTACTGGATATAATTTTTTCCCTCACCCTAGAGTCATGTACCAGACTATCAAGATAAGGTATTTCTTTCCTATGTATTATGGAGCAGCAAATAGCACACAAGCTTTAGAGTCAGAATTTAAAGTCAAGCTCTGCCACTTTCTAATTATGTGACCTTGCGTAAATTAGATTAGATCCATCCATATTTTACTTCCCAGGGTTGTTGTGAGGATTTTCCATCATTTATGTGAAGCAGGCAGCTTAATGCCAGACACATAGGATATGCTTGATAAATAATACTGTTATGAATAGTGTTATTATTGGACAATTTTTGGTACATCCCATAATTATCATCATAATTCTCAAATTGTCTTATAGAGCAGTTGGATTACACTTCTAGTTTTATGTCAGTTGATGCTTTGAGATGGAATTCTTTTTTTAAAATTTATTTTATTGAAGTGTAGTTGATTTACAATGTGTAAATTTCTGCTGTACAGCAAAGTGATTCAGTTATACATATATACATTCTTTTTCATATTCTTTTCCATTATGGTTTATCACAGGATATTGAATATAGTTCCCTGTGCTATAGAGTAAGACCTTGTTGTTCATCCATTCTGTACATAATAGTTTGCATCTGCTAATACAAAACTCCCAATCCATCCTGCACCACCCCCTTGGCAACCACAAGTCTGTTCTCTATGTCTGTGAGTCTCTTTCGTAGGTAAGTTCGTTTATGTCATATTTTATACTCCACATATAAGTGATATCACATGGTCTTTGTCTTTCTCTTTCTGACTTACTTCACTTAGTACGAGAATCTCTAGGTCCATCCATGTTGCTGTAATGACATTATTTCATTCTTTTTAATGGCTGAGTAGTATTCCATTGTATATATGTACCACATCTTCTTTATCTATTCATCTGTCACTGGACATTTAGGTTGTTTCCATGTCTTGGCTATTGTGAATAGTGCTATGAATAGTAGGGATGCATGTATCTTTTTGAATTATAGTTTTGTCTGGATATATGCCTAGGAGCGGGCTTGCTGGATCATATGGCACCTCTATTTTTAGTTTTTAAGGAACCTCCATACTGCTTTCTATAGTGGCCACACCAACTTACATTCCCACCAACAGTGTAGGAGGGTTCCCTTTTCTCCATACCCTCTCCAGCATCTGTTATTTGTAGACTTTTTAATGATGGCCATTCTGACCGTTGTGAGGTGGTGCCTCATTGCAGTTTTGATTTGCATTTCTCTAATAATTAGTGATGTTGAGCATCTTTTCATGTGCCTGTTGGTCATGAGATGGAATTCTTAAATAGCCCTTTGTTCTAAATCAAAAAGTCTATGTTCTTCATCTTCCTGATTTGTCCTTCTATCAGTGGTTTATCATTTGCATGACTAGGGTGATCTGGGTCTCACTCTTAAGGTATTATGTCTTCAAAAACTATTCAAAATTATCATCTCAGGCTTTAAATAATAATTTTTAAAATTCAAATTTCATGGGTCATGCCTCTGCCAGTTCCAATATAAAGAAGTCAGCTTTGAATAACTGCATTATGTCTTCTCATATTTCTATACAATATCACTGATCTGTTTCAAAATCAGTGTTGGTGATATGAATATTCTGTTGATTTTTTGATTGAATTTTTTGGTCAAGATAGTTGTGTATTCCCATGCCGTTATAACAAAAAATACAGCTAAATCTCATGTATCCTTTACCCACTTTCTTCCAGTAGTAGCATTTTGTAAAACTATAGCATAATATCACAACCAGGGTATTGACATTGATAAAATCTATAGATTTTCTTCAGATTTCCACAATTTTACTTATACTCATTTGTGGGTGTATTAAGTTCTATACAGTTTTATCACACATGCAGGTTTGTGTATCCACCACCACATTCAAGACACCAAACAGCTCCATCACACAAGACTCCCTCATGTTGCCTTTTATTAACAGAACTCCCCTCCCGTCCACTGCTCTCTACCACATTCTGTTGTTTTTGAAAGAACGAATCAGGTATTTTTTTTTTATAGTTGGCTTTTCTAGAGGAAAGAAAAATAGCTTACCATCAATAAATGTATTGATAATACATTTGCTTCTTGAAATTTTCATGGTTATTTGAAAATTAGTAGCAATTTGAGGGACAGTCTATAACAATAGTAGGGTATTGGAAAGAACAGTGGGCTTGAAGTCCAAAGACCCCAGTTCTGTCACTTATTAGCTATGTGGCTTTTGGCAATTCCCTTACCTTCCCAGAACTTCAGTTTCTTTCTATAAAATGGAATAACTACTCACTGTGTTGTTACAAAGATTCTATTCCATAATAGATGTAGAAATGCTTGGTAAATTGTTCTACAAATATAGACTGCCAATTTCTTTTGTGCTGGAGCACTTATGTGACTCTTACGTTAGTAGGCACTAATGCTCTTTCTGTTCCAGACTTCTTTTTTCTCTCTTTGGTACACTTTTTGTTTTGGTTTGTTTTTCATTTTCTTTCGTTTTTTCCTCCTCCTTCTTCTTCATATCTCTTTGATGACTTATCTCATTCTTAGGTTTCCTGCCACACCTGCACTTGGGGCTAAAGAAATGCTGAGTCTTATCTTTAATGATGCTGTATCCTTTTGTGGACACAATGGCAGAGGGGTCTTCAAAGGGGGTTGATGAGGATGCTTGATTTAATGCTTTCCATATTTTCTATATAGCAAGACTTCCTTTGTCTTTTATACATTCTCAGTTCTGGGGTTTATTTTTTTCTGCTTAACTCTAGGTTGGGTTTTTCCATGATTTTTAGTATGGACAAGATGATCAAAACCATAGAGTTTTGCTTGAATCTATGTGTTAAGTCTCCATTCTTTTTAGATCAAAAAAGAGAATGAACAAGCTTTTGAAAGAAACATATGAATACTATAAGAAATTTGACTTAGTTTTAATGCAACTTACTACTCAGTTTTATTATATATATTAAGATTATACAAAATGTTAAATTCTCGAACTTAGTTCTTTATCATCTTCTCAGAAATATGATCACTTTTGTATGTTTTTGTGTCTTTCTAGACCTCTTTTCTTTGCATTCAAAAACAAAATGTTGTTTTGTGAGGCTAAAAAATTCATAAATAGTATCATACTATATGTATTAGTCTGCCTCTCTTTTTTATTTTTCTTCCAACAGTATGTACTGGAGCTCTTTTCACACTGTAGATCTCTTCTCTATTTGTAATGGCTGCATAGTGTTCTGTAATCTAGACATTCTGTAGTATGGAAGAACACAGTTTATTGAAAGATAAATCTTAAAAATAGTTTTAATGCTGAGTCTAACACTGAGAAAAATTCCTTTTAGACAATTCTATTGTGACTAGACAGGTGTATGACATACCTCACTATCACATACCTTTGGTTTAGTGTAAACTTATCTTTATACTTTGCCTGGCTAGGGGGCAGATTACTTGGATGATTTACTTGGCAGATTAGCCAAGCCCATGAAATAATGATCTGTGCTACATCCTGCTCTTACTCTCCATGGCATAACACCATTGCATGAGTGTCACTAGATTTGTAAAGTGTTTTCCTAATGTGTCAGTTTAAAATTAGTTCTGCTACCTGTGTGGAGTCCTTGTTTTCTCATGTGCAAGGGGCTTTTAATTTTCTCTTTTCTGTGGATCTTAGTGCCACTTTAGTTTTAGTTGGATAAGCATTCTGAGCTGTACATTGATAAATTTACTTCCTGTCCATATATCACCAGGCATCTGGAAGATGCTATATTGTCATCATTTAATGAAGTGGTGATAATTGGTTTATGTGAAAACAGAAGCAGAAGTCAGTATCCTCCTAAAACTAGTGTGTAAACTCTGAAGGCAGGGACCTTTTTCTTCTTTTGTCTTATTCACTACTATATTCTTAGCACAATACATTTCTTGTCACGTTATAGGTGCTTAATAAACATTTGTTCTAGGAATGAATGCTTTCTTGCCACTAAGATAATTTCTTGAAACTGGATGTCTTGGATAAGGGCAATCCTACAAAGAACAGAGCAGCAGAGAATTCTTTCAGTTCAGGCTCATGAATCATTAGGATGATTTATTCTAAAATCCTCAAAAGCCACGAAAAAATGAAACTCTTCTCGCTTCCTAAATAATATTGTTGGAGGACTCAGGTAAACTGCCATAGCTAGGAAGGTTTTATTGCTGAAAATTCTTGACTAAAGAAATCTTTTCTATTCCTTTTTTGTGAGTATGTGTGTGCCAAAGTTAAATATGAAATAATCATCTGTTGAAATATCTCAATGCAGATACAGAGGTTAAATTTCATCATATTGTAAGTATAATGAAAATTTCATCATATTCTAAGTGTAATGAGAATTATTTGAGATCTTTCAGTATTAATACCTGTCCAGAAGCATGAAAAGTTTGATTGTCTTCATTTTCCATTTACGTAATTGTTGAGTTCTTTCTCTCGGAAACAAAATTTCTTTCATAAAATGTATCCTCTGTACAGTGAGGATAGGATGTAGAAATGTAGAACTGAGGAAGTTTGGGGGTCTTATGGGTGCTAGATGTCCAGGAACTGCTATGAATTCCAATAAAGTCCTTAGGACAAACTGAAAGTGAAGCCCAAGTCCCTTCATATACAAATGATTAAGCATTGCTGAGTTGGCTGTAATGTGAAATAGTTGGTATGGTATATTTACTTGTGTAATAGAGTTAGTGATGGTACGTTCGTAGGTTCTGAGGTCAAAGTTTGGCTTACTAGCTCTGCACTCAGTAATGATAGCTATTGTTATTTAGGAACCAAAAAGTCAATTTACCAGGTACAGGAGTAGGTAAGGTCAGAGTGGGAGGGCAGAATGGCTTCTGTGCCCTTGGTGTTTAGCAGAAACTCTGGGTACCACTAGTTTACATGGTGAGGCCAGTGAAGTGGGTCTCCAATCTTCGAGTGACTTGGGATGTAGGTGCCTTTGAATATGGTCCAGCAAGAGCCTGTTAGAGAAAGCCACTGCTTCTAAGGTTGCGGTAAGACATCCAACATTGTTTCCTTTAAATGCATGCTAATAAATGTTCTAGGGTTTGAAGTGGCGTATCTGACTTATTCTAGTATAATGATTAAGAACTCTGTGTCTAGAGACAGCTTACTTGTATTCCAGTCCTGGCTCTGTGACCTTGGGCAAATTACTTAAACAAAAAGAAAGCCAAAACCCTCCTAAACCTCAGTTTTCCCATCTGTAGAATGGTGCCTCCTTCATTGGCTTGTTGTGAGGACTGAAATGTGTAAAGACATAAATTGCTTAGAATAGTGCTTGGAACACAATAATCTCTCAACAAATGTTAACTACAATTCCGAGGATAGTTTTTCATCTTTATTTGACTAATAAGTTATGCCGTCTCAAAAATGGTGCTATTCATTGATCAGAAAAAAGAGGTTATAATACATCATCTTTCTGAAACTTCGCTATCTGTCGGCATCACAAATCTAGATCTCAGCTAAGAAACAAGATCATGTATCCTCAGGGGCATCCCCAAACTCCTCTAGCGTAAATGCCTTGGGTGTTTGGTTCCAGAGAGGATACCAAAAGGAAAGGCACTTCAGGATCATGAGATCAAGTGGCCATCTTCCCAAAATCCCTGATTGTTTCATCTGGATGTATTCCTAGAAGGAAAATTGCTCAATCAAAAAATATTTCTCACTCAAACACCCACACCACACACACACACGTACACATACATATTGCTTAGCAAAAATGTACTAAATTATAATTACTCCAGCAGTATATAAAAATGTCTATTTTGTAGGTATTATTGTTTTGATCTTTACAATTCTTAACTGAAAAAATAATTTGACTGTTATTTCAATCTTTCTTTCTTTGCTTACCAGTGAGATTGAACATTTAAAAAATGTTAATTGGCCATTTATCTTTCTTCTTTTGTGATTTACATATGTAAAACCTTTTGTTCAATAACATATCAGGTAGTTCAGCTTTTTCTTATTTTGTTTATATTAAGAGTGGCAATCTTTTAGCATACTTTTGTCATGCATAAAAAATACCTTAGGGGCTTCCCTGGTGGCGCAGTGGTTGAGAGTCCGCCTGCCGATGCAGGGGACACGGGTTCGTGCCCCGGTCTGGAAGGATCCCACATGCCGCGGAGCGGCTGGGCCCGTGAGCCATGGCCGCTGAGCCTGCGCGTCCGGAGCCTGTGATCCGCAACGGGAGAGGCCACAGCAGTGAGAGGCCCGCATACCGAAAAAAAAAAAAAAAAAAAAAAAAAATACCTTATGTATGTAAGGAGTGTAATCTCTCTTCATATATAAAAGAAGTTTTACCAATTTGTCATTTGCCTTTTATTTTTATTTATGATGTTTCTTAGACAAGTAAAATTTATAAAGTATTTACATAATAAAGTCTATTCATCTTTTTCCTTTAGGTTTCTCTGTCTAGAAAAGTCTTCCCATGCCAAGAGTATTATCGACCTATAATTTATTTTAACATTTTTATGATATTCTTCTTCTTTTTTTTTTTTTTTTTTTTGCGGTACGCGGGCGTCTCACTGTTGTGGCTTCTACCGTCGCGGAGCACAGGCTCCGGACGCGCAGGCTCAGCAGCCATGGCTCACGGGCCCAGCCACTCCGCGGCATGTGGGATCTTCCTGGACCGGGGCATGAACCCGTGTCCCCTGCATCGGCAGGCGAACTCTCAACCACTGCGCCACCAGGGAAGCCTGCTATTATTCTTTATATATACTTTTTTAATCCATCTGGAATGTATTCTGCAATTTAGTGAGAAGCTAATCTCCTCGCCAAAAATGGTGAGCTAGTTGTCTCAGCCCCTGTTAACTGCATAATCCATTTTTCTCTTACTGAGCTGAAATACTACTTGTATCATTTAACAATTTTACTGTATAGCAAACTACCCCAAACCTTAGTGGTTTAAAACAACAGTTCATTATTGTTCATGAGTCTCTGAATCAGCTGGGTGGTTCTGTTGACCTGGGCCATGGTTGGCTGTTCTTGTTTGAATTCACTCATGTGTCTCTGGTTAGCTGGTTGCTCAGCTGGGTACTGGATGGCCTAGGATGTGCTTACTTACATATTGGCATTTGGCTCACAATTAGATGGGATGATTGTACCACATGTCTCTCCTGTGTGGCAGGCTGGCCTGGGCTTGTTTACATGGTGGCTACAAGTCCCGGTGCACAAGCATTCTTCAAGGCTCTACCTGTGCCATATCTCTAATTCCCCATTGGTTTTGACCAACCCAGATCAAAGGGTTGGGGAAATAGACTCTACTTCTTTATTTGAGTTGAAAACTGTGGGCAGTTTTACAGTTTACCCTAATTCTAAATGAGCATATACTAAATTAGCAAAATATTTTGAAAGATAAATTTTTTCAAACTTTCCTAATCCTTGAACTTAGGTTTTCTATACTTTTAACTTTGAAACCTAAATTTTTGTTGTTATTAAAATTTTATTAATTCATAAACAGTTATGGTCTATGGATTTTAAAGATAATTTCTCTTATAATTAGATTTGTCAAAAGTTATTTAAAGCAAACAGAGCATCTGTGCTGTTTTCAGGCTAGTGAAACTGCCTGAATACTTGCCTATGTGCTTAGTTATGGTCAGTTGTTTCGGGGATGGAATCTGTTATCTAGTCTCCTTGTAGGTCCCCACCATAGTCCTGTCCAGGGTGGGCATTATGGGTGTGTGATCTATGCAGTCACAGAGCCCTGTGTTTGGTTGAATGCTCTGTGGTAGCCATCGTGAAATTCTTAATACTTTTTGAACAAGAGGCCCCATATTTTCATTTTGCCCTGGGCCCCTCAAATAATGTAGGTGGTTCTTGCCCTGTTGGGATACTAAGTAATTTTTAATGAGTAGAACAAGACAATTGGGAGCTCAAATACAGAGTAGAATTCAAAGACATACTGGTTTCATTACCACTACCCCAAAACCACCTGTAAGTTTCCCCAAAGATGAACAAAAGGGATGCAGTGGGCATCAATGAGCTCCTCTGAATAGCTCAAAGGCTTCTTTCTGGGAAAGGCATCTTGGTTAACTGACAATGAAGTGACAAGGGTTATCTCATTTAAGAATATCATCCTGCAATTAGCTGTCTCTAGGCATGTTGTGGGTGGCAGCCTTTTTTTATTTTTTAATTTTTATTTATTTTTAAATTTTTTTTGCTGTACACAGGCCTCTCACTGTTGTGGCCTCTCCCGTTGAGGAGCACAGGCTCCAGATGCGCAGGCTCAGTGGCCATGGCTCACAGGCCCAGCCTCTCCGCGGCATGTGGGATCTTCCCGGACCGGGGCACAAACCCGCGTCCCCTGCATCGGCAGGCGGACTCTCAACCACTGCGCCACCAGGGAAGCCTGCAGCCTTTTTTTAGATTTCCATCCTGTGGGTCACTGGCTTCAAGATGCACCATGAATAGTTATGAGTTTTGGTGCACAAAGGCTTCAGCCAACCACTTTTCTCCTGTTTTTAACCGCAGGTTATTTCATATCCTTATCTTTGATTGGACAGGAACCCCAAAACCACAGCACCACATTATACTTTTAGTACCATGCCTTTCCTGTATAGTATCTACTTACCATCACATCAGACTTCACTGGGGGCATCTACCAAGCACCCTTTACTGAGGTCATCCTATAGCTACGGCAAGAAGAGAGGACTAGGACTATCACTCTCAAAAGCATCTCGTGATTCTTACATGGGAAGGATCTGGTTTCCCGTGAATGAGGATTTTCCAGTTGCTCACCACAATTTCTATAATTTATTCTAGAATTTTGGGAAAAAAGTCTTACTGTTTGAAAGAACTTTCACCTTTACTTCTAGTTCTAGAGGCATAATGTTGAAAGAAAGTAACCGTGTCAAGAATTTCTTTTTTTCAGCAGTTAGAAACCTAAATTTCCTCATTTGGATAATTGGAATCCTGCTTTGTCAACCAACTGAATATATTTTTGGAGGACCTAAGAAAAAAAGTATGGGAAGAGAAGGGAAATTCATGTTTATTGAGCATCTGTTGAGTCTGAGGTACATTTCCATTTGTTTATCATTTTATACAGCCATCTTGTGAGGGTGGCTTTCTTGTTTCCATTTTATGGATGAAGAACTTGAGACTTACAGCAAGGTTAAACACCTGCTCAGTGTTACACAGTTATTAAGCCATCTATTCCAAAGTCCATGTTTTAGTATGTCATGTGGCATTTTTACTTCAATTATTTCCAGGTGGGAAATAGACATCATAGGTTTTCTTTAGCAAAACAACAGTCAGGTTGAAGAAAAAGCAGATTTGTGCAAAATATTTGTACATATTTATGATGTGTATATGTATATGTTCATGATCATCCAATATTCATTGTATATACACCTATCAGAAGGTAACAAAATCTGGAGAGTTCCCCAAATGTGTATTACATCTGAAACTTGGGTATCAGAGGAAGAGGTGAGTTTGTTAATTTAACTGATACTGAAGTTCAGTTTCTTTGCCATCAAATGCTAGTGCTTATTGCATTTGGCAGAAAAGCTTTGGAAAATAAATTCTCTGATGTTATAAAATTTTCACGTGTATTTGTTTGTCAAAGCAGGACTCATTGGTTGAATTGAAATAGGGGAAATTTAGACTTACCCTATGGTTTGGCTGTGTTTTGATGCTTTTATGTGTGCTAAGATTTTGTTTTTCTCTGCTTGAACACTAACCCTCTGTTGTAACAGGGGAAAAGTGTTTACTAATCTAAAAGTTTAATTGTGTCAGATGACATATGTGTGATGTAATGACTGATAGCCATTAATGTTTTAGAAAGGCACTTGGCTGGTTTTTCTTTTCCGCAAAACAGAGGCTGTATTAGGCATAATTTTAAACAGAGATCCTGTGGTTTGGAGTTTGCTATTTGTTACTTTCTCTGTACTTAAAACTTCCTTCTACTCTGTTTATTTGTGTGTTATTGATATATAAAAATCATTTTAAGTCACGCAAAAATCTAAGAGCTTTTTGGTCTGTGACTTTTTAAATGAGCATGATGTTGGCTGATAACACAAAGGAATATGTGATGAAACCATTCAGAGGCCTACTTTCCTCTTTGCACTGGCAAGTAAAAAACAATATGCTGATAGACTGAGAAGGAAGTATCAGGGATTTGATGATGTTGCTGCATTTGTTTTCCTTATAACCACTTAAGAGCTAAGAAAAAGTTCTTTCTCTTCCAAAGGAGATGGAATAAACAGATGATAAAGGGAGCACAAAAAAATGTAACCATATGTTTGGGGATGAATGGGAGAGGTAAGTTAAAAAAATAAAAGGATGGGATGGCAGTAAAAAAATGGAGTTTGCATGTTTCACCCTATAATTCTATTCTTGGATGTTTATCTAAGAAAATAGTTCACAAAGGAAAAAAAATACATTCATCAAGTTGTTCATTTACAGTATTAATCACCTTTGTAAGAAATTATAAATCAACTTTCATTTCTTAGAAATGAAAATGAAAAATGAAAATCAGATATATCATTTCTTATTATTTTAAAAACTGAAATAATATAAAATATTTTATTTTATTTTTATTTTTATTTTTTAATTAATTAATTTATTTTTGGCTGCATTGGGTCCTTGCTGATGCGCACGGGCTTTCTCTAGTTGCGGTGAGCAGGGGCCACTCTTGGTTGCAGTGTGCAGGATCTAGAGCACAGGCTCAGCAGCTGTGGCACACGGGCTTAGTTGCTCCATGGCATGTGGGATCCTCCTGGACCAGGGCTCAAACCCATGTCCCCTGCATTGACAGGCAGACTCCTAACCACTGCGCCACCAGGGAAGCCCCTAAAACATTTTAAATAATTGGAAAGAACAGATTAGTATATAGTAAGTTTCCAATAGATGTATCTATGATACATAAGTGTGCAAAGATTTGGAAGGAATACAAAAAAAATGATGTACATTTGTTTTAGATGACTTTAAATTCTTAAATAATTTAAAAAATTGATATAATCATAATATTTTAAGTGTGAAATTTTTTTTCCCAATATGTGAATGTACTTAACACTACTGAACTGTACACTTAAAAATACCTAAGGTGGTAAATTTTATGTTCTGTTTTTACCACAATTAAAAAGAATAATAACTTTTTGAAAACTGGGATGTGGTCAGAAACTCCTGGTTGTCATTGGTTTTCTATTTTTTGTTTTTTTTTTTTTTTTTTTTTTGCAGTGTAGACTAAGCATAACTTTTTTTTTTTTAACAATCCTATTCACTTTTTTTTTAAACAACTTTATTGGAGTATAATTGCTTTTCAATGGCGTGTTAGTTTCTGCTTTATAACAAAGTGAATCAGCTATACATATACATATATACCCATATTTCCTCCCTCTTGCATCTCCCTCCCTCCCACCCTCCCTATCCCACCCCTCTAGGTGGTCACAGAGCACCGAGCTGATCTATCTGTGCTATGTGGCTGCTTCCCACTAGCTATCTATTTTACATTTGGTAGTATATATAAGTCCATGCCACTCTCTCACTTTGTCCCAGCTTACCCTACCCCCTCCCCATGTCCTCAAGTCCATTCTCTAGTAGGTCTGCATCTTTATTCCTGTCCTGCCGCTAGGTTCTTCATAACCGTTTTTTTTTTGTTTTAGATTCTCTATATATGTGTCAGCATACGGTATTTGTTTTTCTCTTTCTGACTTACTTCACTATGTTTAACAGACTCTAGGTCCATCCACCTCACTACAAATAACTCAGTTTCATTTCTTTTTATGGCTAATATTCCATTGTATATATGTGCCACATCTTTATCCATTCATCTGATGATGCACACTTAGGTTGCTTCCATGTCCTGGCTATTGTAAATAGAGCTGCAATGAACATTATGGTGCATGACTCATTTTGAATTATTTTCTCAGGGTATGTGCCCAGTAGTGGAGTTGCTGGGTCATATGGTAGTTCTATTTTTAGTTTTTTAAGGAACCTCCATACTGTTCTCCATAGTGGCTGTATCAATTCACATTCCCATCAACAGTGCAAGAAGGTTCCCTTTTCTCTACACCCTCTCCAGCATTTACTGTTTGTAGATGTTTTGATGATGGCCATTCTGACCGGTGTGAGGTGATACCTCCTTGTAGTTTTGATTTGCATTTCTCTAATGATTAATGACGTTGAGCATTCTTTCATGTGTTTGTTGGCAATCTGTATTTCTTCTTTGGAGAAATGTCTATTTAGGTCTTCTACCCATTTTTGGATTGGGTTGTTTGTGTTTCTGATTGAGCTGCATGAGCTGCTTGTATATATTGGAGATTAATCCTTTGTCAGTTGCTTCATTTGCAAATATTTTCTCCATTCTGAGGGTTGTCTTTTCATTTTGTATATGGTTTCCTTTGCTGTGCAAAAGCTTTTAAGTTTCATTAGGTCCCATTTGTTTATTTTCTTTTTATTTCCATTTCTCTAGGAGGTGGGTCAAAAAGGATCTTGCTGTGATTTATGTCATAGAGTGTTCTGCCTATGTTTTCCTCTAAGAGTTCATAGTGTATGGCCTTACATTTAGGTCTTTACTCCATTTTGAGTTTCTTTTTGTGTATGGTGTTAGGGAGTGTTCCAACTTCATACTTTTACATGTAGCTGTCCAGTTTTCCCAGCACCACTTATTGAAGAGGCTGTCATTTCTCCATTGTATATTCTTGCCTCCTTTACCAAAAATAAGGTAACCATATGTGTGTGGGTTGATCTTTGGGCTTTCTGTACCGTTCCATTGATCTATATTTCTGTTTTTGTCACAGTACCATACTGTCTTGATTACTGTAGCTTTGTAATATAGTCTGAAGTCAGGGAGTCTGATTCCTCCAGCTCCGTTTTTTGTTCTCAAGATTGCTTTGGCTATTCGGGGTCTTTTATGTTTCCATACAAATTGTGAAAGTTTTTGTTCTAGTTCTGTGAAAAATGCCATTGGTAGTTTGATAGGGATTGCATTGAATCTGTAGATTCCTTTGGGTAGTATAGTCATTTTCACAATGTTGATTCTTCCAATCCAAGAACATGGTATATCTCTCTATCTGTTGTATCATCTTTCATTTCATTCATCAGTGTCTTATAGTTTTCTGCACACAGGACTTTTGTCTCCTTAGGTAGCTTTATTCCTAGGTATTTTATTCTTTTTCTTATAATGGTAAATAGGAGTGTTTCCTTAATTTCTCTTTCAGATTTTTCATCATTAGTGTATAGGAATGCAAGAGATTTCTGTGCATTAATTTTGTATCCTGATTCTTTACCAGATTCACTGATTAGCTCTAGTAGTTTTCTGGTAGCATCTTTAGGATTCTCTATGTATAGTATCATGTCATCTGAAAACAGTGGCAGCTTTACTTCTTCTTTTCCTATTTGGATTCCTTATATTTTTTTTTCTTCTCTGATTCCTGTGGCTAAAACTTCCAAAACTATGTTGAACAATAGTGGTGAGAATGGGCAACCTTGTCTTGTTCCTGATTTTAGTGGAATTGGTTTCAGTTTTTCACTATTGAGAACAATGCAGGCTGTGGATTTGTCATATATGGCCTTTATGATGTTGAGATAAGTTCTCTCTTTACCTACTTTCTGGAGGGTTTTTATCGTAAATGGGTGTTGAATTTTGTTGAAAGGTTTTTCTGCATCTATTGAGATAATCATATGGTTTTTTCTTCAGTTTCTTAATATGGTGTATCACATAGATTGATTTGTGTATATTGAAGAATCCTTGCATTCCTTTGATAAACCCCACTTGATCATGGTGTATGATCCTTTTAACGTGCTGTTGGATTCTGTTTGCTAGTATTTTGTTGAGGATTTTTTCATCTGTTTTCATCAGTGATATTGGCCTGTAGTTTTTTTCTTTGTGACATCTTTGTCTGGTTTTGGTATCAGGGTGATGGTGGCCTGGTAGAATGAGTTTGGGAGTGTTCCTCCCTCTGCTGTATTTTGGAAGAGTTTGAGAAGGATAGGTGTTAGCTCTTCTCTAAATGTTTGATAGAATTCGCCTGTGAAGCCATCTGGTTCTGGGCTTTTGTTTGTTGGAAGATTTTTAATCACAGTCTCAAATTCAGTGCTTGTGATTGGTCTGTTTATATTTTCTATTTCTTCCTGGTTCAGTCTTGGGAGGTTGTGCTTTTCTAAGAATTGGTCCATTTCTTCCAGGTTGTCCATTTTATTGGCATAGAGTTACTTGTAGTAATCTCTCATGATCCTTTGTATTTCTGCAGTGTCAGTTGTTACTTCTCCTTTTTCATTTCTAATTCTGTTATTATGAGTCTTCCTCCTTCTTTTCTTTATGAGTCTGGCTAATGGTTTATCAATTTTGTTTATCTTTTCAAAGAACCAGCTTTTAGTTTTATTGATCTTTGCTGTTGTTTCCTTCATTTCTTTTTCATTTATTTCTGATCTGTTCTTTATGATTACTTTCCTTCTGCTAACTTCGGGGTTTTGTTTTTTTTTTTTTTTTTTCTCTAATTTTGTCAGATGTAAGGTTAGGTTGTTTATTGAGATGTTTCTTGTTTCCTAAGGTAGCATTGTATTGCTATACACTTCCCTCTTAGAACTGCTTTTGCTGCTTCCTATAGGTTTTGGGTTGTCATGTTTTCACTGTCATTTGTTTCTAGGTATTTTCTGATTTCCTCTTTGATTTCTTCAGTGATCTCTTGGTTATTAAGTAGTGTATTGTTTAGCCTCCATGTGTTTGTATTCTTTACAGTTTTTTTTCCTGTAATTGATATCTAGTCTCATACCGTTGTGGTCGGAAAGGTTACTTGATATGATTTCAATTTTCTTAAATTTACCAAGGCTTGATTTGTGACCCAAGATATGATCTATCCTGGAGAATGTTCCATGAGCACTTGAGAAGAAAGTGTATTCTGTGGTTTTGGGATGGAATTTCCTATAAATATCGATTAAGTCCATCTTGTTTAATGTATCATTTAGCGCTTGTGTTTCCTTATTTATTTTCATTTTGGATGATCTGTCCATTGGTGAAAGTGGGGTGTTAAAGTCCCCTGCTATGATTGTGTTACTGTCAATTTCCCCTTTTATGGCTGTTAGTATTTGCCTTATGTATTGAGGTGCTCTATGTAGGGTGCAGAAATATTTACAATTGTTATATCTTCTTCTTGGATTGATCCCTTGATCATTAGGTAATGTTCTTCTTTGTCTCTTGTAATAGTCTGTATTTTAAAGTCTGTTTTGTATGATATGAGAATTACTACTCCAGCTTTCTTTTGATTTCCTTTTGCATGGATATCTTTTTCCATCCCCTCACTTACAGTCTGTAGGTAGGTCTAGGTCTGAAGTGGGTCTCTTGTACACAGCATATATACAGGTCTTGTTTTGGTATCCATTCAGCCAGTCTGTGTCTTTTGGTTGGAGCATTTAATCCATTTACATTTAAGGTAATTATCAATATGTATGTTCCTATTACCATTTTCTTAATTGTTTTGTGTTTGTTATTGTAGGTCTTTTCCTTCTCTTGTGTTTCCTGCCTAGAGAAGTTCCTTTAGCATTTGTTGTAAAGCTGGTTTGGTGGTGCTGCATTCTCTTAGCTTTTGCTTGTCTCTTAATCTTTTAATTTCTCCATGGAATCTGAATGAGATCCTTGCTGGGTAGAGTAATCCTGGTTGTAGGTTTTTCCCTTCCATCACTTTAAATATGTCCTGCCACTCCCTTCTGGTTTGTAGAGTTTCTGCTGAAAGATCAGCTGTTAACCTTATGGGGATTCCCTTGTTATTTGTTGCTTTTCCCTTGCTGCTTTTAATATTTTTTCTTTGTGTTCAATTTTTGATACTTTGATTAATATATGTCTTTGTTTGTTCCTCCTTGGATTTATTCTGTATGAGACTCTGCGCTTCCTGGAATTGATTAACTCTCTCCTTTCCTTTCCTTTCAACTATGATCTCTTCAAATATTTTCTCAGTCCCTTCCTTTTTCTCTTCTTCTTCTGGGACCCCTATAATTCGAATGTTGGTGTGTTTCATGTTGTCCCAGAGGTCTCTAAGACTGTTCTCAATTCTTTTCATTCTTTTTTCTCCTCTGCGGTAGTTGTTTCCTATTTCCTATTTTATCTTCCAAGTCTCTTATCCGTTCTTCTGCCTCAGTTATTCTGCTACTGATTCCTTCTAGAGAATTTTAAATTTCATTTATTGTGTTGTTCATCATTGTTTGTTTGCTCTTTAGTTCTTCTAGGTCCTTGTTAAGCGTTTCTTGTATTTTCTCCATTCTATTTCCAAGATTTTGGATCATCTTTACTATCATCTCTCTGAATTCTTTTTCAGGTAGACTGCCTATTTCCTCTTCATTTGTTTGGTCTGGTGGGCTTTTACCTTGCTCCTTCGTCTGTTGTGTGTTTCTCTGTCTTTTCATTTTGCTTAACCTACTGGGTTTGGGGTCTCCTTTTCACAGGCTGCATGTTTGTAGTTCCTGTTATTTTTGGTGTCTGCCCTCAGTGGTAAGGTTGGTTCAGTGGATTTTGTAGGCTTCCTGGTGGATGGGCCTAGTGCCTGTGTTCTGGTGAATGAAGGTGGATCTTGTCTTTCTGTTGGGCAGGTCCAGATCCGGTGGTGAGTTTTGGGGTGTCTGGGACCTTATTATGATTTTAGGCAGCTCACTACTAATGGGTGGGGTTGTGTTACTGTCTTGCTTGTTGTTTGGCATAGGGTGTCCAGCACTGTAGTTTGCTGGTCATTGAGTGGAGCCGGGTCTTAGCGTTGAGATGGAGATCTCTGGGAGAGCTTTCGCCATTTGATATTCCATGGTGCTGGAGCTTTCTGATCGACCAATGTCCTGAATTCGGCTCTCTCACCTCAGAGGTACAGGCCTGACACTCGGCCGGAGCATGAAGACCCTGTCATCCACACGGCTCAGAAGGAAAGGGAGAGAAAAAGAAAGAAAGAAAAAAATAAATAAAATAAAGTAAAATAAAAAAGTTATTAAAATATAAAATAAAAATTATTATTAAAAAGTAAAAAATTATAAGGTAATAAAAAGAAAGAAGAGAGCAACCAGATCAAAAAACAAATCCACCAATAATAACAAGCACTAAAAAGTATAGTTAAAAAAAAAAAAAGAGACAGAACCCTAGGACAAATGTTGAAAGCAAAGGTATACGGACGAAATCACACAGAGAAGCATACACATACATACTGACAAAAAGAGAAAAAGGAAAAAATATATTTATCGTTGCTCCCAAAGTCCACTGCCTCTATTTTGGGATGATCCGTTGTATATTTATGTATTCCACAGATGTAGGGTACATCAAGTTGATTGTGGAGATTTAATCTGCTGCTCCTGAGGCTGTTGGACGAGATTTCCTGTCTCTTCTTTGTTCGCACAGCTCCTGTCATTCAGCTTTGGATTTGTCCCTGCCTCTGCGTTTAGGTCACCTGAGGGGGTTTGTTTCCGCCCAGATAGGACGGGGTCAAAGGAGCAGGTGATTATGGGGCTATGGCTCACTCAGGCCGGGGGGAGGGAGGGGTACGGAATGCGGGGCAAGCCTGCAGCGGCAGAAGCCAATATGTCTTTGCAACAGCCTGAGGCGCGCCGTGTATTCTCCCGGGGAAGTTGTCCCTGGATCACGGGACCGTGGCAGTGGCGGGCTGCACAGGCTCCCGGGAGGGGAGGTGTGGATAGTGAGCAGTGCTTGCACACAGGCTTCTTGGTGGCGGCAGCAGCAGCCTTAGCATCTCATGCCCGTCTCTGGTGTCCGTGCTGATAGCTGCGGCTCGCGCCCGTCTCTGGAGCTCGTTTAGGCGGTGCTCTGAGTCCCCTCTCCCCGCACACCGTAAAACAGTGGTCTCTTGCCTCTTAGGCAGGTCCAGACTTTTTCCCACACTCCCTACCCGCTAGCTGTGGTGCACTAGCCCCCTTCAGGCTGTGTTCACGCAGCCAACCCCAGTCCTTTCCCTGGGATCCGACCTCTGAAGCCCGAGCCTCAGCTCCCAGCCCCCAGCCACCCCGGCGGGTGAGCAGACAAGCCTCTCGGGCTGGTGAGCGCCGGTCGGCACCGGTCCTCTGTGCGGGAATCTCTCCGTTTTGCCCTCCGCACCCCCGTTGCTGTGCCCTCCTCCGCGGCCCCGAAGCTCCCCGCTCCGCCTCCCGCTGTCTCCGCCCGCGAAGGGGCTTCCTAGCGAGTGGAGACCTTTCCTCCTTCACAGCTCCCTCCCACTGGTGCAGGTACCGTCCCTATCCTTTTGTCTCTGTTTATTCTTTTTCCTTTTGGCCTACCCAGGTACGTGGGGAGTTTCTTGCCTTTTGGGAGGTCTGAGGTCTTGCCAGCGTTCAGTAGGTGTTCTGTAGGAGTTGTTCCACGTGTAGATGTATTTCTGATGTATTTGTGGGGAGGAAGGTGATCTCCGCGTCTTACTCTTCCGGCATCTTGAAGGTCTCCCGTCTTTGGTTTTCTGAGGGAAGTATTTCCTCTCACCTGTATATACCTTGTAAACTTATTTCTCTAGTCTCATAATGTTCAGAACTGTGGGTAATCATTGCATATATGAGATAGTTTATTTCTATTCACTCAAAAGAGAGCAATTAGATAACTGGATGGTATGCTTGAATGAAGATATAAATAAGATGGATGTTGTCTTGCTCTGTCTGACCCTAAACTCGCCAGTTCCTCAGCCAAACTGGAGAAGCATACATAGCTCTTTGAAAATGATGTCAGTTTTTCTTCATCTAGGTCAGAGTGCAATCTGGAAATCTCCAAAGTGTGTTTGTTTTAAGTACATCACTGATGTATTCAGTATATGTGTGTGGCTATATAGAAGTATAGCCCAACAGAAACATACCTCAAGCCACAAATATAAGCCATATATGTAATTTGTAATGTTCTAGCAGCTACATTAAAAAAGTAAAATGAAACTAGTGAACTTAATTTTGATAATGTGTTTTATTTAACCCTATATATCTAAAATATTATCATTTCAACATGTAATCAAATAAATATTATTAATGAGATATTTAATATTTTTTCCACAGTAAGTCTTTAAGACATGGCTTATTTGAGACTTGCAGCACATATCAAGTGCTGAATAGCCACATGTGGCTAGTGGGTGCCTTAGTGAACATTACAGTTCTAGCTACAGATAATTGTCAACTCATAATTTTATATTATTTCTTATAATGTCTCTTGATTTTTTTCTTTCCCTTAGTCCCTTTAAATTCTTTTTCATGATAAGACTATCACTGACCATTGATTTTCACTTACTCGATGTGAATAGCAGGTGGTGGGAAGCGCTTAGATTGTTATGGGACTACTAGGAACCTTTGCTTACATGAGCCATGCCTTCAGGTATTGTTTTAAAAAAAAAGCATCAAATTTTGTGTCAACAGATTTGGGTCCCAGTTCCAGCTCTCTCTAGCTCTTTGGCTTTGGATGTGTCACTTAACTGCCCTAAGCCTTGGCTTCTTAACTTTCATCTTTGGACACCTTAGGACCTTTTTGCACAGCATCCAGCATGGGGCTTATCTTCTAGTAAAATTCTCAATAAATATATATTATGCTGTATAATGATTAGGGCAAAGGATTTAGAATCTTAAGTTTCCATTAGTGTAGGATTTCAGAAACAAATGGGGCCTTTGGGGTCATCTAGCACCAACCCCTAGACTGGAATGTGGTTGTGGGCCAGTCATTGTTTGGTGGACGCTAATGCTAGTGATCTAAGGTACAGGGCTTTGTGAGACTGAATTAGTTTTCAAACAAAATATATAAGTGCAAAGTATTATTATAAATTGGAGCTACGCTTCCCTGGATTTATGTATGTAATGCTAATTGATATTAATGGGGATTGTACATAAATCAAGGGGAGAATAGACCTATTAGTGTATAAAAAACATTGTACTTCTAATATCCGTCTGGTATGCTTTACTTCCCTGGGGCATATGTGTTTTTATAAATAGAATGCATACTTCTTTATCTTCGTGTTGTCCAATCAGTATTGGAGTTTTCTGCTTGCTAGTGTTAGTTTGAACGTCTCCCTAGATTGTAAATTCAGTATTAAGATTTCATTTTGGCAAACTTAGCAGATGCAGAAATGTGGTATTTGTCTGGTATAAAGCATTCTAAGCCCAGAGTAATCAGGGGTGCTCTCTTGTGCTAAAATTTCATTCTATTTATTGTTTGATCTTTAAAAAAAAATTAGTCCTTTGACATACTCTCAGAAGCAAGATGTTTCTAATATTTCAATAAAACAATTAATGGGTCCATTAAAAGGAAATGAAAATCTTTTTGTGTGAGTGATGAGAGAAAAATATATAAGTGGCCTCCAATTATCTGTAATTGTATGAGGTTTTCTTTCATTTATGTTATCTATCTTCCTGTTTAATCCCATCTAGCACAATTATTCCTTTTGTATTAGTTTTCTGTAAATGGAGTTCTGAATGGCTTGAATTGTGAATCAACAATTGTGATGATCACAATCTTCACAACCCTCCTCTCCACCTTCCTTCCCTTCCCTGCCTTTCTTGTTCTTTTTAAATAAAGGAAAACAAATACATTTTCCTGGAGAGATTATTTTATGATCTTTCTTAGCAAAAGAAAAAGATGTATGGTCTTTATAAGAGTATCTATGAATAGCTGAATAATTATATCAGTCTGATATGTGTTTCTCTGTATATTAATAAGTAGAGGGCTAATAGTGCTCTGAAAGTGTGAAATGTAACCAAGGATAAATTGAGGCGGTATATTTTTTAAAAGATATTTTTGTGAGACCTAACTGTATGTCTAGGAACAAGGTAGTAATAGTAAAATCAGTTTCATCTAATTAAAAGAATTGAACTTTGAACACTGGACTTTAAATGGATTTAAATTTATTATCACTCTACCTGGGAATCATTAATAAAATGTTGTACAGTAGAATCAGCAGGTATTTATCTTGACTATTTTACCTGATGGATCACCCTATATTGTTGTTTTTAAGTTTCCTTTTATATGATTTCCAAATCTCTTATAGCAGGATATTAGATTTCAGGGAAATCCAACTACCTTTCCCACCCAAATATTGATTCTCTGCCTCCCTCTACCCCTATCTAAGGCTGGCTTCTGGCCAGCAGTTAATATTCTTATTCAGTTGGTTCCCCAGTTAGAAAGATGGGCTCAGAGGCCATATTCTTGGAGATGTTTTTTCCATGGAAGTGATAGATTTTCACAGGGCCATCACCTTCCATCTTTTATCCCACCTTTGTGACTCAAGGTAAAGATGTGTAAGAGGATTGGCTCTCGCTAAGTTGAGGCCATGGATTCGAGGACACCCAAGGAAACCACAAGTTCCTGGTCCTTGTAGTCTAATATGTCAATTACCTGTCTGATATATTAGACAAGATTAATCTTCTGAATGTAATTATCTGTAGTTTTTCTTTGTCTGTTTTTGTCCTATCTCATTCCCAGACCTTTAGGGCATCCCTGCTGTCTATCCAATTAAGTTGAGACTTCTTACTCTGACATTCAAAGGTCTCTGAAGAGTGGAACCCAACTCCTTCTAAACTCCTACTTCTACAAAACCTACATACCAATCAAGCTAGCCTATCCTCTTAAACAAAAACTCTATTGATGTATAATTTGCATACTGTAAAATTCACCTGTTGTAAGTATACCATTTAATGATTTTTAGTAAATTTATAGAGTTGTGCAGCCATCACCACAACCCAATTTTAGAACATTACTACTATCCCCAAAAGCTCCCTTGTGCCCTTTTACCAGCCTTAACACCAAGAAACTGCTGATCTACTATCTGTTTCTTTAAGTTGACCTTTTCTGGATATTTCATATAAATAGAGTCACACAGTAAGTAGTCTTTTGGATCTTTTTTTTTTTTAACCTAACATTCTGCTTTTGAGGTTCATCCGTATTATAGTATGTGCCAGGAGCTTGCTCCTTTTTATTGCTAACTAGTATTCCATTGTATGGATATACCACATTTTGTTTTTTATCAGTTCATAGACATTTGGATTGTTTTCAGTTTGACCAATAAATGAATAATGCTACTGTGAACATTCATGTATATGTCTTTATATGAACACGTTTTGTTTTCTCTTGGTAGATTGTTATTATTTTAATTAATTAATTTTTTTGCTCTCAGGCATAATAATGACTTTATCGGGTGCCCTTCTGTGCCAGACACTCTTATATAGGCCTTAACATTTTTTTTCTTGATTAAAAAATACATGAATAATTCATGTTCCTTATAACAGATCAAACAATACAGAAACAGATAAAGACAGCACCAGCATCTCCCCCACCCAAGCTCCACATCTTATTTAATTGTTGCAACCACCATGAGAGATAAGAATTATAGGCCATATTTTATACATGAGAAAATTGAGGCTGAGAAAGGCTCAGAGTGTACTCTGCAGTGTTTAACAGGAAGAGCTTTGGAGTCTGATTACCTGGGCTCATTTCTTGACTTTGCAGTTTACTATGTGTCCATGAGCAAATTACTTATTATTTCTGTCCCTCAGTTTTCCTACCTGCTAGTTCACAGGGTGCAGTGAGGATGTAATGTGCTAAAACATAAAAATATTGCTGTTTCTAAAGAAAAAAAGATCAAAAAGAGAAATTATTTTTAAATGACAGCTAAGAAGAAAATACTAAGAATTAGAGCAAACTCTGTTCACCATTCTGCTACTTCACTATTCTGCTACTAGTGTTCTCTTGGTGGATCATTAGGAGTGGAATTGCAGGGCCATATGGTAAATGTATGTTTAACTTTCTATGAAATTCACAAACTGTTTTCCTCAGGGTTGTGTTGTATCATTTTATATTCCCGCCAGCAATGTATGAGGGTTCCAGTTTCTCCACATGGTCACCAACACTTGTTATTCTTTTTTAAAATTTTATCTATAAGCATTCCAGTGGGTATCTCATTATGATTTTAATTTGCATTCTTCCTAATGACTAATTATGTTGGGCATCTTTTCATTTGCTTATTAGACTATTCTCTTTTGATCAAACTTACCCTATACATTTCTTCCATTATGCTTGTGCTTATGCTGTTCTCACTACCTGAACCTTACCTTTTTTTCCCCATTTTCTTTTTTGGAAGCTTTCTACGAAGTCCATCTTCTTTTCTGAAGCCTTTCCTTTTTTCATCCTGCCACTTCCAGTTATCTGTGATCTCTCCTTCCTTTAAACCTCAGGTGCACTATGATTAAATCTCTGTTGTGACATTTATTTATATTTTTCTGCCTGATATTATAGTTACTTGAGTATTTGCCTCTTTTCTCCTGGTGATCTATAAGCTCTTGGATAACTGGGACAGTTTCTTTACTTACCTGTCAGTGCACAAAGCAATGACATACTGGGAGGAGCACTGCATGACTGTTTGCCAAATAGACTTGTGGAGGAAGGTGTATGTTAAAAAAGAGAGGCTTCTTTAGTTAGTAATAAAGGCAGATAGGCTAAGTGGGCTCGGTTTCAGTCTGCATTAGCTGCAGCCACGATGCTTCCTCTCTCACTTTGTGAGAATTATTCTTCAATCTGTTTTCATGTTCCTTGCTCTCTTTAGGGCATAGATTCCACTATGATCATCTCAAGTGCTTTATTCCCTATGCCCGTGAGTCCCTCATTATAGTCTTTCCTTTCCTTTGGGAAACCAGTATCAGAACACTGTCTCTGTTCCTGCTGCCACTTGAAATTCATGCCTCCAAGCTCATTTGCCTAAAATCCTACCTTCACCTTGGTCAGTCACCTCTCCCATTTCTCTTAGTCAGTCAGCAATCTCATCAAGCCCAATACTCACCCCCTCTGTGTCACTCTTAGGAGACAACCTTAAATCCTATTTTGCCAGGAAGATTGAGACCATCAAGTAGGTCTCTCTCATTGTCTCACCAAGCCTCTAGAAACTTATCTACATCTATTTTTCTGTCTTCCTTCCTGTCTCAAAGGATGAGGTTCCTTCCTTTTCTCCACTTGATCCTTTTGACCTTCCACTAGCTTCTGGAATACAAACTTATAGTCATTTATTCTGGGTCTTATATTTTTGATCTCTCTGTCTATATATTTTTTCACTACAGCTTATAAACATGCTGAAGTTTATTCCAACGTAGACCTGCCTCCTGCAGCTTTTGTTGGTGTTTCTCTCCTAGATGTAAGCCATCCTTTCTTTTCTCCTTTCACACACTTCCCTCATAAGAAATTTCTACTTTTATTTTCTCTCCTCTGTCACCTCCCATTTCATGTATCCATCAACCTTTTTTTATTTTATTGAGAAAAACCATATAATATGAACTCTATTAACAAAATTTTAAGTATACAGTATAGTTTTATTAAGTGCATGTACATTGTTATACAGTGGATCTCTAGAACTTTTACATTTTGCATGACTTAAAGTCTATACCAAATATACAGCAACTCCTCATCACCTAATCCCCTCAACCCTTGGCAATCACCATTTGACTTTTGAGGAGTTTGATTACTTTAGATATCTCATTTAAGTGGAATCATGCAGTATTTGTTCTTCTGTGATTGGCATAATCACTTAGCGTTAAGTCCTCAAAGTTCCCATCTTCTCACAAATAGCAGATGGAAGCCATTTTTATGGCTGAAAAATATTACAGTGTGTGTGTGTGTGTGTGTGTGTGTGTGTGTGTGTGTTTGTGTGTGTGTGTATGGCATGTATATATATGAGTGTGTATGTGTGTGTGTATATATATATATGGCATGTTTTCTTTATCTATTTAGATTGTTTCCATATCTTGGCTACTGTAAATAGTACTGCAGTGAACATGAGAGTGCAGATATATCTTCAAGTTACTTTTTTCAATTCTTTTGGGTAAATATTTGGAAGTAGGACTGCTGGATCATGTGGTAGTTCTATTTTTAATTTTTTGAGGAACCTCCACACTGTTTTCCATAGTGGCTGTACCATTTTACATTCCTACCGACAGTGTACAGTGGTTCCAATTTCTCCACAGCCTTGTTATTTTCTTTTTCTTTTTTGATAATGGTGTTTATTATCGAATTGTAGGAGTTTCTTATATATTTTCATTATTAGCCCCTTATTATATATATATGGTTTGCAAATACTTTCTCCCATTCCATAGGTTGCCTTTTCACTCTGTTGATTATTTCTTTTGCTATGCAGAAGCTTATTAATTTGATATAGTCTGACTTTATTTTTGCTTTTGTTACCTATGCTAATGCTACCTATACTATTAGTGTCATATCCAGGAAACCATTGCCAAGACCAGTGTTATGATAGGGAATGAATTGAACCTGTAGATTGCTTTGGGTAGTATAGACGTTTTAACAATATTAAGTCTTCCAATCCATGAATATGGGATGTCTTTCCAATTATTTGTGTCTTCTTTAGTTATTCATCCACTTTTAATGTCGTTTATGCCCCTGCCACTGTTACCCCTGACCTTCTGATTGTCAAATCTGTTAAATACTTCTTGGTTATAATATTACATGGTCTTTCTTGCATGTTTAACTCTGTTGTGTACTCCTGTTTTTTGAAATCTTTCCTGGCTGCTTTAATTGTATAGCCATTCTTATGACTGTCCCTTCTTTGTTCTCCTCATGGGCTACTCTTCCTTCTCTTACCTTTAAATGTTGATGTTCTAACTGATCTGCTGCTCTTCTCTCTAGACATACCCTCACTGCCTATATGATTTCTGTGTAATTTCCGTATTCCCTTATGGGACATTCTGTTGTTTGCTTATGTATAAAACTCTATGTTAGAACTGTGAGGAGAGAAGTGATAAAAGTTAAACAGAGGTAATCTCTACCTGTTTCCATATTCAATGAATATATTTTTCAACTGGAATATCCCATCCCATTAGACGCACAAAAACATGTTCATGACCTATTTAATTGATTGCACACACTGCTGGTTTATTGTTTGAGAAGCAGTGAGGATAGAGCAGAAAACAGGTCTGAGGACTGAGCCTGGTGGTCCTCCAACATTTAAGGCCTATTAAGTATTGTTTGTTTCTCCAGTGAATAGTCTAGACAAAAATGCTATTTAAAATTCTTTTGTCTACTTTTAAAAAATATATAATTTGACTTCTTGCTTTCTGTTGGATTTTGGGGTACCATTTTCTGTTTCTTTCTTTTTCTGACTTATAATAGCCCTGTAGACTCCTAATTTACTAGTTCTAGAAGTTTAGCAAACAGGTTACCAAGTTTGTTTGTTTGATACATAATTAAGGCTAGTGAGTGCTAAGCAGGGGCCTAAAGTTCTTGTTAGTGCTTTATGTGAATTTGTTTTAGGGCATGGGCTTTATTTATGAATCCATTTTAGGAGTTCAGGTGTGTTCTCCCCTTACTCTCTCCACCCCCTCATAATTCTTATTATTGCTTTGGATAGATGACATTACTGGAAAATTGACATCTAGATAGCTGATATTTTACTGAATGTATACACTTTCCCACACTTCTATATGCATGCATACATTCTTTTAGTTTGTTACAAAGGTTTTCACCCTTAGAAAATAAACTGAAAGCAATTTCTAAAGTTAGACACCGTGTGATATGCCACTATTTACGTAATGATATTCTTTTTTTCTTTTTCTTTTTTTTTTTGCGGTATGCGGGGCTCTCACTGTTGTGGCCTCTCCCGTTGAGGAGCACAGGCTCCGGATGCTCAGGCTCAGCGGCCATGGCTCATGGGCCCAGCCATTCCGCGGCATGTGGGATCCCACCAGACTGGGGCACGAACCCGCGTCCCCTGCATCGGCAGGCGGACTCTCAACCACTGCGCCACCAGGGAAGCCCATAATGATATTCTTTGATGTTTCTGAATAAATACACATCAGTTGCTCTAAAAGTCCTAGCCAGAAAAAAAATGCTGTGTTAAATAACATAGCGTTAATATAAAATTTGACATTTATTTAGTTGACACAAGATGAAATAAGTTATAACAGCGTAGAGCCACTGGTATATATGCTGTGCTAACCAATTTTACCACCCTTGGGGGTTTCTTCTTCTACTTGTGAAGAGCTTCTACTGATTTAAAATGAATTGAATCTTTTCTTCTTGAAGCCACTCTTGCTTAGAAAGTTTCCCTTGAAGTTAAGGGATCCATGTAGATAAATAATCTGGCTCAGAATATCTGAATTACTTTTAAACTTCAGGCAAGGTAAAGGCAATATTTGCTGATGAAGCTATTTTTTGTTTGTTTGTTTGTAACTTCTGGGTAGAGTGAAATGATTTAGAGATTGCCTTTGACGTTAGTACCATTTAGGTAGTTTGAAACATCACATATTTAAAAAAAGACTTGTGTTGGCATATTTTTAACTTAGGAAAGAGGATAAAATTATATAAGAAGTTAAATTTAGATTGTGCACATGTACAAGCAGACCACAGAAGAATTTAAAGTTTTCCTTTTTTTTAAAAAAAAAAAACTGCCTTATATACCTCTAGTATAATGTAGGCCCTATGTATACATAAGGGAATAATTAAATACAGAAATGCAGCCTACTTGTTAGCCAGAAAGGATGCCTGGAACATGTGGATAAGCTTGGATATTTGTCTAATGTTAATTGGAATATTGGTTTTCAGTTGAAGATGCCAAATCTTCAGAAAAGTAATTGGATTTAGCTTCCTATTTAGCAAACTGCTTCGAATCCCTGAAGTATCCCACATCCGAAACTAATTTTTCTTGATTGTATCAAGTTTAGTCATGAACAGAACAGGGTTGACATAGTTTTTTAATATTTAAGATATTTCTTGACAAGGTTTCAACACTGTTGCTTGTCCACAAACCTTATTGTTATGTTCACTAATGACAGATGAAATCGTAGTTTCTGTGGAAATTAGTTTTAAAACTTAGTGAAACTATCCTCTTGAAATAAACCAATTTCTTCTTCTTTCCTATACATTTAAATGTAAACTTAGATTTTGCTCAGATTTCAAGAAATAACCCAAAAATGGTGTATTTCTTATTCCTTTTCATATAAACTTTTATGTGTGCTTAATTTAACTTCTTCAGATTCAGCCTAGGAAATGTATTTTGTGGTGATTCTTGGTTCTCAAAAGCATTTTCAGTATACAGATGTTTACTGTGATGTGTCAAAACTACTTACTATTTGTAAGTAGTTTAAAAACTTCTTAGAAAGAATACCCTATTTGATCATTAAAATTCAGGGATTAAGAGATTCGGTTTAAGGGATTTCTCTATCAAATATCTATTGAGCAACTACTATGCATAGGTTTCTTTGTGATTGGAAGAGAGGTATAAAGGTGTTTATGATATGTTTTATAATCATATAACCATGAGGAGCATGACTTACTTATATTGATGATAATTATAAAGATAGACTAATATTACCTCTTCATCTAGTCTTTTGCCACTGAACACAATCACTTTAATATTTGGAAAGATAAAATGGTGCCTCTTAAGTGAAATATTAGCAGATGCATTGCACATGCTTTTTAAATTAAAATATATTATGAAAATTATGAAAATTATCTTAATTGATATTAACAGTGATTAATAGCTATATAGCTCAACAATAGATTATTCTAATGTATTTTTTGTTCTATGAACCATCTTGTTAGAATAAATTTATAGCCGGGCTTCCAGGTAATTTTCCTTCCAGCAGATGAATACTATACATTTCAGCTGAAGTAGATTTTCAGTCTATTTTTAGTTTGTCTTCAGGGAAAAATTAATAGCCAGACCTAACATTGTTCACTACTGTGCCCCATTGCCTAACACAGAGCCTAGTGTGGCACATAGTAGGTGCTCAATATTTGTTGAACTTGATTGCCCTGCCCCCGTTGGCCTTTCTTCAGGGAGCTTCTGAAGGCATGCCTTCTGTCTCTGCCAATAATTTTTCTGGGACCAGGATATAATTTAGATAATGAGATATGTACTTTATAACTTGTATATTTTAGACCTACATTTATTATTCCCATTACTGGAGTTGAACAGCCGTTGCTGATACTATGGGCAATGCTATTCATCCTCCTTTGCTATGATTGTGTTTTTGTTTAATTTAAAAATTTAAAAAAATTTTTAACATCTTTATTGGAGTATAATTGCTTTACAATGGAGTGTTAGTTTCTGCTTTAAAACAAAGTGAAGCAGCTATACATATACATATACCCCCATATCTACTCCCTCTTGCATCTCCCTCCCACTCTCCCTATCCCACCCCTCTAGGTGGTCACAAAGCACCAAGCTGATCTCCCTGTGCTATGCGGCTGCTCCCCACTAGCTATCTATTTTACATTTGTTAGTCTATATATGCCCATGCCACTCTCTCCCTTTGTCCCAGCTTACCTTTCCCCCTCACTGTGTCCTCTAGTCCGTTCTCTATGTCTGCGTCTTTATTACTGTCCTGCCCTAAGGTTCTTCAGAACCAATTTTTCCTTTTTTTTTTGGAGTCCATATATATGTGTAAGCATACGGTATTTGTTTTTCGCTTTCTGACTTCACTCTGTATGACAGACTCTAGGTCCATCCACCTCACTACAAATAACTCAATTTTGTTTCTTTTTATGGCTGAGTAATATTGCATTGTATATATGTGCCACATCTTCTTTATCTGTTCATTTGTCGATGGACACTTAGGTTGCTTCCATGTCCTGGCTATTGTAAATAGAGCTGCAGTGAACACTGTGGTACATGACTCTTTTTGAATTACGGTTTTCTCAGGGTATAGGCCCAGTAGTGGGATTGCTGGGTGGTATGGTACTTCTATTTTTAGTTTTTTAAGGAACCTCCATACTGTTCTCCATAGTGGCTGCATCAATTTACATTCCCACTAACAGTGCAAGAGGGTTCAGATTATTGTTTGTAGATTTTTTTTTTTTTTTGCGTTATGTGGGCCTCTCACTGTTGTGGCCTCTCCTGTTGCACAGCACAGGCTCCGGACGCTCAGGCTCAGCGGCCATGGCTCACGGGCCCAGCCGCTCCACGGCATGTGGGATCTTCCTGGACTGGGGCACGAACCCATGTCCCCTGCATCGGCAGGTGGACTCTCAACCACTGCGCCACCAGGGAAGTCCTGTTTGTAGATTTTTTGATAATGGCCATTCTGACTGGTGTGAGGTCATACGTCACTGTAGTTTTGATTTTCATTTCTCTAATGATTAGTGACGTTGAGCATTCTTTCATGTGTTTGTTGGCAATCTGTATATCTTCTTTGGAGAAATGTCTATTTAGGTCTTCTGCCCATTTTTGGATTGGGTTGTTTGTGTTTTTGATATTGAGCTGCATGAACTGCTTGTAAATTTTGGAGATTAATCCTTTGTCAGTTGCTTCATTTGCAAATATTTTCTCCCATTCTGAGGATTCTCTTTTGGTCTTGTTTATGGTTTCCTTTGCTGTGCATAAGCTTTTAAGTTTCATTAGGTCCCAATTGTTTATTTATGTTTTTATGTCCATTTCTCTAGGAGGTGGGTCAAAAAGGATCTTGCTGTGATTTATGTCATAGAGTATTCTGCCTATGTTTTCCTCTAAGAGTTTGATAGTTTCTGGCCTTACATTTAAATCTTTAATCCATTTTGAGCTTATTTTTGTGTATGGTGTTAGGGAGTGATCTAATCTCATACTTTTACATGTACCTGTCCAGTTTTCCCAAAACCACTTATTGAAGAGGCTGTCCTTTCTCCACTGTACATTCCTGCCTCCTTTATAAATGATAAGGTGACCATATCTGCATGGGTTTATCTCTGGGCTTTTCATCCTGTTCCATTGATCTATATTTCTCTTTTTTGTGCCAGTACCATACTGCCTTGATTACTGTAGCTTTGTAATATAGTCTGAAGTCAGGGAGCCTGATTCCTCCAGCTCCATTTTTCGTTCTCAAGATTGCTTTGGCTATACGGGTTTTTTGTGTTTCCATACAAATTATGACATTTTTGTTCTAGTTCTGTGAAAAATGCCAGTGGTAGTTTGACAGGGATTGCATTGAATCTGTAGATTGCTTTGGGTAGTAGAGTCATTTTCACAATGTTGATTCTTCCAATCCAAGAACATGGTATATCTCTCCATCTATTTGTATCATCTTTAATTTCTTTCATCAGTGTCTGATAATTTTCTGCATACAGGTCTTTTGTTTCCTTAGGTAGGTTTATTCCTACGTATTTTATTCTTTTTCTTGCAGTGGCAAATCGGAGTGTTTCCTTAATTTCTCTTTCAGATTTTTCATCATTAGTGTATAGGAATGCAAGAGATTTCTGTGCATTAATTTTGTATCCTGATTCTTTACCAAATTCACTCATTAGCTCTAGTGGTATTCTGGTGGCATCTTTAGGATTCTCTATGTATAATATCATGTCATCTGCAGAGTTACAGCTTTACTTCTTCTTTTCTGATTTGGATTCCTTCTATTTCTTTTTCTTCTCTGATTGCTGTGGCTAAAACTGCCAAAACTATGTTGAATAATAGTGGTGAGTGTGGAAAAACTTGTCTTGTTCCTGATCTTAGAGGAAATGGTATCAGTTTTTCATCATTGAGAACGATGTTGGCTTTGGGTTTGTCATATGTGGCCTTTATTATGTTGAGATAAGTTCCCTCTCTGCCTACTTTCTGGAAGGTTTTTTTTTATCATAAATGGGTGTTGAAATTTGTTGAAATGTTTTTCTGCATCTATTGAGATGATCATATGTTTTTTCTCCTTCAATTTCTTAATATGGTTTATCACATTGATTGATTTGCATATATTGAAGAATTCTTGCATTCTGGGATAAATCCCACTTGATCATGGTATATTATGCTTTCAATGTGCTGTTGGATTTGGTTTGCTAGTATTTTATTGAGGATTTTTGCATCTGTGTTCATCAGTAATATTGGCCTATAGTTCTCTTTCTTTGTGACATCTTTGTCTGGTTTTGGTATCAGGATGATGGTGGCCTTGTAGAATGAGTTTGGCAATGTTCCTCCCTCTGCTGTATTTTGAGAGTTTGAGAAGGATAGCTGTTAGCTCTTCTCCAAATATTTGATAGAATTTGCCTGTGAAGCCATCTGGTCCTGGGCTTTTGTTTGTTGGAAGATTTAAAATCACATTCTCAATTTCAGTGCTTGTGATTGGTCTGTTTACATTTTCTATTTCTTCCTGGTTCAGTCTTGGGAGGTTGTGCATTTCTAAGAATTTGTCCGTTTCTTCCAGGTTGTCCATTTTATTGGCATAGAGTTGCTTTTAGTTATCTCTCGTGCTCCTTTGTATTTCTGCAGTGTCAGTTGTTACTTCTCCTTTTTCATTTCTAATTCTGTGATATGTCTTCTCCCTTTTTTTCTTGATGAGTCTGGTTAATGGTTTATCAACTTTGTTTATATTCTCAAAGAACCAGCTTTTAGTTTTATTGATCTTTGCTGTCATTTCCTTCATTTCTTTTCATTTATTTCTGATCTTAACTTTATGATTTCTATCTTTCTGCTAACTTTGGGGTTTTTTTGTTCTTCTTTCTCTAAATGCTTTAGGTATAAGGTTAGGTTGTTTATTTGAGTTGTTTCTTAATTTAGGATTGTATTGCTATAAACTTCCCTCTTAGAACTGCTTGTGCTGCATCCCATAGGTTTTGGGTCATCGTGTTTACATTGTCATTTGTTTCTAGGTATTTTCTGATTTCCTCTTTGATTTCTTGGTTATTAAGTAGTGTATTGTTTAGCCCCCATGTGTTTCTATTTTTTACAGATTTTTTTCCCTTAATTGATATCTAGTCTCATAGCATTGTGGTCGGAAAACATACTTGATATGATTTCAATTTTCTTAAATTTACCAAGGCTTGATTTGTTACCCAAGATATGATCTATCCTGGAGAATGTTCCATGAGCACTTGAGAAGAATGTGTATTCTGTTGTTTTTGGATGGAATGTCCTATAAATATCAATTAAGTCCGTCATGTTTAATGTATCATTTAAAGCTTGTGTTTCCTTATTTATTTTCATTTTGGATGATCTGTCCATTGGTGAAAGTGTGGTTTTAAATCCCCTACTATGATTGTGTTACTGTCGATTTCCCCTTTCATGGCTATTAGCATTTGCCTTACGTATTGAGGTGCTCCTGTGTTGGGTGCATAAATATTTACAATTGTTATATCTTCTTCTTGGTTTGATCCCTTGATCATTATGTTGTGTCCTTCTTTGTCTCTTGTAATAGTTTTTGTTTTATAGTCTATTTTGTCTGATATGAGAATTGCTACTCCAGCTTTCTTTTGATTTCCATCTGCATGGAATATCTCTTTCCATCCCCTCACTTTTAGTCTGTATGTGTCCCTAAGTCTGAAATGGGTCTGTTTTAGACAGCATACGTATGGGTCTTGCTTTGTATCCATTCAGCCAGTCTATGTCTTTTGGTTGGAGCATTTAATCCATTTATATTTAAGGTAATTATTGATATGTATGTTCCTATTACCGTTTTCTTAGTTATTTTCGGTTTGTTATTGTAGGTCTTTTCCTTCTCTTGTGTTTCCTGCCTAGAGAAGTTCCTTTAGCATTTGTTGTAAAGCTGGTTTGGTGGTGCTGAATTCTCTTAGCTTTTGCTTGTCTGTAAAGGTTTTAATTTCTCCATCGTATCTGAATGAGATCCTTGCTGTGTAGAGTAATCTTAATTGTAGGTTTTTCCCTTTCATCACTTTAAATATGTCTTGCCACTCCCTTCTGGCTTGCGGAGTTTCTGCTGAAATATAAGCTGTTACCGTTATGGGGATTCCCTTATATGTTATTTGTTGCTTTTCCCTTGCTACTTTAAAATTTTTTTCTTAATATTTAATTTTTGATAGTTTGATTAATATGTGTCTTGGTGTGTTTCTACTTGGATTTATCCTGTATGGGACTCTCTGTGCTTCTTGGACTTGATTGACTATTTCCTTTCCCATATTAGGGAAGTTTTCAACTATAATCTTTTCAAATATTTTCTCAATCACTTTCTTTTTCTCTTCTTCTGGGACCCTTATAGTTCAAATGTTGGTGCATTTAATGTTGTCACAGAAATCTCTAAGACTGTCCTTAATTCTTTCATTCTCCTTTCTTTACTCTGCTCTGTGGTAGTTATTTCCACTCTTTTATCTTCCAGGTCAGTTTTGTGTTCTTCTGCCTCAGTTATTGTGCTACTGATTCCTTCTAGAGAATTTTAAATTTCATTTATTGTGTTGTTCATCCTTGTTTGTTTGCTCTTTAGTTCTTCTAGGTCCTTATTAAACGTTGTTTTGTATTTTTTCCATTGTATTTCTAGGATTTTGGATCATCTTTACTATCATTTCTCTGAATTCTTTTTCAGGTAGACTGCCTATTTCCTCTTCATTTGTTTGGTCTGATGGGTTTTTATCTTGCTCCTTCATCTGCTGTGTATTTCTCTGTCTTCTTATTTTGCTTAACTTACTGTGTTTGGGGTCTCCTTTTCACAGGCTGCGGATTTGTAGTTCCCGTTGTTTTTTGTGTCTGCCCCCAGTGTGTATGGTTGGTTCAGTGTGTTGTGTAGGCTTCCTGGTGGAGGGGACTGGTGCCTGTGTTCTCGTGGATGAGTCTGGATCTTGTCTTTCTGGTGGTCAGGACTGCGTCCGGTGGTGTATTTTGGGGTGTCTGTGACCTTATTATGATTTTAGGCAGCCTTTCTGCTAATGGATAGTTTTGTGTCCCTTTCTTGCTAGTTGTTTGGCATAGGGTGTCCAGCACTGTAGCTTGCTGGTTGTTGAGTGGAGCTGGGTCCTAGCATTGAGGTGGAGATCTCTGGGAGAGCTTTCACCATTTGATATTACGTGGAGTCAGGAGGCCTCTGGTGGACCAGTGTTCTGAACTTGGCTCTCCCACCTCAGAGGCTCATGCCTGACCCCCAACCAGAGCACCAAGACTGTGTCAGCCACCTGGCAAACAACCGAATACCAACTATGGAAATGGTGTTGCTTTTCTTCTTTTAAAAAATTTGTGTCAATACCTGATTAAAATGCTGGACCCTTTGGATCTTCTTCTTAGAATGCCCTCCTTGTTTTTCTTCAGCAAATTATGACTACTTTGTTCCTTACAACTCTGCAAGATTTTCTTCTGCTTCTTACAAGAAGCTTTCTTTGCCTCCATCTCTTTACTGAGGAAGCTGGCACCAACACCCATGTTCTTTCTTGATGTACTCCATGACGTCTGGTATGCATCCCCCAAAACATAGTTTAGTGCATCATCGTTTTCAGCAGCATGCACCCACAGTGGCAAGCTCTGCAGTACAGTTCTGGGGTTGGAGGCCACCACAAAGAGAAAGAAAGACTGCTAGTGTTGGAGGGTCTCATGCTGTGGTAAGGGGTGGCTGTGGCTCGCCACAGAGACAAGGACACTGGCAGCAGGAGTTCTGGGAAGTACTCCTTGGCGTGCGCCCTCCCAGAGTCCGCCATTAGCCCCACCAAAGAGCCCTGTGATTGTGTTTTAACCACTGATTGTTTCAGGACTCTGTTTTGTCACTGTGGAATTTTTATGATCCCTTTGTGCTTAAAAAGCAATTATCATCTGGAAACAAGAACATACTCCATCATCTTTCTGGTGTTAAGTTGCAAGTGTTTGAAAGGTTTATGCTGTATATTATTTGAGGTAAATTATTTTTTACATCCCAGTTAGGTTTACAGTTCTTTTTAAACATATTTTTCATGAGCCTGTATCATAGGTTAAGATGAGGTGCTTCATCTTTCCAAATTTTGGTTTCCCGTTTGATAGCACTCTCCTTGAGTTTGGCTTTTATTCTTAAAATAAAAAAATTTTTCCATAAAAATTTCAAAGCTGGTGACTGCAGTTTTGATATCATTTAATGGGGAATGTTAAGTAATAGTTGGAAACCTGGGACCTAGAAAAAGAGTCAGTTCATTTTTTGTTATGAATTAGTTTTTCTGAACTCCTTATAGTCAACACTAGGTGATAAGTTAAATGATAGTTCCTCTAGCCTCCGATCAAGTACTGTTCCAGATAAAATACGTTTCAATAGTAATTGTGTGAAAAACCAGGTGTTCCTACAACTCTTGGTGCCTGAGAAAACTTATAGGCTCATTTATACTCTCAGCCATTATAACTTTCAGCTTTGTCAAGGTGGAGACTCTGTTGGAACCATGAGTGATGATTTACTTAACCATTCCCTATTAAGACTTAGGTTGAGTTTAATTTTTTGTACTGAACATCATTTTTTTCTATATAAAAGTTTCTTTTCTTAAGATAGATTTCCCCAATAGTAATTACCAGGTCAAAGAATAGGAGCTTTTTAAGGCTTTAATCTAAATGACCAGATTATTGCTAATTTTATGAGCTGATAGTGCCTCCAGAAGCAGAGAAAGTGCAAGGGTGATTCTTTAATTATTCCCTGACAATGTCTTCACTGTACATTGGCATCACTGTTTGCAGACTGCCTTACAGGGAATTGCCAAAGGATGTGTCTATGTGGTCCTATCTTAGAACATCACCCAGCCCAGTTGGAGAAAGCAAAGAGTTGTATATGAAAACAAACATGGAATACTAGCATGAATAGCAGAAGATAGGGGCTGGCCATTGACCCCTTGCTAATGGTGAATTTAAAAACCAAGCCAAGGGCTTCCCTGGTGGCGCAGTGCTTGAGAGTCCGCCTGCCGATGCAGGAGACGCAGGTTCGTGCCCCGTTTCGGGAAGATCCCACATGCCGCGGAGCGGCTGGGCCCGTGAGCCATGGCCACTGAGCCTGCGCGTCCGGAGCCTGTGCTCCGCAAATGGGAGAGGCCACAACAGTGAGAGGCCCGCATAGCGCAAAAAAAAAAAAAAAAAAAAAAACCAAGCCAAACAAAAACCCAGCTTCCCAGAGTGGACTGAGAAGGAGGCAGCCCTGGAGTACCTCTGCAGTCTTGTTTTATTTGGGGATTTAGATCAATTAGTAGCAATTTCTCTGACTGCTTCAGGCCTACAAATACACAGGAGAAAAAGGGGGAAATGACCCAAAAGGGTGGTAAGCAGTGATTGACTTCTGAGTGGATTATATAGTGAAATGAGTTTAAATTATACCCACAAAGAAAATTTTTACAAAATTCTTTTTCAAAACACTCAGAAATACTTTCGGTTTATGTACTTAAAAATTTTTTAAGAATTACATTAAATACTATCATGGTAGAAAATTTGTAAAATTCAAACAAATGCAAAACATGAAAATGAAAAACACCCATAATTCCCTGTGAGTATTCTTCTTTCTCTTTCTCTGTGTGTATACATGTGTGTATTATTTTAAAAATTGGGGTCATTATATAAAAGATATGTTTGTAGTCCTATTTTTTCCCTCAGTTTCATTTCAGGATTATTTTTCATGTCATTATAAATATTATTATAACTTTTTTGTAATGCTACATATTGTGGCTATGTCAAAATTTAATCAGTTTTCTAGTGTTGGATAATTTGTTTGCTTTGATGACCTTGTTTCTATTAATAATGCTGCAGTAAACATCTTTGGGGGTAAAACTTGGTGTATTCATGGCCATTTCCTCTACTTCCTCTACTATTTCCCACAAGTAGGTAAATTTCTACTTGTGGAATTGCTGGGCTAAGGTCCATGTATATTTGTAAAGGCTTCTAATACATGTTTTCCTTCAGAAATGCTGTATCTCTCCCTCCAGCAGCACATGAGAAAATCCACTTCTCAGCATCTCTGTCAACATTGAGAATTATCATGAAAAAGAAAACCCAAAAAAATCTTTGCCAGTTTTATAGATGAAAATGGTGTCTTTTAATTTTTGTTTGTGTCTGTAGTGTTATGAGGTCTTGGTCCTAATCTCTGTTGACATTTGGGGTGAGCTGTTCTTCTTTCATGTCTAATTGTTGGATGTGGAGATTAAAGTAAAGATTAATTGAACTCCCATCCAATTCTAAGTGGTTTTATCTATTTTGTCTCTGGGCTCCATAGTGATGTCTTCTTTTACACATGCTTTCTGAACTCAAGGAATATGGGAATTACTATGGTTCTCAGTTTGTATTACTACTGAGGTTTCCTTCTGCTTTTGGCTTACCCACAGAGCACTTTTTTTTTTTTTTTTTTTTTTTTTTTCGGGTGCGGGGCCC
>NW_006770496.1:4480669-4507575 GCF_000442215.2 Lipotes vexillifer | reverse complement strand
GAACCCGTGTCCCCTGCATCGGCAGGCGGACTCTCAACCACTGCGCCACCAGGGAAGCCCCCCACAGCACTTTTTAATGGAACATTTTACAAAATATATTTTTACTTCAGTATGTGACTCTAAGTCTATCCCTTTCTCAGATTTAGCCTTGGACTTTGTCTCCCCTCCTCTTACCCCAAGAAGCCCATCACCATAGTCACTTGTTTTCCAAAATGGTTTCAGTGAGACCCTAAGATCTCAGTGGAGTCTATTGGGCAATTAAGATAAAGGGTGAGAGGTCAGCCTTCATTCTGGAGTACCTCAGTTTTAATTTTTTTTTAGGTATTGGGCTTCACTTAGGATTTCAATCTTTTAAAAGCTTGAAAACATTGCCCTAGTTATTCAAGTTTTTCCAAGTTAGAAGGGGCCTTCAAGGCTGCCTGTTCAGCCTCCTGCTTGTTGTATCCCTGATTTATAGCCTTTGTAGTTTTGTTTGAATACTCCCAAGGAAGCAAAGTGCTCTCTCCCACTTTCCTGTCTCTTTTGCCTTTTGGAAGGAACAGCATAGGAATAAATCATCCTCATTTTCTTGATCAGACATTACAATGGGCTCACACAGTGTTTTTATTGAAACATTTATTAATTGCCAAAATTAAAAGCCAGAAAATTTTACATTTAAAAAATTGACTTTTGGTTTCTCTTGAAAAATCATAAGTCCTAGGCACCCTGGGCTTACATTTGCCTGTGGCCTCTATCTGGCTGTCCTCTTCATGCTTGGTAATCCTCATCAGTGCTATTGTCTGCTGACACTGAGACAGAGGGTCAGTTACCATTTATCATCAAGTTTGTGCTGCCCTTTTTTTCATATTATAAACTTGAAAGGGAAATTGTTTTTTTACCTACATGTGTAAAAATTAGAAAAATGAATGGTAGACTGAGAAATTATGTGTACTTTAGGGTTCCAAACACTATACTGATTAGTACAGAGCCCAGGAGGCCTGTTAAAATATATTGCCTGGACATGATAGTCATTCATTTATTCAACAAATGTCATTTGAGCGCCTGCTATGTGCCAAGTCACCGAGCTAGTCATCAAGACCTCAGTAGTTCACAAGATAGTCATGGTTCCCCCCCATTATGAAGTTTACAGTCTGGTGGGGTTTTCTGTGTTATTCCAAACCCATAGCTTATAAGCATCTGACAGGTGTAAATGGCCATTCCAAGTCACTCAGGCGGTAGATGAAGTTTACAGTCTGGTGGGGTTTTCTGTGTTATTCCAAACCCATAGCTTATAAGCATCTGACAGGTGTAAATGGCCATTCCAAGTCACTCAAAGGCGGTAGAGGAGGTGGCCAATTATCTCCTTTTAGGGAGCCCCCCCCCCCCCCCAAAACAAGAAAAACACACTGAAGCCCCATTGTCCCTTTTTCCTTTTATGGGAATAGAAAAGAGTAGGGGCATTTGCTTCCCTGCTGCTTCTGGGTTTCCTCCTAAGAAAATCTGTCATTTATCTACACTTGCTTAATATTTATTAGGCACACTGGCAGAGGAGCTGGGGAGGGACACAGAATATGTCGGAAACGGTTGCTCTGCTTGAATTGTTTCCAGTATAGTCAGGGAGATGAGATATGCACTCCCACAGCTGCAACAGACACCACATTTTAGCAGTTTTGGTAGTTGTTAGATCTTGGGTCTAGTCCACAAAAGTGTTTTAAACGTTTATTGAGAATAGTATAATAACCCCCCATAAGTCTGTTATTTTCTACTACTTTTTAATTTCAAATGTATACTGGTTCAGTTCCATTTTGTCACATAATGGTCTAAAAGAGTCTTTTGAGGACTGGTTTGTGAAATAAACGCAATTTATAGTATTGTCTCACTGGGGAAATTCCTTCTATGGGTTTAAATACCCTACTAATAAACACATTTTTGGAATGTTGTAATTAATTTAAGTTGGATACATCCCAATTTTGGAATTTCATATTAGATTCATGGCACTGCAACTGACTTAGTCATCTAGTCCAACTTTCTTTTTTTTTTTTTTTTTTTAATTTTCTTTCTTTCTTTATTTTGCGGTACCCGGGCCTCTCACTGTTCTGGCCTCTCCCGTTGTGGAGCACAGGCTCTGGACGCGCAGGCTCAGCGGCCATGGTTCACGGGCACAGCCGCTCCGCGGCACGTGGGATCTTCCCAGACCGGGACACGAGCCTGTGTCCCCTGCATCGGCAGGCAGACTCTCAACCACTGCACCACCAGGGAAGCCCAAGTCCAGCTTTCTGTTGGGTGTTGAAATTTTTTCTTTTATTGCAATCTAAGACTGCACTAGCAAATAATTTTCATCTCCTATGCCAATTCTGAACAGTTGGTGGTAGCTGCCTAAAATACTGAGTTGAGAAGGATTCTGAGGTTTTATTTGGGCTCTAAGGCAAAGGTTTCCATAACCATTTAGCAGAGTTTGTTAAGGACATGGAATTAAGAATGTTTTAATATATGCCTGAATATATGAAGGAGATTTTCTGGCTAAATTGGAGTAAGTTTTGACCATCAGTCTTTAGAAATAGAAGTCTCAGTACTATTTTCTCTTTCTAATGGCCAATCTTTCATTCAGCCAGATTCTTTAGGAACTTCACCAAAGGATTTAAGCACAAAAAAAGAGAGCATATAATGAGGAGAGATGGAAAAAGTGTTTCTACTGACCTGCCTTGTTCACTTTTTGAGTTTGGGCCCTTTCCTCTTTACCAAAGGTGAAGCCTGATTGACTGAGACTATCTGTTGCAGTGTGTGCAGCTACTAGGTTCCAGGTCCGTGGGGACAGGGACCACACCTGTCTTGTTCACTCTATCAAGCACATTGCCTGGCATATGATAGGTACCTCAGAGTTTTTAGAGTGAATGAATGAATACATCTTTGGAGGAAATTAATGATTAGACCTTGGTCTTCTTGAGAGTTACCTGGTACCTGGTACTGGATGCTTAAGTAGGTTTTTGATTACAAATGTGATCAGCAGAAGGATGATGGATATACTTTCACCCCTGATGATGAGGAATAAGTATTTGACCATGCCACTGACCCCCTCTCTTGGGAGACAGAGTGTGTGGCCAAGTGTGGAACGGTGATTTCTTGCAATGTAATTCTTAAGCTTGGGTGTGTGTTCCAGTTCTCTTTTCTCAAGCTCTGGAGCTAGGTCATGGGGGTCTTTTCACAGTGTAAACCATTTTTGCTCAATTAATTGGATGAAAACAAAAGCTGGCCTCATGCCCTGTGGTTATTGCTTTATAAGCAAGAGGCTCAGATTGAACTGCAGGCTCCCTATAGGTCCAGGACTGGAATGCTGTGGTGGCTCTGGCCCTGTGGAGAGAGCTGAGTTTAAAGCATCTTGTAGCCATCTTTCTGGTTGACTTAATCAGGGAGAAGGTAACCCTGCAAAGAAGCATTTCCCAGCCTAGGGAAGTGTGGATAAGAAATCCTGAGAACTTGCTAACAAAACTCCTTAAAGGGTTTTGATCTTTCTCCCACTTTTAAAAAGAAACAACAAATAAAACGTGCCAATCATATGGCAGTCTCCAGAGTCTTTCATGTCACAATGTGTCCGTTTACCACAGCATTTAGTAGGCCAATAATGCCTTTAGCTTAAAGTAGTTAATAAGTATACCTTGCAGTGTTACTTTTATTTTCTGCTCCCTGTAGCACTGAGCAAAATCCCATTATGCAATTGGGTATTATTAAATGTTAAAAAGTTAATTTGTTCTGCATTCCATTAAAATTGCACTTTTTTTTTCAGGTGCACTTGTCCTTACATCTCGTTTAAAACCTATAATTTAAGCTAACACCATGGTAAAGTCTTAAGTAACCTTTTGCCCCTGCTACCTTAATTATTCTTCATCACACACATTATTTGAGGAGGATTGTGGCAATGGGTTAGCTATTTGTTAGTTAATGAAAATATCTATCATTTAAAAAGCAAAATGTGGACTTGGAGTTTTAATTAAAATTGCACATCAATAAGGACATAACATATACTTTTTATTGAGGAAAATAGACTTTAAAAAGCATTGCTTGCTTTCTTTTTGAAATAACCATCCTTTGGTTAAGGCCAAACACTTGATTAAACAATTGATGGAAATGCAGAGCTTATTTCCATTTAAAATATTAAAACATTTGCTATTTAAATGTAATAGTTTTCCATTTTAATTCATTGTCACCTTATATAAATATGCTTAAAGGTTATGATACAGTAAAAAAAAAAGTGAAACCAGATCCTAATGGTGGTATGGCAAAAATAAACTTTTCGTTATTTGATTCAAATATGTCAGATAATTTTTTTTCAATCTTGTAGTGAATCAATAACTAATTTTAGGGATTGAAATTTCCTGAGACCATATTTTAATAGTTCTTGGTGCTTTATTTGGCTTACTTCTATTTGATAACCAGTATACACCATTAGACACGACCAGGTTCAGAGAGAACATTACTGACAATTGCAAACTCTACTCAGTAGTAGAGAGTGTCTGACATATGAAGCCCTTAGGATTACCTTGGATTTTTTTAGCCTAGAGAATTTACATCCTTATGTCACATCAAAAAAAAAAAAAAAGAAAGAAAAAAACGGTGGTGGTGGTGGGAGTAGCAAAGAAAGATATGAGCAAGCCTGGAGAATATGGAATTTTGGAGTGTAATAGAGTCTTAGAAATTAGGTTCAGTCACCTCATGTCACAAAAGAATAAAAAGAAGCCCCAAAGATTCAATGACTTGTCCAAAGTCCTCCAGCTAATATAAATGGTTGAGATGGGAAAAGAACTGGGGTTTCTGGGCAGTTTGGTGGGCTTGACGTAGATTTTGGGGTCAGAGACAGATCTGGGTTTCAACCCTGACTTCATGGTTAACCACCTATGTGACCATGGGCGGATTGTTGAAGCTCTCTGAGCCTCAGTTTCCTCTTCTGTAAAATGGGGATAATTTTCCATTTCAAGGGCATTGAGTGAATTTCATGAGGTAATGGATTCAAAGGGCTGGTTCAGGGCCTGGCTCTTCTAAGTGCTTAGTCAGCATGGGCTCCTTTTCCTTTGCCAGGCTGGTGGTGTTTTCTGTACAATATACAATTGTTTGACAACAGGTCATTTATGCAGATTGAGACCCCGGCTATTTTGGCCTTGAGGTCTGAGTTTGCTGCTGGTCCAGCACCAGACATGTGGGGGCAGTAGTATATAGTATACACTCGGCTTTTGAGGATAGTGTTGGAAGGTTAGAGCAGGGAATCCATGCTGAGGCCATTCCACACCTTTGTTCTGTGGCCTATGGACTCCTGAATTTCCCCACTCTAAATCTGATATTGCAGCTGAGGAATCCACAGAGAGGGAGATGACATTGTGGAGGCCACTGCCTTTTTCTTCTTTGCAAAAGAAATGTTTCACAGAAACTTTCCCTGTGAACCCTCTTCAGGAGATTTATACAGATTATGAAGTCAAAAGATGGGGTCATTCCAGACTTTTCTTTCCAGGCAGAGGCCAAAACATAATTTTAGCAGGTATTAGTAAAAATTGAGAATATTTTGTGTATGCTGGGATTCTTGCCAACATCTGTGTTTGCAACTCTCAAGATAGGGCTAAGGTGAAAGTTTTTCCTCCCTGCCCTTGGAAGACTGTTGAAACAAGCCGGCCACAGTTCTTTTCCATTGCATCTGTGTTACCGAGGCCTCTCTAGAAACTGTTTTGTGGAGTCTTGGGCCAACACAAATTAATTTACTCTTCATCGAAAGAGCTTCATGCTGAATGTTGACTGCAGGTGTGTTTTGAAGGAAGGGGTAGAAGAGTGAAGACTGAGGGATTTGGTAGTTAGACAAAGCAGGTGTAAGTCATTTGACTATTTCCCAGCAAACTGCAAAACTGCTTAATTTGGTAAGAGGGTTTTTTTTTTAAAAATGTAACAAATGATTCTACAAAACATGAGTCCAGTTAGGTAGATCCAGGGAATTTACAAGATTAAAGGTAGATCTTTGAATTTGTTTAGAAGAGATGAGAAAAGATCTGTCTCTGTGGGGTACAAAATGAACATTTAAAAAGATTACCTCTAACATACCATAATTAACTATTGCATGTATAGTCATTGATTAATATGTGAGCATGGTGATCCTTGGTGTGTATGTTTATAAACCATATCCCTTTTATTAGGTAAAGAATATACTCATTTATCCATAAAAATGAGTAAACCTCCATGAGAACATTTTAACCAGATATAGCAAAGACAGAAGCATTCTTTATTGATCATTTTGTGCAGAACATCAGAGAATGTTCCAGCAGAGTGCAGCAAAAGCCAATTATTGCAAAATATACTCTTGTCTTTCTTTAGTCAGTCTGGAATGTGGAGACAGAGGAATTTCAGATTCAAAAAATGATGAAAACAAACAATAGAGATCCTGAAACACTGTTCCCGTCCCCCATCCTTATGAGCAGGCCTCAAACAAGTAAAGTTTTCTCTAACTACTCAGCAATGCTGATCTTTCTTGAGGAAGGGAAGTGGTTGTAGCCCAGGATAACACTTAAAAGTTAGTGTGGTCTATTTTTACTTCCTTGTCTTTTAAATATAACTTTTTAAAAAGCCACAAGTACTACGTAACAGAATTCTTTGTCAGAAAATATAGATAAATAAAGAGAAGGAAATAAAAATAAAAATTACCCTAATCCCACTGCCCAGAAAGAAATCATATTTTAAATTAAGTATATTTCTTTCCAGATTTGTGAATTTGTTGTATTGTGTATAAACATAAATAAAAAATAGAAATATTTTAAAATGGGGTCATGAGGTCCATACTGTTTGGAAAGTTCTTTTTTCCATGTAAAAATAAATCACTAATATGTTCCATGTTAATAATATATGTAGTTTAGCTACTAGACCTTTTAAAAAATAGTTAACTCTAGCAGCTAGTTTCAATAACATTTGTATGGTATGTTTCTGCCTTTTGAAAAAATGTGGCTTACTGCTTCACAGCAACATGTAAGTAATTCATTTCACTTTGTGAATAAATATTATTCTGATGCAGACCACTGTATATTTGATGTGTACCACAAGGAATAAATATTTACTATTGCAGACTAGCCGATTTTTCTTTCTGTTGGTAATTTACTTTAAGAAACTTCTCTTTCTAACTTCTATCCCATTCTTAGACAGAGTGATATTTTTTACAAGAATGTGATTACATAGTGATAATACCTTAAATTTGGTAATTTTTAAAGTGTTAGTTAAGTAGGAAAATAGATGCCTACTTTTCTTGCTTTCTGTCTGCCAAAATTCTATTAATTTTGATTGTCCTACTTAACAACAATAATAATGATATTATATTCTCAATATGATAATTGTGTTCACAATTATGTTCACAATATGATAATTAAAAAAAGAAGCATAAAAGATTATATTTGGGGGCTTCACTGGTAGCGCAGTGGTTGAGAGTCCGCCTGCCGTTGCAGGGGACGCGGGTTTGTACCCCGGTCCGGGAAGATCCCATATGCCACGGAGCGGCTGGGCCCGTGAGCCATGGCCACTAAGCCTGCGTGTCCGGAGCCTGTGCTCCACAATGGGAGAGGCCACAACAGTGAGAGGCCCACGTACCCCAAAAAAAAAAAAAAAAAAAAAAAAAAGATTATACTTGGCTTTCCACAAAGAGAAAGAGCTATCAAGTTTTAAAAAAATGTAATTAATAAATACTATTTAGTTGGCATATGAGCACATCCATTTGAATTATGTCTGGCATATGAATATTCCTGAAGGAATCCTCACTGGGGAAGAACTTGAAGTGACCCAGGTCAAGGACCCTCCCATCAGAAATGAGTGCCACTTCCCCAACAGCCTGGGGCAGTGGTCATGATGAGTGCCTGGGATCTGGACACTTGATTCAGAAGCAAGGAGATCAGCTATGTAGGAAACTATAGCCAGGTTAGAGAGATTATGGAAGTGACTTGCTGAGAGGCTGAGGACTTAGCAGGCCTGGCTGTGGGCTAAGACTGGCTGCAAAAGCACAGGTGTGGACCAGATCTCATAGCAGAGAACAGCTGCCTCTGCTACTGGGGGCAGCCCTGGGCCTGCAGGGACACAGTGGGGGAGGCATGCAGAGTCAGGGCCCATGGGTGGGCACACCCTGCCTCTGGTAGTTAGCAGGAGTTAAGATTAAGGGAGTCTTTTTTATGGTATGTAAAGAATATACAATCATAGAAAACAAACAAAAAAAACATAAAAATATCTTGCATTGTTTTAGCAACAGAGTTCAAAGTCGGTAAACTTCAAAAATTGTAGATGCCCCAGGAAATAAATTTAAGGGCTGGAGATATTCACTTTACAAGAATGAGTGTATTAGGACATTTAAAAACCAACTGTAGTTTCTGTCCTTCCTTTAATGATGAAACTTGAAGTTGTCTTTCAAGACGTAAGCCTCCATAAATGTAAAGCCACTATGGAGAACAGTATGGAGTTTCCTTAAAAAACTAAAAATAGAGCTACTATATGATCCAGCAATCCAACTCCTGGGCATATATCTAGAGAAAACCATAATTCGAAGATACATGCAACCCAATGTTCATTGCAGCACTATTTACAATAGCCAGGACATGGAAGTAACCTAAATGTCCATCAACAGAGGAATGGATAAAGAAGATGTGGTACATATATACAATGGAATATTACTTAGCCGTAAAAAAATGAAATAATGCCATTTGCAGCAACATGGATGGACCTAGAGATTCTCATACTGAGTGAAGTAATTCAGAGAGAGAAAGACAAATATCATATAATAATATGTGGAATCTAAAAAAAGGGTACAAATGAACTTATCTACAAAACAGAACTAGAGTTACAGATGTAGAAAACAAACTTATGGTTACCAGGGAGTAAGGGAAGGGGAGGTATAAATTGGTAGATTGGTATTGACATGTACATACTACTGTATATAAAATAGATAACTAATAAGGACCTACTATATAGCACAGGGAACTCTACCCAATACTCTGTAATAGCCTCTATGGGAAAAGAATCTAAAAAAAGAGTGGATATATGTATATGTATAACAGATTCACTTTGCTGTACACCCGAAACTAACACAACATTGTAAATCAACTATACTCCAATAAAAATTAAAAACAGACATGAGCCTCCCTAAAAAATCTTATGATGGAGGTAAGCAGCCACCAGGGGGCAGCCACAGCTTGGTTAAAACTATTGCATGTCTGAACAATAAAGTATTTTCTCTGGTGGGACAGTTAAAAGGACTGCTTTTATTCCTTTTTGAACTAAAGCAAATAAAATAAAAAGAAAGTTAAGTAAAATTTACAAAACAGAATTAATGCATTCTTTGACTTCTTAGCTACTGAGTGGCATTTTTTGCTTCAGGCTCCGACTGCACCATCTTTCTCTGACTTGACTTTCCCGATGTTTTTCTCATCACCTTGTAGCTAGAGAAATACACACATACACCGTGTATATGTATTATTTTTATTTAAAAACTCTATCTTTTTGATTCTGTGCTTGAAGAACAAGTGGTTATAGCAAGGTGATTTATGGAGGAGCAGAAGAAAACTTCTTGGCTTATCATTTCAAAAGAATAGAGAGAAGACTGCTCTCTATTCTTATAAAGGAGAGAACCACCCCTTTTCCAAAGCACAGTTTTCTGCTGCCAGCCAGATGCTGCTTGAAATGTACAACCTCTATCCTTTAGTAGTTCTAAAATTTGCCTTAGGCTGAATCTAAAGGGGAGCATTTAAAAATACAGATTCCCCACCGTAGATTCACTAATTTCAAGGAAGAAGGGATTTTTTTAAAAAAAGTTTTCCTGGTGATTCTGATGCAAAGTCCAGGAAAATGCCTGGCAGCTTTCTCTCTTGTAGCTTGTGAGCACTACACTAGTAAGAGAGTTCTTCAGAACTAACTTTTTAAAAAGTTTGAATTATTGGAAACAGGTATTTAAAAATATCTACAAATGGTACATGTAATAAGGTTTTAAGCAGAGGTTTTAATACAATTTTGTAAAAAATTTTAGTATGTAGACTATATTTTAATGAAATTTCTTATTTGGGGGTCTCTTCTTTACACTTATGTTTACCTCAGTATAACATTTGTTTTTTGAATTTTGGAAATGGAAATGTACTTTTCTTGCTTAGCAGCTTTTCAAGAAAGATCATGAATGCCAGAGTAATTGGAGTTCCTATTTTAAATGGATTTTTTTTTTTTTTTTTTTTGATAGGGATTGCATTAAATCTGTAGACTGCTTTGGTAGTATGGCCATTTTAACACTATTAATTCTTCCAATCCAAGAGCTTGAGCTATATTTCCATTCCATTGAATCATCTTCACTTTCCTTTATCAATGTTTTATAGTGCTCAGCATGTTAACTCTTTCACCTTCTTGGTCAGGTTTATTCCTAAGTTTTTTTTTTTTTTTTTTTTTTTTTTTCCTTTAAAGGGATTTTTTTTTTTTTTTTTTTTGCGGTACGCGGGCCTCTCACTGCTGTGGTCTCTCCGCTTGCGGAGCACAGGCTCCAGACGCGCAGGCTCAGCGGCCACGACTCACGGGCCCAGCCGCTCCGCGGCACGTGGGATCTTCCCGGGCCGGGGCACGAACCCGTGTCCCCTGCATCGGCAGGCGGCCTCCCAACGACTGTGCCAGGAGTTCTTTTTTATGACTTGATTTGGAGATTTGATCTCTCTGAGAGTAACAGTTGTATAAGTGGATATTCACCATCATGTTATGGTAAAAAGTTTTTAAATTGTTTATGATTTATTTGGTACACATTTATTTCGTATAAAATTAATATATTTTGTGTTCATTAATCTCTCCTCTAAACTATGAAAACTATGTCTAGTTTACAGACAAGAACTTGAGCAATGAGGAGGAAAAGCACTTATGTAAGGACATTCTAACATACTGTAAACACACAGAAGAGCCCTGGATTATTTTGATCTCCATGTCATTTTGTTATCCACTGGTTTGGAATAATTGGGGAAGTTCTCCTCCTTTGCCCACCCCCTGTCTAAACTTAGAGACTGGTTACAGATCCAGCTGTTAAGTCATTCTTCCTAGACCTCACTTTATCTAGTGGTTTATCGTTAATTAATTCAAAGCATGATGATAATTCACACATGCACACGTTTGAGAGGCAGTTTGGTCAGGTGGTAGATGTCTTGGAGAAATGGATGTCAGGTCTCCCCTCCTCAAAAGGCTCAGGAAAAAAAAAAAGTACTGTCATGAGAGGAACTAGAAGTAGCAGGGAATCAAGAAACATCTTTCAGGACCTACTCAAGCTAACTTTGACATTGCCTGTGCTTTAAAAAACCAAGCAGGCCTCGCGGTATTTTATTTTGGTGCTGAGCTTCATAAACTAAAGCAGTGTCTTTTGCCACTTGCTCATAAGATCCTGCTTGACCTTTCGGTGGCAGCCCTGTTAAGAGAGAAAAAACTGAAGAAAGCACAAACACAGAAACTTTGAATTAGTTCTTCTAAACAAACGAGGATCTATTTTCTTACCTTAAAAGAAAACAAAAAGGAAGCCTGGTTTTGGGTAACATTTATCAAATTTAGACTAAAATAAACCTAGAGGTTTATAAGGTCCAGTCTGTGGAGTAAAATATTGGCATGAGGAGAATGGAAACTTTGCATGTAGGAAAATGTTCGGTAGTAGAATTAGAAGGGAAAAATCACTAGTCGTGACCCGATGTTACTACAGCTACACCAGCTTATTTATAATAGGAATTCAGTGTGTTATAACAAAGAGGGTTCTGTAAATGCACCATGATAAAAATGACTAATACTTATAATAGCTATTTTTTGAGCACTTACTGTGTGCCAGTGAGTGTTAAGTACTTTACCTACATTATCTCAATTATTTTTAAGGGTTCTTTTGCACAGAAGGACTCTGAAATTTTTTGCTTCCGATAATCTAATTCTTTTAAAAGGCATTTCTTTGTGTAAACACTTCCCTGTGGATTTGGGATTTTAGGAAATAAAAGGGAAAATATTAGCTAAACTTGTATAAGAGAGAATGATGATATTGGGCACATGGTATAAACTCTCCCCAGATTTCCCAAACTGTGCTCCAAGGAATATTCCTTCGGGAGATATTAATAGGTGTTTTGTGAAAAATGGGTTTTAAAACACTGCATTCTATATCCTCCTGTTAGGGGTTCACTAAGCCACATTGGGTTATTAAAGGCTCTGAGAAGTTCTGCTCTAAAGAAACTTAAAAAAAACTATGTTTAATATTTTCCTAATTTATGTAAGCACAGAACACTTGTGTGGGAGAAGGGAGTATATGTTCCATGAGTGCCTGGCTGGCGTTGGGAGACAGTTCTGTATGGTGTATCGTGTTTCTGCACATCTTGCGAGCTAAGGCACTGGCTGCCTTTGCTCTGAACTATCTTTTTAAGACTATTTTTACAGGGAATAGCCTTGGATGATAGAGATAGTGTCTCCCTCCAGAGTGAAGCATAGGTTGTTTCTTGTCTAGTATAATAAAGATAGTCACTCCTTCCAGGTATACTTACTGACCATTATAAAATATTTGGGTTCCCTAAGCTCTGGATTCTTCTTCTGTAACCCAACCTACTGCCTGTGTAGATGTCACCTTGGTTCTTTTTATATCACTTGTGGGAATTTGGGCTCAGGAAACTGGCACAAATGCTGAATTCTGAGTTTTTTTTTTTTTTTTTTTTTGGCTGCACGCGGGCTTTCTCTAGTTGCAGCGAGCAGGGGCTACTCTTTGTTGTGGTACACGGGGTTCTCATTGTGGTGGCTTCTCTTGCTGCGGAACACGAGCTCTGGGTGCAGTAGTTGTGGCACGTGGGCTCAGTAGTTGTGGCTCACAGGCTCTAGAGTGCAGACTCAGTAGTCGTGGCACACGGGCTTAGTTGCTCCGCTGCATGTGGGATCTTCCTGGACCAGGGCTCGAACCCATGTCCCCTGCAGGCAGATTCTTAACCACTGCGCCACCATGGAATTCCCTGAATTCTGGGTATTACGGTTGCTATAAGTAATAAAATTTTTTGTCTTTTGAATCTTCTGCAAGCATCCATGAAACTATGACAGATTAACTTGTTAACTTGCAAGTAGGGTAAAATCTTAGACCCTACACAATTATTGACAGTTAGGAAATGCTGAAATATGTCCTTGGAGGTAAATGAGTCTAATTCTAGCTGTGTAAACTAGGGTGGGATGGGGTGGAGTAGCTGGGGGAAAAGCTATGAAGAATGGAAAGGAAAAAAAAAAAAAGATTCAACAGTGTATGTCGCCAAGATGCAAGAACCTTCCAAACATTCTGGAATATTGAATCTCCTTGCAATTTTGCTCCTCTGAGACAATTAATCTCAGTTCCTATTGCTTTCCATTTAGGTTGTATTTTCTAGACATCAGTTATGTTTTGCTACTGTTCTTTTTTATGCTTTATTTTTCCAGGTGTAGAATTTCTATTTATATAATGAAACATAAAGTGATGGTGGATCATTGGTAACGGCTCTTTGAGATTTAGGAAAATGAAAGAAATACACATTTATTGACCATGTATTGTATACCTGGCACTCTCCTAGGCACATTACATGGGTTTTTAAGTGTAATCTTCCATGCTACTCAGGATTTTGGTGTTATTATATTCAAGAAGCAACTTGGGGCTCTGAGGTGGTGGTTGTAATAGTCATAGCTAGCATTTATAGAACACTTCCTACACCAGCTACTATGCTAATGGTATATGATACTATATAATAGTATATAGTACAAGATATTTTCTTATCTCAATCTCATAATGACCCTGAAATAGTTACTATTATTATCCTATTTTATGCATAAGGAAACAAAGGACCAGAGAGGAAGTGATCCCAGGTCATGTAATTAGCAGAGCTATGATCTGAATGCAGGTATGCATCTATGACTTCAATGTCAGGTCATTCCCTCAAGCCTTGATTTAAGGTTTTATGAACATAACAGTACTATGTGGCTTGAGCTTAAGGTGACTATGTAGTTAAAATCCGAACTAGACATTTTGGAGAGGAAGAGGGGCAATATTAATAATTGCACCAGGACAAAAGGAATAAGCCCAGACTGTCATGGAAAAGCAGATGTGTGGCCACTCAGTGATGTGCAAATAAAACAAGTAAGTTCTAGGATAGACTGAGCATAGTTGGACTACTGATTTTTGAGTTGTGGTTCTAGGGTATTATCTCCCATTGAGTCAATATGTTGAATTCAAATAGCTTTAAGTATTTTAAGTTTTAAGTATTTTAGTGTTCTTTTAAAAGTGTTTTATTGCGAAGGTAGATCCACCCTTACTGACAGTTCCAATATAAATAAAATGGATTACTGCACATCCTTTTCTCACACCTCAGAGTTTTATGGGTACCAGAATTTAGTACGGCCCAAAGCAGAGTGAATATTTACGACATTTTTAAAGCAAAACAGGAGAGAATTACTTTTCTCTCTCCTTTCCACCCCCTCAAACTGAGTAACATGATTGACTTGGCTTTATAGGGTCCACGTTCCTAATCTAAATGAAACTCAGCTGAGGATGGAAAATTGCAACTCTATCTTGTCCTCCCAATGTCAACTGACAAAGGATAAAATACTTAAATTTGGCTTTCCTTGACATCATTTTCAGTCGGAGTTAAAATAAAGAGAGAATAGTATTTAATATACAGATCTATAATAACTATGGTAGTTTTCTTGTTGTGGCTTATACATAGTTGTTTAATTAGCCTCTACAGGATATTACAGTGGTTTTCAATTGATTTTTCTCTATGGCACTACTTGTTAGATTTTTTTTGATGTCAGCGTTAGGCTAGCTTTGTATATACATTTTGTGCATTTTTTTTTTTTTTTTCTATACTGGAGTATTTTTGAAAGGGTATATTCTGTGAAATGATCCCACTATCAAATAATCTATCTTTTGGAGATTAACTATACACTTTAGCATGTTAGACTAAGAAATGCGTGTGAACAAATAACTTGTTCACTTTCTTTAGCCTAGCATTTCCCACATTTAGACACCAAATGTCTGTTTGTTTGTTTGTTTTGTGGACCATCTATTAACTTTCTATAGAACTTTAGAAGCACATTTTGGAATCCATTGGTATGTGTGTATTTCTACCCTTATTTGTTATTATATCTCCTTTTCTTTCTTAATTTTGTGTTGCCATCACTTCCCCATTTTTTTGAGTTTTGCCTTGAGATTTAAAAAAATTCAACCAGAACTGTTTCTATTATTTATATATCAAGCTTACTCTAATTCATTATGTTTGAATCTCCTAATCCCCCTTTTCCTGCCTACTGTGGTTTGCTTTGTTCCTTTTTCAAACGTCTTACTTGAATGCTTGCATCATTTATTTTAATTCTTTTAGAACACTGAAAGCATGTAAGGCTATGAATTTGTCTTTGAGCACAGTTTTGCCAACATACACATTTAAGTGTAGTGATGAAGCAGTATGGCTTGGTGAAAATACCATAGGCCTAGGAGGCAGCTGGACCTTTATTAGGATCTTGTCACTTATTTCATGACCTTGAGTCTCACTTTATGCTACTATGAAATGGGACTGTTAATACTTAGCTTTCAGATTTACTAAAAAAGTAATTAAATTTTGTCTGTAGAGTTCATAGCATATAGTACCTGGATGGTAGATTGTTGACCAATGGGTACTTACCATTATTATTTTTATATTTTTACAAATAATCTGTAATTTAAATTTTTATTTCCCTTTGACACAGTAGCTGTCCAGTAGCTTTTTAGGAGAGTGATTTTACTTCCCAAATAGCAAGATTTAAAAACATACAGTTTTCCTAATATTTAGTTGTTTTATAAGCTGATCAGACCATGTGTTCTTTAGAATTTTGCATAGGTAAACCTACACAGGCAAGGGATAGATCTGGATTTTGGTGGAAATATTTTTTGAAGGGACAACTCTCTCTGCTTAACCTGACTTTCCTGTTCAGAGCCAGAGTCACATGGTTAGTAGGAATTACTCCTGATGCTGGTGGATAGTTGACACATATTTTTACTTGGCAACGCTTTGTAACTGGGCCTTTTTTTGTGTGCTTTCAAGAGGATTAATGTTGAAATAGGAGAAAAGAGCAAATCAAGTACTGTGTGCTAGCTACCATGTCAACCAGAAAGCCCCCTATATTATATTTGTTATTGTAAAGATAACCAAAGAAAAAATATGTTATAATATTCCCAAGAAACTCATTCCAGTTTGTCCAACACTTGTACCAGGAATTTTTTCTTAAATTCTCAAAAATCTTTATTTTGCAGTATAATTCCATTATGATGTGATTTTATAAATGTTATGTTTCTTTCATGATAAACCTGGAGGGTTCCATGAAAAACTAGCTGATATCATCAGATTAAAGGTGTTCTTTTTGGCCATTATGCTAGTATTAAACTAAGGTAGCTTTGTTTCTTTTCTTTCTTGTTTTAGCAGAAAAATGCTCTCGGAAAATCAAATTTGTACATTTTATTATTCAAAATAAAGGATGACTTGAAGTAAAAACTATGTAATTTTGAAAAATTATGTCTATAGGAGAGTTATTATTAATGTCTAAACAAATTTTTATGATAAACATGCTTTTCCTTTTTTTCCAAGCGATTTCCCCCCATTTGTATCACATGTGGAATATTATGCTCTATGAGTTTCCCCTGTAGGATTTCAGAGTTGAGGAGCTATTTACCTGCTAGGATCCTGTGTCCTTCACTCTCTCTTAAGGCACTGATCCATTCTATAATTCAGACCCTCAGTTGAAAAAGAACTGACATACACGTGAAAAAGAGAGGGCTTATGTATTCCTTGAGGCATGTTTCATTAATCACCTAGCCACTTTACCAAGGAGAATGAAAGCTGTGAATCATTTCCTCCAGTGACACAGATTAGAAGACCCTTGACTTAGGAATATGGATAATGTGTGCTACAATTAACTCCTTTATATCTGTTTTATTTCTGTTCTTTGTTTTAACACATAGCATATAGTTTTATACTAATTACAGAGATAAGCAATTAAAAATTTGCATTTCCTAGCATCAAGACAAGTCTTTTATTGATGGGTACTGATAGTTACATGAAAACACATTGTATATTAATCAATAATTTACATTCAGTGACAGTCATCTGTGTAATGTCTTTCCTCTGATACATCATTGGTACAACACAATTTGGCAGTGAGATAGCAACAGTTGTTAATCGATTTTGCATTCCTTCAGCAGAGTTGCATCAATTCTCCCATAACCTAATCCAGCAGAGTTATTAGATGGATTGCTATACTGCACTTGCATTTGAAATTTCTTCCTCTGTTTTTACTCTGAGTATTTATTTTCCATCATCTTGTAGCATTGTAGCATTGATTGGTGCAAGTAATGTATTATTCATGCCATTCTGGTTTCATTCCATTAGTGCTATCAGCATTAGTATTCAGTCTAAAGAGATAGTTATGTCAAGAGCTCTTTGGATCAGCTTGTTCCATTTTGCGTTTGTTTCACATTCATAGAAGAGACTTCTTTTGTATAGTAGACTGTTTTATTTTGTTGGTTCCAATTGAAATGATATAAGAAGCTAAGATGAGGCTGATGTAAATGTGCCCTCTTAAATAATTTTTTAGTTTACAAGTAATCATTGTGCCAAATGTGGAAAATTTGGAAACATATTAATGAGGAAAATAAAGTCATCCATAATTTAATCAGCCTATTCACGTCTTGATCCAATACCTTGCCTTCTACTCTCTCTCTTTTTTTTTTTTTTAAGTTAACTTCATGTTGGACTTCCCTCGTTGTCCAGTGGTTAAGACTCCACACTTCCATTGCAAGCACAGGTTCTATCCCTGGTTGGGAAACTAAGATCCTGCGTGCCACAACGTGTGGCCAAAAACACCCAAACCAAACCAAACCCAAACAAAAAAACCACAAATAAAAGTTAAGTTCATGTTATATATACAGTTTTGAATACTGATTTTTCCTTTACTGTTATATGTAATAAACATTCTGGAAAACTTGATTTTTTATATATTTGTAATGGTTCATATTGTTGTATCATTTTCAAACATTATTAATTTTCAAGCATTTATATTTTTCCATAGTTTTATTTCTATCAGTAGTAATGCACATCCTTGTTCATAAATCTTTGGTCATATCTCTGATTATTTCCTTAGAATAGATTTCTAGAAGTGAAATTATTGGGCCAAAGAATAAAAACATTTAAAAAGCTCTTGATACATATTGCCGAACAACTTTCCCCAAACACTGAACCATTATCTTCTGGTCAAAAAATGTAATCTTCCGGTTTTAACTTATGTTTTTATAGTCATTTTTGGTGTAATGTTATATATCTCTGTCTTTTTAGTAATATATTCACTTCAGTAGACACATTAGGGCATTATTAGATTGCTAAAATAAGTAAGGCAACTCCTTGGATAGCTTCCTAATGCTAGAAGCTGCCTGATGTTTTGGTGGACTATCTTTCCTTAGCATGTAATTTTTTTGTTTTTTTTTTTTTTCTTGCGTTACGCGGGCCTCTCACTGTTGTGGCCCCTCCCATTTGCGGAGCACAGGCTCCGGACGCGCAGGCTCAGCGGCCATGGCTCACGGGCCCAGCCGCTCCGCGGCATGCGGGATCCTCCCGAAACGGGGCACGAACCCGCGTCTCCCGCATCGGCAGGCGGACTCTCAAGCACTGCGCCACCAGGGAAGCCCTAGCATGTAATTTTTGATGACTTAAACTGTTAGATTCTGTAGCTAAATGTATGAACAGAAATATGGCATGGGTCTGAGCATTCAGACAGATAATAACAGTTCTGCTGTCTGCTGTGGAAAAGTGAGAGCTACTATCTACTGCTTCATGAATAATAACTGAGCTTTTATTGTGTTTTACCTGTGTTTTTACCTAGTTCCTAGAACCATTTAGTGACGTAGTTTTTTATTTATAAATATGTCTAAATTAGTAGAAAGTCTAGGTACTTTATCAAAACAGGTTACATTTGATGTAATATATGTGCTCGTTAATTTATTGAATCTTAAGTAATGGGGATCTAGAATGTACAGTGATGGTCATGACATAATTTTTTATGAGTTTAAAATAATAAGTGACTTTGATCTTATAAAATATGCAGAAAACACTAAGTTCAAAGGAAATATTTTAATTAGAGTGTTGTGTCTCTGTTACTAATTTTAGCCTTCTATCACAAGACATTTTAAAGAATATTAGGAAATCTCACATCCTCTGTAAAGACTATGTAAAATGAATAATGATTTCTATTCCTCTGTCCAAGCTGGTGGGAATACTGGTTTGATTAAAAAGTAACCCTAAAACATGGGCATAATATAAATACTGCGTTTTGGGTATAATATAAATAGTGCATTTTACTGCTCTTTCTACTTGAATATCTCTCTTTGGGTCCTGCATCAGTAGACTTCTTATTGATGGTGAAGGGAAGGAAACACTGGAATATCAAGATACTTGGAGTCATTCAAATATTTTATCTGTAACATTTACTAGCTATATGACGCTTTTCAAGTTCTAGAAACTTTCTAAGCCCCAGTTTTCTCCTCTGTTAATGAGGGATGACATTGCCTCAAATATTTAAGGGAATAATGAGTGAAATGCCCCATTTGTAGGAGATCCTTAATAAAAGTTTGTCCCTTTCTAGTCCTTATATGTAAAATATGTGGAAGGTTAGGTCTAGACCAAGAACTGTGTTGAAAGGCGCCAAACCATTAAGCTCGCAGCCTGCAGCACTCAGAAAAGTAATACCATCAAAAATCTTTCTTTCCTTTCTCTGAAATACAGATGCATCAATAGATACTGAATTAAATGCCTAACTTAGTGTGTAGGTTGACATTCTGTATTTGCAACTCTCTTGGTACTAATTTGCCCAATTTGCAGGAATCATAATTATGAATATGTTATTCACTAGATAGCAGTACATGTTCACTATAGAGACATATTTTCCATGAAAATCATTAAATTGGTTCCAAGAGGATTTAGTGTGTTCTCTTGTGACACTGAGTGTTTGGTCCCTTGTGTTTCTGATATGTAGAAACTTAAGTGCTCAGAATTGTCAGTATGATTTGGCCACTCATCACATTGAAGCAAGCGTTCTGTGCTGAGTTATCAGGGCATTTTGGGGGGCCAGAGGCGGCACAACATGTTCACTTGGGCAGGTGGCTTTAGTCCCCCCATGACCTTCAGTGTAGCCTTCCCCAATTCTTTGATATGGAGAGATAACATACTTGCAGGTTTTTTTTTATGGAAAGTGCCATGCAAATGCAGCTTCAAAACCAGTCAGCCCCCTAACTTCCAAACAGATTGCTACACTGAGGCTAGAGCCACTACAATTTGGGACTGCTTGATTTGAGCAAGAATTGTTGGTTTGCCATCACCTACTACCTTTCTGCTGCTTAACTCTTTCCTGAATCTTGGAGCTGTGGGAACCCTGTAACAAAAATATATGACCACTGCTGTCACTGGATGTGAACTTAGATCATATTTTTGCATGCATGGAATAAGTATGTTATAGTGTACTTGAAGAAAGATGCCCATTAGTTAAAATTTTTTCTTTGCTATCATTACTGATTGTTGTAATATTCCTTTGGTCAGTGTACCCACTTTGAATCATCTAACATCTAATTTCAGATGTTCATTACTCAGAAAGTTATTTTCTTAAGTGTTGTATAATTGACACTGTAATCATGTAATTTATAATCTCACACTCTCATACTGGAAATAATGAATAAAAATATTTGGTTTTTTAAGTCCAAACCAAAGGCATTAGATCTCCTGATATTATTTAACACTCCAATCCACTGCTGACTCCCATTTGCCATTACAGCTTTTTAGATCCACCTTGACTGTAGCATTTATGACACTGCATTGCAATCACTTGATAACACGTCTGTTTTAACAACGTTGTGAGCTGTTTGAGGGGTGGGGGCCTGTCTTCTTCAGTGATATCCCTAAGTGTTAGTAATTGTCCCCATTGTAAATAAGCTCCAGATAAATTTTTTCCAAATGATCTTGAAATGACTTAACCATGAAACATTATGTAAAACACTCAAGTTATAAAGCATTAGCAGTCGAAGATCATTTTTTTGTAACTTGACTTGGTGGAACTGTGACATGATTTATTTAACATGAATTTTGGTGGTTACATTTGTACAAGAGTGAGGAAATTTTAATAGATGATTCAAAATACCAGGAATTATTATTTTTAACTGTTATTTTTAAAATGGAAGTATAATTGACATAATATTATATTAGTTTCAGGCATATAACATAATGATTCCATATTTTTATAGATTACACATCATACAAAGTTATTATAAAACTATTGATTATATTCCCTGTGCTGTATATAGCCCTGTGACTTATTTAATTTAAGACTGATAGTTCCCCTTCACCCATTTTGCCCCTTCCCCTATGCCCCTCACTTCTGGCAGCCACCATTTTGTTCTCTGTGTCTGTGAATCTGTTTCTCTTTTGCTACATTCGTTCATTTGTTTTGTTTTTTAGATTCCACATGTAAGTGAAAACGTACTGTATTTGTAAGCAACAACAACAGCAAAGTATCAGGAATTAAATAAAGAAACAGCCTTCAGCTTTTAAGTGTCAGTTGGACCAGCTTTCTAGAATCCATCTCTGTTAATCGCAATCTTCAGGCCCATCTCAAACATTTAATCCTTCTAGAAGGATAATTAGAAACCCCCCAATTCAATGTCATCTCTGTTGTAAATTGAGTTAGGATAAATTGAAATTTGCCTTGGAATTACCCTCTTTAATGTCAGAGCAAGGCTCGACCTGTTGGGAAAGGCCACGCTGCTGACCTCTCAGCTCCCATATACCACTCTTCCAAACAGTGGTTTGAGAGTATTCATCGAACAAAGCCTAGTACTCTATCAGGTTAACTCCAGGGAATTTTTAGTGGATATACATGAATGTTTGTTAAACTATAGTTTTAAATTTCTGAATATCAGAGTGATATCCATAAGACTTACTTCCAATTTCTTTGGGAAAATTCTTTTGAATTTTACAGTAATTGTTTAGCTAGAAACACTGATTTATATTGAGGATTACTATGCACAAGAAGTAAGAGCTTCTTGGATAATGGTGTTCATGTGTTTTCAGTGTATCTTTGGGCACAGCTTTTGCGCTTTAACAAATAATATATTCAGTGTTTTTGCTAGGCGTGGTGTTAGGTTCTAAAATACAGAAATGAAAAAGACACAGGCTCTCTTCTTTAGTAATTATAATCCACTGGCAAAACAAAACAAAATAAAACAAAAAGTACTTTGAAATACCTTGTGATAAGGGCCACAATAAAAGTTTTGTGTTGTTTTGCTTTTTTAAAATACCATAGAACTAAACTGATTGAAATACCTTGTGATAAGGGCCACAATAAAAGTTTTGTGTTGTTTTGCTTTTTTAAAATACCATAGAACTAAACTGATTGGCTATCTATATACAGTAAGTCCCCTACATATGAATGAGTTCCATCCCGAGAGCATGTTTGTAAGTCCAATTTGTTCATAAGTCCAACAAAGTTAGCCTAGGTACCCAACTACCACAATCAGCTATATAGTACTATACTGTAATAGGTTTATAATACTTTTCACACAAATAATACATAAAAAACAAACAAAAAACAAAGAACACATTTTTAATCTTCCAGTACCTTGAAAAGTATAGTAGTACCATACAACAGCTGGCATACAGGGGCTGGCATAGAGTGAACATGTTCGCATCTTTGAAAGTTCGCAGCTTGAAGGTTCATATGTAGGGGACTTACTGTATAAAACATACAATTGGCTCTTCACCTCACACCAAAAACGAAAATAAATTCTAAGTGAATTAAATACCTAAATGTGAAAGGTATGGCTTTTACGAGAATAGAAAAGCATATTTTTATAACATCAGGGTAGGGAAGAATTTCCTAAAGAAGCTACATAAAGCACAGTCCTTAAAAGAAAAGATTGATAAGTTTGACTATGTTAAAATATAAAACTTTTGTACAAAAAAAGAAGCTATAAATGAAATTAAGATAAAATGTTTTTAGTTCATTCTACCAACAAAGGAGTATGTAAAGGACTGCATATAAATAAGAAAAACAAACCCAGTGGAAAAATGGGCAATGTGAAGAAAATTGGGTATGTGAAGAAAATTCCCAAAGAAGAAATGTAAATAGCCAAAAAACATATAAAAAATGCTTAGCCTTGGTAATAATCAAAGGAATGTAAACTAAAACCACAGTGAAATTCCATTTCACACATATCAAACTGAAAAAAATATTAAAATGTGTGTTAGGATAAAGTATTGGCAAGTACATGGAACCATGAGAACCTACCATATGCTACTAGTAGGAGTACAAATTGGTACAATATTTGGAGAGCACTTAAAATGAATTAACTAGGGCTACATCTGTCAGCATTTAAAACAATCTCAAAAATACAATGTTGAGAAAAAATAACCACCTGTGGTGTGATGTCAAAGTTAAACAACATGCAGAATGTATTGTTTAGGTATACATACATAGTAAAATATGCAAACACTGTATTCAAGATACTGGTTACCTCCAGGGGAAGAGAGGGTAATATGATGGGAGCAAGGACCAGAGGGGCTTTGGCTGTATCTAAAATGTTTAATTTCTTAAAACCTATGGCAAATATAGGATCATGTAAGACATTTGTTTATTTGTTTGTTTATTTATTTATTTTGGGGGGATCATGTAAGACTTTAAATGCTGCGTATTTGTTATATTATTTCCTATACCACCTTATATGTTTTAGCTATTTCATACTAAAAGGAAAGGAAGAAAGAGCACAGTGGAGAATTAATTTTCTGAGGGAAGGTCAGGAAGGGCTGTTTGGAGTAGGTGCCCTTTAAGCTGGTTTTGGAAAAGTGGTATAGTATGTGGAAAGGCATGGGGTTCTGAAATAGCATTTCATATTCAGGGACCTATATGCAGTTTGTTATTTCTGCAGTTCCAAGACAGGGGTGTGGATGGGATGAGAAAACAGGAAGGTTATTATAGATGAGCCTAGAGAATGAGCCAGGAATCATATCTTATACAGGATATTCACTTCCCAAAGCTGGTAAATTTTCTCATACACTGCTATTCTCTACTTTAGTTGGGGCATTCAACTCATTGAGTTATGATGTCTAGAGCTCCAGAAGAAGACCCTTTTGACCTTAGTTCATGACCTTTGGTAGGTACTTATAGGGTTTGGAACACTCTACTGGTACTTTGGTAGATAGGCTACTGATAATGAATACAGAACTTTCAAGCTTCAAGCTGATTGTAATTACAAACAGTCAAAATGCCTACATTGTTGAGCAAGCTTTATGGCTCATCCAGTTCTAAAGCCTGGGGCCAGCTCAGGTGTGAGGGGCATGCTAGGCATGGCCCTAGTTGTCTTCCCTGGGCCAGCTGGAAAGATCAGTTTCACCTTTTCTTACTACCTCTCATATGGCTCTGCCACACATGTTTTTGTTTCATTCTTTTTTAATACATTCATTTCTTACAAGAACTTTCTCTTGGAATGCCCTGGACTGGAGTGTTTTGATTTTTGAGTGACTGCCTGTGTGAGCTCTTACTATGTTTTGCTTATATCAAATAAACTTATCTGAGTTTCAAAGAATGCCCTTTACAGTATTATTTTGGGGAAAGATACTATTATCTTTCCTGTGCCATCCATGATTTCATAGATTTCTAATTTTCCTTCCCAGCCTTCATTATTCCAGACTGAAACATTTCTGTCTTCGTAAGGCTGTACCCACACCCATTTTTCCTCTTTCTTATTGATTCTTAAGGGAGTACCTTCCCCTCTAGTCTTTTCTGATATCTAGAGTAGGGCACAAGGAACTGTCTGCGAGGTGGGCAAAGCAAGTAAGGTCAACCTTAGCAGTTAGGTTTTGCATGAGGTGTTTGTCTAGAACAGTACGTGGTATATCAGGGGAAGTGTGATATGAAATCAGAAAATGTTTTCTGGTAGTATAATGTAAAAAGGTTTGGAATTTAGGAATGGCAGTTTTCTAGCTATGTAATTTTGGAAAAGACTCTGAGAGTCTCTAAGCCACAGTTTCATCCATCGAAGGATAGAAATAATAAAACTTATCTCATATAGTTTTGTAGTTTATTTTAAAGTGCATTGCAAATTATATAGTACCTTACAAATATAAGATATTAGTGTCATCAGTATTCTTCTTAATGATGCTTAACGTTCTCTTGACCTTTTTTGGCTTTGTCAATACATGTCAGTGTGCTCATAGCTCAACATAGACTTTCATCCCTATTTTTAGTGGCCTTTGTTTCATAAAGAAAGGGTAGATTATTTATCCATAGATGAATTGCAGCTGGGGGCATCCCTTTTAACACATAAAAGTCACTAAATATAGGATGGTACTGGTGGGGATGCTACTACATGGTGCATGCAGGGTTGTGGGCTTAGTTTTGGAGGGCTGTCCTCCAGTCTTTGGATGCCATGGTCAAGAATTTGATATCAATAAAGAGAAACTGCCAGAATTTCAGCATTCCCTTCCCAAGGAAGTATTTATCAAGAACCTAAAAGCCTACTGAATTACAAAGTATTATGTTAATTGATGTTAAAGAGTCATTGGAAATTCTTGAATATGGAAAAATTCCAGGATCCATCAGTGCACATTTAGATAAGGTAGGCCAAGCTCATGTGAACCCAAGATATGTCAAAGAGAAGTACAATGAAGTAAAACCATCCAAATCTGGCGGTCTAGTGTTTTTTTGTCTGCCTACATGAGGAAGAAGGGAGATGACTTTGGATACAGCAATATCTTTGGGCTTTAATAGTACTCAGTACTATGCTGGAGATTGGAAAAAGTGAGCAACATATGACTTTTCAGAGAATAAACAAGGTAATTGAATTTTGAACATAAATTAGCCCTTGCTTTCTATCAATATATATGCAGCCTGAGTTAGTGGAATGAAAAAAAATTTCTAATGCTGGTGACACCAGATAATTTGTAGGGTGATTTTGAGCAAGTCATTTACTATTTTATTCTCCTTATCTATAAATGGAGAATACCACTGACCCCTGCCTATTTTGAAAGGCTGCTGAAGATTGACTGAGACAATGTATGTTACTTGCCATGGAAATATAAGGGTTAAGGTTTTAAGACTTAATTTTTATGTAGTTTAAAATAGTTCAGTAGTGTTCTCAAAGACCAGGCTACCTGTGCTACCTAAGCAAGAAGTGTGACCTTTTGTGTTAGTACCCCTTTTGTTCAAATACACAACGTGTTAGACCAGGAGATCAATAAACAGACTTGACTCTAAAGGATAAAAATTTGGGAGCCAGAGACATAAATGAAATTTGAACAATAAAAATATACTGGCAGCATCAAAGGAACTATGGAATGGTATATACCCATACGACAGTGACATAACTTATAATTCAATAAATGGACATGGTCTACAGGAACAGAAATCAGAAGAATGGTTGCTTTCATGGAGGGAAAGGAATTAACTGGAAAAGGGAATGAGGCAACTTTCTAGTTCTATTTCCATATCTTTTTTTTTTTTTTACATCTTTATTGGAGTATAATTGCTTTACAATGGTGTGTTAGTTTCTGCTTTATAACTAAGTGAATCAGCTATGCATATACATATATCCCCATATCTTTTCCCTCTTGCTTATTTCCATATCTTGAGTAGGGTGTTGGTTATACAGGTACATACATTTGTCAAAACTTATTGAACTCAACACTTAAAATCTGTATATTTTTGCATGTAATTATGCTTCAACAAAATAATAAAAGCAGAAAAAATGTTTAAATGGAAAAATGACTAGCTATGAAAGAAATAATCAAATGGATACAGATTAGCATAGTATAGGTAAAACATCTAATTTTAATGGAAAACAAAGTGAAAAAATCATCAAAGTATTTGGAGTGGAGTTAATCCAGGAA
>NW_006770496.1:4443531-4480659 GCF_000442215.2 Lipotes vexillifer | reverse complement strand
GGAATGCCCCCTATTTGGTGGGTTCTTGAGCTTGGTTTTGAGGAAAGGATGAGATGTAGGTTGCCAAAAAGAAGGGAAAGGCCTTTCAAATCCTGGAAACTCATATGTGCAAGGGCTCAGAGGGAGCAGGGTGCAAACTGAGGCAGGATAGCAGATTGATTTTTTCAAAGAATTTATGATGGAGTAACAATGCTTTAATGTGTCTATTCATAAAATGAGAACCCTAGTAACAGCTTGTGGAAACTTAATAATTAGTCGTTTAATGATATTTTGGATTATTACTGCATAAAATATATATATTTCTTTAGAATGTTCTTTTTGACATCTTGAGTATTCTTGTTAGTAAAGACTGAAGCTTGAACACCCACATTTTTTTTGCATTTATATATCTAAGATCTCTATTACACCAGGAAGTTAGTGTTCACATGGTTATTATCCCTTTTAATTGGAACTAACGTGCACTTTGATGACTTTTGTTTTATTTCATTACCTTTTTGATTTGTTTTGTTTCCTAAGAATCCATTATGAGGACTTCGACTCATCTTTTGCAGAGCTCAGAAAGTTTAAGATGTGTTGAAGGCATTCCTTTAATGGTTATCTCAACTCAACGCATAAAAATTGCTCATCAATTATAGGAATGTTTTCAACCATCCCTGGCATATACTTCTAAGAAAATTTCACATTCAGTCAATTTGACAGTTGAATCCATGAACTCTTGGTCTAAAAGCCCTTGATACTAATTATTGTATTAAGTTCGTCAAAGAACAGGAAAGAGATTAAGATAACAACAGTTTGCATAATTCAGGCTATAATATAAAACATAGAAAAAGAGCAATGTGGTTTGTGGTGTGTAAGCTATATGTAGAATACAAGTATGAACTTTTAAAAACTGAAATGCATTTTCAAGAAAGTATCAGTGGCATGTATTTGAAGTACTTTGGAAACATTTTACCAAATTAATAATATTATTTGTGGTGGGATTAGAAGGGGTGAAAGTTAATAATTTTAGAAAGTTTTTTTAAAATCACAAGCTAAAGTATTACAATTGATTAAAAGGGAAATGAGTCCATTTTTACTGAAAAATGACTACTTTCTTTTGGGTGGGAAGGAAAAGGTGATTAGCACCTCACAAATCAACAGCAATGATGGGAAGCTCCAATGTCTATACACCAAATTTGAGAATTATTGTCCTTCAAAGAAGGTATGCATTAAAGATGACATGATCACTTATATTTGTCTGGTTATCTTGATGTTTATCAGATTTCTATAGTTAACCTAGGTCTGGTTAGAGTTATAAGCTGCTTTCACCTGGATTGGTCCTTGTCCAATTTTTACACTATGTAAATATAGGTAGAAATTTAAAAAACATTTCCTAAGAAATAGATTTGAAAACTAAGGAAGTCTGTTGGAAATAAATATAAAGTATTTTTGGCATCTTATATGTCATGTATGAAAAGTTAATGGAATTGGTTTTCATGACTGGCTAATGGAATTGGTCTCCTTATTATATTGTCACACCTTGTATATGGGTAAATGGGTAGATCATATACTCATTCCTGTGAAAAATTATGACCACTCCGTGGAAGAACTGGCAGTATTATCAGGAGTTTATGAATTGGAGCATGATTTTGGTAAAACTGGACTTTGTCTTAAGCCAAATGCCTCAATAACCAAACCTTTCAGTCTGTAACTGTTCGCCAGAATTACTTGATTTTGGTTTGATAAAAAGATGGAGGTGGGAAATGAGAGTTGCTTGTCATTATATCTGCTGGTTCATAAAAAGAAAAATGGAAAATTTCATCCCTGCATAATTTGAGTTTTGGCTAGTAGAAGAGTAGTTTTGTCACTGATTTCTCTTAAATCCAGACATCCTGTCTTCTAGGGCCCTCACTTCCATTCTGCGAACCCATATATTATCCTTACCTTTGGACTCCATGCCTTAAATATTGTTTGTCTCCCAAGCATATTAAGTCATTTTTACATATTTTTATGAATACCACATAGAATGACATATAAAAGTTTTTTGACCAGTGTGAAATAATTTGTATTGCTACAAAGAGACTTAATATTTTACTCCACTTTGGAAGCCATATTATACATAAGCATGCACATTTCATCATTTAAAAAATATTGAAAATAACTTGTTGACTCTCCATTTTGACCTTTAAGGAGTCCACATTGGAGGCATTTTCTTACAGTCCTGTTAGCAAGCATTGATCTATTGATCAAGCCAAAATGGGGTACGTATGACACCAGAGCTCTGCTCTATGAGCATGGATTATAACTTTTTAATAGGGGTTTTACTTGAGATTAGTTTAGGGCAACAAAGTGAATGCCTGAGAAAAGAAGTCATCAGCAGAGGTTAATGAGTTACCAAAACAAAGGGTTCAAACCATGCTCACCAAAAGTAGAAATAGTTAGAAAATTAGAGAAGGTGTTTGAATTGATGAGCTGTTGGAGTTGGTCCTCTGACCTCTGAAATGACCTTTCCCATTGCCTCCTCAGGTTTGAAAGATAATTCCTCTCCTCTTCTTTCCCCCTAAGGCAACCCTGGCCAGAATTTCAGTTTGTCCTTTTGAAGGGTGATATCATGGTGCAATGCATTGGGTCAGGATATGACCCTGCACATCTGTATTTCACTAGGACCACTGAATAGACATGGCTACCACTGTTGCTGCCTTTGGATGGGAGCTTAGGGTGGTGCCTCCCCAAATCCAAACCAGTCTGCATCTTGATAGCTTCTAATAGCAGGAGGATCATCCTATTCTGCCCAAACGGTTTTTTTCTTTCACTGTCAGTTTTAGAGAACAATGACTCTATTATTCAAGTGGATAAAAATGAAGTAAGTTATTTGAAAGTGGTCTAATGTGATAGTTATATTATGAAGACTTTAAAAAGTGTCTCCTATTTTTCAACGTGTTTAGCTGCTATCTTATCTTCATAGCACTTCTGGAGTTGTAGTAATAAACAGCTTAATCAGGTCTTATAAATTTGTTGTACACTGCTAAGGACTTTAATAGGAAATATAATAAATCCTTTAAGTAAGGACTAGTCATTATAGAAAGCTGATTTGCAACAGCTGAATGTTCGCATTATACTAAAGTGAGAGATAAACACTCCTTCATAACTTGCATGTCATTATAACACACAGATGTCTTGGCTCCAAGAACACGTGTATTAAATGAGTGCTGGCTTGGATTTATGCCAGGGTTGAGGCTTAGTGATCTTAAGTAAGAGCCCAGAACATCGCATGATGGGAGGTCAAGCTAACTGCCTTTTTATTAAAAGAATTCTAGTCTATGCTTTGGAGTCTGTACATGGTAGAGAGTAGATGCCCAGTGTAGTCTTTTCTCCTACAACATACTTTAAAATCTCTCACAACTAAAGACAAAGCCTTTTCAGTACATGAAGACCTTAAGATATAAGTTGAAAATCTTGCAGAAGACTCTTGCTTTAGGGCAAATAGTGTCTGGTTTAGTTGATTTAAGAACTGTTGCATTGGGCTTCCCTGGTGGTGCAGTGGTTGAGAGTCTGCCTGCTGATGCAGGGGACATGGGTTCGTGCCCCAGTCCGGGAAGATCCCACATGCCGCAGAGCGGCTGAGCCCGTGGGCCATTGCCATTGAGCCTGTGCGTCCAGAGCCTGTGCTCCGCAGCGGGAGAGGCCACAACAGTGAGAGGCCCACATACTGCAAAAAAAAAAAGAACTGCTGCATTTTCCACAGTTTTTAGTTATGTGGGGAAGCTGAGAGTGTAGACTGCATCTTTCCCTGTGTTTAAATAAATTGTGTGTGTGTGTTGGGGGGAAGTGAGTGGAAGGAGGGCGGGCGAGAAGAGGAGCAAGGCTGTATGCTAGGGCACATCCACTAGGTCAGATTTTGAATTTTGGTGAATCTGATCTCTATTGGAAATTAATCCATATAATAAGGACCTACATTTTGTAGGAGGAAGCATGAGTCTGGGTTTTAAGGCTGTAAAGCACTGACTGATCAATTGCTGGATCCAAAGGCTAGTAAAGATTGAACTGTGATGATATGACTATTAACACTATTATTACTTTAGTTAGTACTCTGATTACAGAACCGTATACTTTTCAAGTGGTCTGCCCATAATCCTCCACCCCCTACCACCCACTGCCTGCCGTAGCCTTGTTATTTTCATTAGGCAGTTTTTCAGAATGTGATGTTTTGCAGAAACACAAATATTGCATTTATGTCAGAAATGCTTGTATACCATGGTAAGTATTTACTTAGTAAACTACTTACATGTGTGATGTATAGTTAAATTTTGTTATAAGACCTCTGTGACCAGGTTGAGAAGCTGAGGCATAAAAAGTTTGAGTTGTTATCATATAATTGGAAGGTTCTCTGTTTATCAAATTGCTCCTCTCTTTGTGAAACTATTTTAACCTCTCTAAATGGTATTAATATATTTTTAAGCAGATGATGTAGAATTGTATCATTATTCTTTCAAATAATACATTAAGACCTACCGCCTCAAATTTAAATTTATTCGATGTGGGAGTGGGTCTCCTAGGATATAGTTGCTTGAGATGAAAACAGCAGCAACAACAACAACAAATCACTTTATGATAGAGACAAAGTCACGATGCTTTATAAGGGAATAAAGGAAGCCCTAAAAATGTAGTCCTTGTGAGCAAGAGAATAATTCACATGAGCCATAAGTTCCTGTCTTCCTATGTCTGCTATTAGGGTACAATTCTGAGTCCACAGTGTTGCCAGTTAGTTAATATCTGGATATTAAATATTATGTAAATATTTAATTAACTAGTATTAATAATTAATAATGAAATTAAGTATTAAAGCTATTTTCTTGAAAGAGCTCAAAATTCCCTTGCAACGTTAGGTGTCATAACTATCATTATATCAAATCTAAAACTGGGCAAATGTCAAGTATCGAGTACCCGCTCAGTAGCACAATCATATTTGATAAACAGCCTATCTAAAGGAATATTAAGGTCTTCATTTAAGCTTTATTGGAGGTGGAAATGTGGCGTCTGGCCAAGAAAAGGCAGAAAATGATCAGATGAGAAGGTGGCTTAATTGCTGCCTTCTTCATTGCTTTGTATTTCTCCTATCCCATCAAAAAGATGATACCACATTTTCCAGGATCAGCCACTTCCTCTCATGCTATTGAGGTGAGTGGTGAGCAATACTAGAGAGATGACTTGTTTTGCTTGCCTTTCCATTCCCTTGGTGTGAAGCACACCAATCCCCAGATAGGATCTGGTGTTGAGCACAGCAGAAGTCTTCCAGCTGGCATCCAGACAAGGCCCGAACATGTGGAGAACAGATTTAGTCTGAGTTGACTGTGGGACTCATTTCATCCTATATTAGGCCAAAGGTGGCAATCCCTGCTCTCAAGGGAAGACTGCTTACTAGTTTAAGGGGAAAAAAAAAAATCCAAACATGGGCAGTAAAGAATCCAGTGAATTTATAAGATAAGCAAAGAAGCATGTCATATTATCGAAAGCCAGGATCAAACCTTAGGAGCATCCATCCCCAAACCATGCAAGTATCTTTAGGATTGTGTTTCTTACACATTATCATGGAGGAAGGAAAAGAAAAACAAAGATTGCTAAAGATGTGCAAGAGGCAAACCAGAATATTTCACTTTATTCCTATTTGGCAGTTTTCTCCCTTCACTACTAGGTCAGATGACCACAGACTGATATTACGATGAGAAGCCTGAGATCCACAATTAATTACTGAAGCTGCAGGGAAGCAGTCATGGTGGGCCGTCATGAAGGAACAGACTTTAGAGGAAGATAGTCCAGTCAGACCTGGTATTTCAGAGGAGAAACCTCATTACAATTAGTATTTTCAGTACTTAATGAAGTAAATAATAATAACAAATAAAATACATTTTCAGTAGTCATGGCTTGAGTTGACTTTGAGTATTGTCCTGACATTTTCTAAAATTTGCATCTAGAAAATTTAGATCTGATTTAGGTGCTTGTTAGAAGGTTAGTCATCTAATTGTTCACCAAAAGGCTTTCCTATAATGTTTTCCTTAATTTGCCACTAGATATATTTAGTGTTGTTTTACATAAATGTACCGTTGATCTGTTAAATATTTTTTTGATGTCAGCTGAATGATTAGCAGCCAGTCTGATATGGCCACTGTGGGTCATGTGTCTATTAGAGAATTTCTGTGAGTTTTAAACTAATGCTGACTTTGGATCGCTTTTGCCCTAGATACAATAGATACATTATTTTTGGAAGTTTCAAAAAAAAAATTAGGGAATCATAGTTGATTTTAATGAAGAAAGAAAGGTGGGTATATGTTGTTCAGGGACCTCAGGTTGCCTACATGGTGTCTAGCACCCCTTTTCTTACTAGTAGAACTCCAGTTTTATTTGGGGGTTGGGGAAAGGAGTGGGTGGGCAAAGTTTTATTGGTACCTAGTTAAAAGCCCCTCCATTTTCTAGCCTCTCTTTCAGCTCAGAGTGGACATGTTCCACAGATCTGGCCAGTGAGATGGAAGTGGAAGGCCTCCTGACTTCTTTGATGTTCCATCACACCGATTCCTGGCTGCCAGATTTCTGCCTCTGTTAGCCGTGATAGCTGCAACTTTGCTCACCATGTGGGAAAACAAGGACCCGCTCTGATCGGTGTGTGTACCAGTGCCGGACTGTTTCTTTGACCCCCAAATGTCCTGATTTCAGCTCTGCTCAGACCTTCGGATATTTCCCCAGCTCAGGCCTCTCTCTCTTCTTTGTTTCCTAGCTTTTCTGGTGTCTGACACACATTCTCTTAGACTGGGGTTGGTTTTTCAGATTGAGATGTAGTCTGAGTGCCTTCCCTTTGTCATGGCAGTTTTCCACTTTAAGGGCTCTGGTATATAGTCTCTCATTTGCTGTTTTGAAGGCAGCAAAGGGTCAGGGTATAGAGCATTCACTATAGAGCAGTGACTTTATAGTCAGACTAACCTGTATTTGAATCAATGTCTAACCTCAGAAAATCTACCCAGCTCACTGGTGCCTCAGTGTTCTCATTTCTCTAGTGGGGGTAGTATTTTCCTTATAATATTGTTTGTGTGTTAAATGAGATAATGGACACAAAACTCTGAATATGATTCATGGAACACACTAAGTGCTCAGTAAATGCTATTTATTATTAAATATTATTTAAAATAATACATTTTTAATGTTTCATGTATTTCAAAAAGACAGTAGAGTAAATGTAATAAGTTATGAAGGTAAGAGAGTCATTGTAGGAAGACACTCTAGCAACAGTGGGAAGTAACAACTGATTGTGTGATTGGAAGAAAGAAGACAGACACTATAAAATTAGATATAAGAGCAACAATTGTTCAATAGTTATAGTCATGTAGTATAGGATCAAAAGAGCTTTCCACCTCTCCATAATTTCTTCCAGCTGAATAAATGTACAGCTGAATACAGCAGTTGATATTCATAATAGGGACTTCTTTGAGTCATCAGGAAAAGATTAAATTATGTGAAGTGAACTCCATTTAAGAAGGCAGTGGGGTTGGAGCACAATTTAGAAAGGTTTTTCATCAAAATAGTGCCTTTTTTACTGATGGCTCTGCAGACCCTCAGCCTATATAAAAATCCCTGGTGTTCCATATGAACATTTAAAGTGCTGGAAAGCAGGCTAGATCTCAGTAGTTCTAGAGTAAGAATGGAAGTGCCATTAGCAAGACATGCTTTTCAGATGATGTAATGTTCCAGAGGATTTACATCCTCTGACTCCACTCACAAAAGCAGCTGAGCTACAGGGAAGAAGGGGCTAAGTGACCCTTGCTGGGCTGACAGTGCCAGCCTAGATCTAAATACATGTTACTCTGGTTTTAAGCAGGACTTAGGAGCCTTTTGGCTCTTCACTGAGGGTAAGGGTTGCCCTTGAGCCCTTCCTCCTTGCTCTGCCTGGGAGGCAGTATTGTATAGTGGTCAAGAGCATGAGCTTTGAGATCAACCACTTAAGGGATGCTTTTGGCTGTAATTGAAACCCAACTCAGACTGGCTTAACCAATAAGGCAACGTATGGGTCCATATAACTGAAAGTCCAGAGGATTCAGGGTTGTCTATCCAGTGGCTTCCATTCTGTTTTCCTGTGACTCACTTGGTTTTGCCTTCCTCTGTGCTTTGGTTTCATCCTCAGTCTGGTAATGGTGAGATGTCCACAGTAGTGCTGGACACGGGATTTCTGGAGACTTACGAAGCATCCAGCAGACTTTTCCTTCTGTCTCTCTGGTCTATGTTGGGTCTTCTACTCATTTTGGAAGCAATCTCTGATTCTGGAGGAATGTTAAATATTAAGTAGCTTGGTCCAGGTGCCTGAATCAGTCATTTTGAGGAATGGGATTATCATGATTGGTTTAGACAAATCATGATTTACCTCTAGAGCTGGAGTCAAACCACCTAAATCACAATGGCTGCTACGCTGTGGGTGGATAGGTGTTGAGGATAACACAGTATTCTTTCTAGAGTCAAACAGGACTTGTTCCCAAGTTTCAGCTCCATCATTTACTAGCTGCAGGCCCCCACCTAACATTTGTGGGCCCTGAGGGAAGAATACAAATGATGGCTCACATACCGTATGTCAGAACATTTTAAAAAGTTATAAATCAAGCCAATTTCTCCTACCCTGACAAATTTACCTTTATAGTGACCTGGAAAGTCATGTTTGAATTTGAATTCCTGGATATTTCAGAGTTCTGCCCTAGAACATGATTACACAAGGAGAGTAGGACCTAGGCCTGCTGTCTGTGTCCGTAGCCTCCCTGCCTCATATCCTACACTGTAAAGTGTTGACTTGCCAGCCCATAGTCCAGGCTGTGTCTTTCACACTCAGAAGGCCACCTTGGGCCTGGGCTTGTGGGCATGTGATACCTGCTGTACAGTCAACCCTGGGGAAGGATTTGGGAAAGAGGCCCTGGAGGTGAGCTTGGGGCAGTTTGGGCAGGGAATTCTGAGCTAATCGAAACATCTCTAGAGGGCTTATCTGGTGGCGCAGTGGTTAAGAATCTGCCTGCCGATACAGGAGACACGGGTTTGAGTCCTGGTCTGGGAAGATCCCACATGGCACGGAGCAACTAAGCCCATACCACCACAACGACTGAGCCTGCACTCTAGAGCCCGCGAGCCCCAACTACTGAGCCCGCATGCCACAACTACTGAAGCCAGTGTGCCTAGAGCCTGTGCTCTGCAACAAGAGAAACTACCACAGTGAGAAGCCTGCACACTGCAACGAAGAGTAGCCCCCGCTGGCTGCAACTAGAGAAAACCCGTGTGCAGCAACAAAGACCCAACACAGCCAAAAATAAAAATAAATAAATAAATTTATTTAAAAAAACCCAAACATGTGACTCTTGGTTGATACATACCCTTGGCCTTATACCCTATTGTATCCTTGGAGAGAAGTATAGAAAGGAGGGCCCCACTCTGGCCTTTCAAAGCCCAGTACCCGGGGTAAAGGCACATCTTCCTGGTATAAGGGCAACTCACGAGCTATGAGTCCACAGGCAAGTAACAATTCCCCTGAGACTCAGTTTTCTTTTGTAAAGTGGGGAAATGCATGTAATATCCAGTTAATCGAGTTGTGAAGGTTAAGTGAGATGAGGTATGCAAAATACTCGCCAAATGCCAGGTCCATTTAGTGTCATTAAGTATCCCAGTACACAAGTGTTTCCTGGCTCTGATTCTCACTAATGGGAAGACCCTGGACAAGTAAATTGCTTCATCTCTTCAAACATCACTTTCTCTTTAAAATACGGTTGGTGGTGCCTTTGGAGCTGTTGATGGATATAATGGGAGGGAACATAAAATACACAGCAGCATAGCCTCGACTATCAGGAAACCTCTGCGTTTCTCTTTTTATTTATTTCTTTTTTTTAATTTATTTTTATTTTTTAACATCTTTATTAGAGTATATCTGCTTTACAATGGTGTGTCAGTTTCTGCTTTATAACAAAGTGAGTCAGTTATACATATACATATGTCCCCATATCTCTTCCCTCTTGCATCTCCCTCCCTCCCACCCTCCCTATCCCACCCCTCTAGTTGGTCACAAAGCACTGAGCTGATCTCCCTGTGCTATGCGGCTGCTTCCCACTATCTATCTGTTTTATGTTTGGTAGTGTATATATGTCAATGCCACTCTCTCACAGCTTCCTTTTCCCCCACTGTGTCCTCAATTTCGTTCTCTATGTCTGCGTTTTTATTCCTGCCCTGCCACTAGATTCATCAGTACCATTTTTTTAGATTACATATATGTGCTTAGCATACGGTATTTGTTTTTCTCTTTCTGACTTACTTCACTCTGCATGACAGTCTCTAGGTCCATCCACCTCACTACAAGTAACTCAGTTTCGTTCCTTTTTATGGCTGAGTAATATTCCATTGTATATATGTGCCACATCTTCTTTATCCATTCATCTGTTCATGGACACTTAGGTTGCTTCCATGTCCTGGCTATTGTAAATAGAGCTGCAATGAACATTCTGGTACATGCCTCTTTTTGAATTATGGTTTTCTCAGGGTATATGCCCAGTAGTGGGATTGCTGGGTCTTATGGTAGTTCTATTTTTAGTTTTTTAAGGAACCTCCATACTGTTCACCATAGTGGCTGTATCAATTCACATTCCCACCCGCAGTGCATGAGTGTTCCCTTTTCTCCACACACTCTCCAGCATTTATTGTTTGTAGATTTTTTGATGATGGCCATTCTGACTGGTGTGAAATGATATCTTGTAGTTTTGATTTGCATTTCTCTAATGATTAATGATGTTGAGCATTCTTTCATGTGTTTGTTGGCAATCTGTATATCTTCTTTGGAGAAATGTCTACTTAGGTCTTCTGCCCATTTTTGGATTCAGTCGTTTGTTTTTTTGATATTGAGCTGAATGAGTTGCTTGTATGTTTTGGAGATTAATCTTTTGTCAGTTGCTTCATTTGCAAATATTTTCTCCCATTTCAGGGTTGTCTTTTCGTCTTGTTTATGGTTTCCTTTGCTGTGCAAAAGCTTCTAAGTTTCATTAGGTCCAATTTGTTTATTTTTGTTTTTATTTCCATTTCTCTAGGAGGTGGGTCAAAAAGGATCTTGCTGTGATTTATGTCATAGAGTGTTCTTCCTATGTTTTCCTCTAAGAGTTTGATTGTGTCTGGCCTTACATTTAGGTCTTTAATCCATTTTGAGTTTACTTTTGTGTATGGTGTTAGGGAGTGTTCTAATTTCATTCTTTTACATGTAGCTGTCCAGTTTTCCCAAAACTACTTATTGAAGAGGCTCTCTTTTCTCCACTGTATATTCTTGCCTCCTTTATCAAAGATAAGGCGACCATATGTGCATGGGCTTATCTTGGGGCTTTCTATCCTGTTCTATTGATCTATATTTCTGTTTTTGTGCCAGTACCATACTGTCTTGATTACTGTAGCTTGGTGTATAGTCTGAAGTCAGGAAGCCTGATTCCTCCAGCTCCGTTTTTCTTTCTCAAGATTGCTTTGGCTATTCGGGGTCTTTTGTGTTTCCATACAAATTGTGAAATTTTTTGTTCTTGTTCTGTGAAAAATGCCCGTGGTAGTTTGATAGGGATTGCATTGAATCTGTAGATTCCTTTGGGGAGTGTAGTCATTTTCACAATGTTGATTCTTCCAATCCAACAACATGTTATATCTCTCCATCTATTTGTATCATTAATTTCTTTCATCAGTGTCTTATAATTTTCTGCATACAGGTATTTTGTCTCCTTAGGTAGGTTTATTCCTAGATATTTTATTCTTTTTGTTGCAGTGGGAAATGGGAGTGTTTTCTTAACTTCACTTTAGATTTTTCACCATTAGTGTATAAAAATGCAAGAGATTTCCGTGCATTAATTTTGTAAACTGCTACTTTACCAAATTCATTGATTAGCTCTAGTAGTTTTCTGGTAGCATGTTTAGGATTCTCTATGTATAGTATCATGTCATCTGCAAACTGACAGCTTTACTTCTTCTTTTCCGATTTGGATTCCTTTTATTTCTTTTTCTTCTCTGATTGCTGTGGCTAAAACTTCCAAAACTATGTTGAATAATAGTGGTGAGAGTGGGCAGCCTTGTCTTGTTCCTGATCTTAGTGGAAATGGTTTCAGTTTTTTACCATTGAGGACAACGTTGGCTGTGGGTTTGTCATATATGGCCTTTATTATGTTGAGGAAAGTTCCCTCTATGCCTACTTTCTGGAGGGTTTTTATCATAAATCGGTTTTGAATTTTTTCGAAAGCTTTCTCTGCGTCTATTGAGATGGTCATATGGTTGTTCTTCAATTTGTTAATATGGTTTATCACATTGATTTACATATATTGAAGAATCCTTGCATTCCTGGGATAAACCCCACTTGATGATAGTGTATGATCCTTTTAATGTGCTGTTGGATTCTGTTTGCTAGTATAGTTTTGAGGATTTTTGCATCTGTGTTCATCAGTGATATTGGCCTGTAGTTTTCTTTCTTTGTTACATCTTTGTCTGGTTTTGGTATCAGAGTGATGGTGGCCTCGTAGAAGGAGTTTGGGGGTGTTCCTCCCTCTGCTGTATTTTGGAAGAGTTTGAGAAGGATAGGTGTTAGCTCTTCTCTAAATGTCTGATAGAATTCCCCTGTGAAGCCATCTGGTCCTGGGCTTTTGTTTGTTGGAAGATTTTTAATCACAGTTTCAATTTCAGTGCTTGTGATTGGTCTGTTTATATTTTCTATTTCTTCCTGGTTCCGTCTCAGAAGGTTGTGCATTTCTAAGAATTTGTCCATTTCTTCCAGGTTGTCCATTTTATTGGCATAGAGTTGCTTGTAGTAATCTCTCATGATCCTTTGTATTTCTGCAGTGTCCGTTGTTACTTCTCCTTTTTCATTTCTAATTCTATTGATTTGAGTGTTCTACCTTTTTTTCTTGATAAGTCTGGCTAATGGTTTGTCAATTTTATCTTCCCCAGAGAACCAGCTTTTAGTTTTATTTATCTTTGCTATCATTTCCTTCATTTCTTTTTCATTTATTTCTGATCTGATCTTTATGATTTCTTTCCTTCTGCTAACTTTGGGGTTTTTTTGTTCTTCTTTCTCTAATTGCTTTAGATGTAAGGTTAGGTTGTTTATTTGAGATGTTTCTTGTTTCTTAAGGTAGGCTTGCATAGCTATAAACTTCCCTTTTAAAACTGCTCTTCCTGCATCCATAGGTTTGGAGTCATTGTGTTTTCATTGTCATTTGTCTCTAGGTATTTTTTGATTTCCTCTTTGATTTCTTCAGTGATCTTTTGGTTATTAAGTAGTGTGTAGTTTTGCCTCCATGTGTTTGTATTTCTTACAGATTTTTTCCTGTCATTGATATCTAGTCTCATAGTGTTGTAGTCAGACAAGATACTTGATATGATTTCAATTTTCTTAAATTTACCAAGGCTTGATTTGTGACCCAAGATATGATCTATCCTGGAGCATGTTCGATGAGTACTTGAGACGAATGTGTATTCTGTTGTTTTTGGATGGAATGTCCTGTAAATATCAATGAAGTCCATCTTGTTTAATGTATCATTTAAAGCTTGTGTTTCCTTATTTATTTTCATTTTGGATGATCTGTCCATTGGTGAAAGTGGGGTGTTAAAGTCTCCTACTATGATTGTGTTACTGTTGATTTCCCCTTTTATGGCTGTTGGTGTTTGCCTTATGTACTGAGGTGCCCCTATGTTGGGTGCATAAATATTTACAATTGTTATATCCTCTTCTTGGATTGACCCCTTGATCATTATGTAGTGTCCTTCTCTGCCTCTTGTAATAGTCTTTGTTTTAAAGTCTATTTCCTCTGATATGACACTTGCTACTCCAGCTTTCTTTTCATTTCCATTTGCATGGAATATCTTTTTCCGTCCTCTCACTTTCAGTCTGTATGTGTCCCTAGGTCTGAAGTGGGTCTCTTGTAGACAGCATATATACAGGTCTTGTTTTTGTATCCATTCAGCCAGTGTACGTCTTTTGGTTGGAGCATTTAATCCATTTATATTTAAGGTAATTATCGATATGTATGTTCCTATCACCATTTTCTTAATTGTTTTGGGTTTATTATTGTAGGTCTTTTCCTTCTCTTATGTTTCCTGCCTAGAGAAATTACTTTAGCTTTTTTTGTAAAGCTGGTTTGGTGCTGAATTCTCTTAGCTTTTGCTTGTCTCTAAAGCTTTTAATTTCTCCGCGAAATCTGAATGAGATCCTTGCTGGGTAGAGTAATCTTGGTTGCAGGTTTTTCTCTTTCATCACTTTACATATGTTCTGCCACTCCCTTCTTGCTTGCAGAATTTCTGCTGAAAGAGCAGCTGTTAACCTTATGGGGATTCCCTTATGTGTTACTTGTTTTTCCCTTGCTGCTTTTAATATTTTTTCTTTGTATTTAATTTTTGATAGTTTGATTAATATGTGTCTTGGCGTGTTTCTCCTTGGATTTACTCTGTGTGGGACTCTCTGTGCTTCCTGGACTTGATTAACTATTTCCTTTCCCATATTAGGGAAGTTTTCAACTATAATCTCTTCAAATATTTTCTCAGTTCCTTTCTTTTTCTCTTCTTCTTCCTGGACCCCTATAATTCAAATGTTGGTGCATTTAATGTTGTCCCAGAGGTCTCTGAGACTGTCCTCAATTCTTTTCATTCTTTTTTCTTTATTCTGCTGTGCAGTAGTTATTTCCACTATTTTATCTTCCAGGTCACTTATCCGTTCTTCTGCCTCAGTTATTCTGCTATTGATCCCTTCTAGAGAATTTTTAATTCCATTTATTGTGTTGTTCATCTCTGTTTGTTTGCTCTTTAGTTCTTCTAGGTCCGTGTTAAAGGTTTCTTGTATTTTCTCTATTCTGTTTCCAAGATTTTTGATCATCTTTTCTATTATTATTCTGAATTCTTTTTCAGGTAAACTGCCTATTTCCTCTTCATTTGTTAGGTCTGGTGGGTTTTTGCCTTGCTCCTTCATCTGCTGTGTGTTTCTCTGTCTTCTCATTTTGCTTAACTTACTGTGTTTGGGGTCTCTTTTCGCAGGCTGCAGGTTCGTAGTTCCCATTGTTTTTGGTGTCTGTCCCCAGTGGCTAAGGTTGGTTCAGTGGGTTGTGTAAGCTTCCTGGTGCAGGGGACTAGTGCCTGTGTTCTTGTGGATGAGGCTGGATCATGTATTTCTGGTGGGCAGGTCTACATCTGGTGATGGTTTTTTGGGTGTCTGTGGCCTTATTATGATTTTACACAGCCTCTGTGGTCATGGATGGGGTTGTGTTCCTGTCTTGGTAGTTGTTTGGCATAGGATGTCCTGAACTGTAGATTGCTGGTCATTGAGTGGAGCTGGGTCTTGGTGTTGAGATGGAGATCTCTGGGAGATTTTTGGTGTTTGATATCACGCGGAGCTGGGAGGTCGCTTGTGGACTAGTGTCCTCATCTTGGTTCTCCTACCTCAGTGGCACAGCCCTGACGCCTGGCTGGAGCACGAAGAGCCTGTCCTCCACATGACTCAGAATAAAAGGGAGAAAAAAAGAAAGAAAGGAAGAAGAAGATAAAGTAAAATAAAATAAAATAAAATAATTAAAATAAAAAATAATTATTAAGAAAAAAAATTTTTTAAGTAATTAAAAGAAAAACAGATAGAACCCTAGGGCAAATGGTAAAAGCAAAACTATAAAGACAAAATCACACACAGAAACATACACATACACACTCACAAAAAGAGAAAAGGGGGAAAATATATATCTATCGTTGCTCCCAAAGTCCACCTCCTCAATTTGGGATGATTCATTGTCTATTCATGTATTCCACAGATGCAGGGTACATCAAGTTGATTGTGGAGATTTAATCTGCTGCTCCTGAGGCTGCTGGGAGAAATTTCCCTTTCTCTTCTTCGTTTGCACAGCTTCCAGGGCTCAGCTTTGGATTTGGCCCCGCCTCTGCGTGTAGGTCGCCTGAGGGCGTCTGTTCTTCGCACAGACAGGACAGGGTTAAAGGAGCAGCTGATTCGGAGGCTCCACGTCACTCAGGCCCGGGGGAGGGAGGGGCACAGAGTGCGGGGCGAGCCTGCGCAGCAGAGGCCGGCGTGACGTTGCACCAGCTTGAGGCGCGCCATGCGTCTCCCGGGGAAGCTGTCCCTGGATCACGGGAACCTGGCAGTGGCGGGCTGCACAGGCTCCCGGGAGGGGAGGTGGGGATAGTGACTTGTGCTCGTACACGGGTTTCTTGGTGGCGGCAGCAGCAGCCTTAGCGTCTCTTGCCCGTCTCTGGGGTTCGCGCTGATAGCCGCAGCTCGCTCCCGTCTCTGGAGCTCCTTTAAGTGGCGCTCTTAATCCACTTTCCTCACGCACCAGGAAACAAAGAGGCAAGAAAAAGTCTCTTGGCTCTTCGGCAGCTCCAGACTTTTTCCCGGTCTCCCTCCCGGCTAGCTGTGGCGCACTAGTCCTCTTCAGGCTGTGTTCACGCCGCCAACCCCAGTCCTCTCTCTGGGATCCGACCTCCGAAGCCCCCGCCCGCCCGGCCAGTGAGCAGACAAGCGTCTTGGGCTGGTGAGTGCTGGTTGGCCCTGATCCTCTGTGCGGGAATCTCTGCGCTTTGCCCTCCGGACCCCTGTTGCTGTGCTCTCCTCTGCGGCTCCGAAGCTTCCCCCTCCGCCACCTGCAGTCTCTGCCCGCGAAGGGGCTTCCTAGTGTGTGGAAACCTTCCCGCCTTCACAGCTCCCTCCTACTGGTGCAGGTACCGTCCCTATTCTTTGTCTCTGTTTTTTCTTTTTTCTTTTGCCCTACCCAGGTACGTGGGGGAGTTTCTTGCCTTTTGGGAGGTCTGAGGTCTTCTGCCAGCGTTTAGTGGGTGTTCTGTAGGAGCTGTTCCACTTGTAGATGTATTTCTGATGTGTTTGTGGGGAGGCAGGTGATCTCCACATCTTACTCTTCTGCCATCTTGAAGCTCCTCCTAACCTCTGCGTTTCTGATGAAATAAGGTAAAGGTTCTAGACCACTACTTCCCTCCATAATTTTACAGGTAAAATTTTCCAAGTAAAATCTACTGCTGACCAGATAATTTGTTCAGACTTCAAAGAAATTCAGTTTATTAAACCAGAAAGAAATTTTTGACAGATTAGCCCAGTTCTTTTATTGTACTTCAAAGTATTGCCTTCATGTCCCACCTGTACTCAAGGTAGTCTGACAAAGTTACTCTTGTTTTTTCTTGACTTTATTTCAGCAAAATTATCCCCATAATGATAATTAACAGGTTCCCGTGGCATTTGAGCCTGTAGAAAACTTTCAGTGGTGAGAAAACACCCCCGTGTGATATGGTAACCAGGATGTGGACTTTTTCAAAAAAGGCAGAGTATCTGAATGGGACTCCAACTAACGCAAGATGAGAATCACAGGGGATTGTAAGAAAAACCTTTTGTTCCGTTTTAACAGAGCTGTTAGTGATAAGCAGTTGCATATTTGGCTCAACATATTTTGTTACAATATTAAAAAAGAAGAAATCATTTGTTTAATTAGTACTATTAAGTCAATATATCTGCCTTTTATATATTTAATAAGCAATTTCAGAAATATTTGGAATATGTGGAGATAATGAAATTATTGTGCTGGGGAATAATTCACCATCAAAGCAGAAGCATGGGATCAAACACACATGCGTGCGCGCACACACACACACACACACCATTAATCCAAGATGTGTTTATGTAATGTTCTTTGGTAAACAGTTTTTGTTTAATCATAGAAATAACAAATCTTTTAGTTATAGTACACAGAGAGAAGGTGACTAAGTATCTTGGAACTGATTTAGGGGTGGTATTTAAAAAAATTTAAGTTCTAAGTTAAATCCTTTAAACTATTAGGTAACTTTAATTTTCTCACATACTTTGAATGTAGGTACTGGAATTAATTCCATGTTAAAGGAAAAATATGCATTTAATTAAGAAAACATCATTTTCACAGTGGTAGCTGTATTGCTGTAATTTTGAATGAAAGAAAAGGTAGATAAAAAATAAATAAGATGGGGTCTTCACTTCAGAAGCTTTCTTCTTAAACATGTGCTGTACTAATTCATATTAGTTTAATATGAAGAGTCATTTTTAAGTTGTAATTGGAAGACTCTTTTACTTTGTTCTAGGTGGGTTTTATGACTCTTTTTTTAGAGTTAAAAAAGCAAAGCTCAAGTGAGAACCAGGATTTCCCTTGTGTTTTTTCTCTCCCCCTGAACAAGTTGTTTTCTGTATCTTAGGTTTGGGTAAATAAATGCCTCTTCCAGGTAAAATGGAAAGTTTAGGATTGCTATCATAGGGAACAAAACCGTGAATATCGGGTCCCACTAAATAATGTCCCTGCATTTCCTGCAGTGTCAGATGGAGCTTTAAAGAAGTGGCAAGATGTAACATCATTCAAAAAGTTCAAGTTTTTAAATAGAACAAATAGGCCATAAATAGAAGGAATACCAATTATCTTTAGAACTGATTTTGATTATGAGATGGCTTTTCTTAATAAAATATGTTTGTAGAACAAACAAGTCACACTGTTAATTAGTAGGGTGACTCATAAGTAGGGCTGAGACTTGGTCTCCATGGTGCATGGTGGAGAATGTGTGTATGTAGCCCCTAAGAGGGAGGCATAGGTGCACTCCAGAACTATTTTAAAGCTAGTCTTTTGGGAGATAGATTAGGATTTATCCTTTGCCCTCTTCTCTGGCTTCTGTGGGCCTCCTCAGACGTTGTTTACACAGAGGGTCATCTTTCTGGAAAATCCATGGAACACACTGATTAATGAGTCACAGAAGCAGTTAGCTTTGTAATTCTGAGAGTTTTGGCAAGAGGCCACGTATATTCCTGAGGTACAAGAGGAAGGTCAAGAATGAAATAAATTAGCCTATGCTTGCTCAGAGGAGTTTTTACCTCCACAAAACTAGTCTCTTATTACTGATACACTTTGAGAAATGGGGTAGGGCAGATTTCAGGGCCTTTCTTTGGCTTGCCCTGAGGATAACATTTTAAGACTTTCTCTGGACCAAAGAATAAGGACTCATGAATCATGGCTAATGTTATTGTTTTAATAAACCTGTCCACTATAGTTAATCAATGAGAGATGTCATGATACTCATTACCATACATTATGAGATCAGATGCCTTCTTTTTTTAAAAAATTTATTATTTATTTTTGCTTCGTTGCTGGGCATGCGCTTTCTCTAGTTGCGGCGAGCAGGGGCTACTCTTCGTGGCGGTGCGTGGGCTTCTCATTGCGGTGGCTTCTCTTGTTGCGGAGCACGGGCTCTAGGCACGTGGGCTTCAGTAGTTGTGGCACGCGGGCTCCGTAGTTGTGGCTCGCGGGCTCTAGAGCACAGACTCAGTTGTTGTGGCACATGGGCTTAGTTGCTCCATGGCATGTGGGATCTTCCTGGACCAGGGCTCGAACCCGTGTCCCCTGCATTGGCAGGCAGATTCTTAACCACTGTGCCACCAAGGAAGTCCCAAGATCAGATGCCTTCTGAAACTTATTTGTTGGTAGAATAAGATGTAATTTTTGTACTTAAAATGTTTCACAGAATATACAGAAAACACATATCTTAGGAAAATCTTTTGCATTCTTCTTAGCAAGCTGATAATTTTGAACTCAAGATTAATTTGTCTGGAAATGTAAAAGATTTATCTGTGGAAAAACTCGAGTGAAATTGTGTCTGAAAAGAGTGTTATTTAAAGACCCCAGTATCTCGATTTAGAGTTTAAAAATACAATTTAAGTTTTTTTTTTTTTTTTTTTTTTCCTGCGGTACGCGGGGGTCTTACTGTTGCGGCCTCTCCCGTTGGGGAGCACAGGCTCCGGATGCGCAGGCTCAGTGGCCATGGCTCACAGGCCCAACCGCTCTGCACAATTTAAGTTTGATTTGACAACTTTAGCCAATGCTCTTAAAGTGTCCCTTCCATAAATTACCCTATCATTTGCCAAATAGTTGCCATTTATAGATCAATAAAAGTCCAGAGAGGTTAGGTAACTTGTCAAAATAACACAGCAAGTGGCAGAATCAGAAAATTCAGGGCTTTAATTTCTAGTCTTTTGCCCTAAGACAATTAGCTAGTTCTCCCTCAAGTTCAGCACAAGACAATTTAAACAGGCTTCCAGGTGCACTTTGTAAAAGGGACAGTTGTCTGGCTTGGATGAATCTGTGTTTTTTTTCTTTTTTCTTTTTGGATCGTACTTGTTATAGAAAATGTCTGGTTTTGGCTGAACTGTTTATGTCACTCTTTATCTAAGAAGGAATTTAAAACTCAGCTGAGGAATGGGTGAATGAAACACATCTGTAAAGTTGATTTTCTGAATGAGAGAAAAAATGAAAGAAACTTCTACATTTTGAAAAGATAGCTCTCAGAACATTATGCCAGTGTACCTGTTTATTCATTTGACTCCTAAGTTTCTTCCTTGAGAGCACCTAATGTCGATATATAATTAGATTTGCCCTTAAGGTTCGAGTCCAGTTTAAGAATTTGTGGAATTAGCTTATCATTTTGGAGAAAATGTTCATACTAACTATTCTTCACCCATTTCTCTTTGTGAAAAATCCTTCTTTTAAGGCTAGAATAAGTAACAAGAAGCTAAGGCTTGTAGCTAATTGTCTAGAATACAGGATTAGAAATCCAGTTCTGACAGAAGCCAAATGAGTTACACTGAATTTGGCACATGGTTTAAAAGAAACTGGTCTCTGTTAATGACATGCTCTTGTTCATAAACAGGTGTTTGCCCAAGGGGAGTATACTTGCACTTCTTTGCAAATGTTATGGAAGAGTGATTCGCTGGAATAGTTGAACATTTCTCATTTTCACACCCTGAAGATGTTATGGCAATTCTTTTAGTGCTCTGAGTTCAGTGAGCTTTCGCTAGCAGCGGAAGAGATGGGATTCCACTGACTGTAACACCCTCCTTATTTGGTGTTTCGGAGTTTAACCGAAAGGCTGTTGTCCCTGTTCTTAATTAAATTGCTCTTCAACCCAGTGTCTTTGAAAGACAGCTTTTGTGAAGTGTGTCAAGCACTAGGGCTTTTCTCTTTTCTGCCATGAAGCTTTTTAGCAGCAGTGGGAATGAAGTTAGGGGATCAGGAGTATAGCACTAAAATAGTCATTAAAAAGGCCTTGCTGCTGATTGCTGAGGGGGAAAGAAGAGGAGAAATGTTAAAGAAGAAAAAACAAACTCCTTTCCCCCAAGATCCCTCTTCTTGTTGCTATATTGGCTCTTTACACCAGCCAGAATCTCTCAGCATTATTTGATCAGTGTGTTTAACTGTCAAGTTTTATTTAGTTCATCATTTTGAAAGTTTCTCTACAGCATGGTTCTCAGTGTGGGGAGGAGATTTTGCTCCCTTCCCACCCCACCACCCCCAAGACATTTGGCACATTTTTTTTTAACATCTGTATTGGAATATAATTGCTTTACAATGGTGTGTTAATTTCTGCTGCATAACAAAGTGAATCAGCTACGCATATACATATATCCCCATATCTCTTCCCTCTAGTGTCTCCCTCCCTCCCACCCTCCCTATCCCACCCCTCTAGGTGGTCACAAAGCATGGGGCTGATGTCCCTGTGCTATGCGACTGCTTCCCACTAGCATCTGTTTTACATTTGGTAGTGTATATATATCCATGCCACTCTCTCACTTTGTCCCAGCTTACCCTTCCCCCTCCCTGTGTCCTCAAGTCCATTCTCTACGTCTGTGTCTTTATTCCTGTTCTGCCCCTAGGTTCTTCAGAACCATTTTTATATTTTTTAAGATTCCATATATATGTGTTAGCATACGGTATTTGTTTTTCTCTTTCTGACTTACTTCACTCTGTATGACAGACTGTAGGTCTATCCACCTCACTACAGATAACTCAATTTCATTTCTTTTTGTGGCTGAGTAATATTCCATTGTATATACGTGCCACATCTTTATTCATTCATCTATCGATGGACACTTAGGTTGCTTCTGTGACTTGGCTATTGTAAATAGAGCTGCAATGAACATTGTGGTACATGACTCTTTTTGAATTATGGTTTTCTCAGGGTATATGCCCAGTAGTGGGATTGCTGGGTCATATGGTAGTTCTATTTTTAGTTTTGTAAGGAACCTCCATACTGTTCTCCATAGTGGCTGTATCAATTTACATTCCCACCAACAGTGCAAGAGGAGTCCCTTTTCTCCACACCCTCTCCAGATTTATTGTTTGTAGATTTTTTGATGATGGCCATTCTGACTGGTGGCACATTTTTGATTGTCACAGTTGGAGAGGAGGGGATAATGCTATTGGCATCTAGAGAGTAGAGGCTAGGGATGCTGCTAAACTTCCTTCAGTGTGCAGGGCAGTCCCCCATAGAAGCACGGGACCAAGATGTCAGTAGTGCCGACAATGAGAAACTCTGCTCTAGATGAAGAAATTAAAGGGCTTTTGAAAGAACTGGCCTGTCTCTGCAAATTCATAGCCAGTTTGTGCAAGCAAATATTCAAAATATCCCGGTCCAGATAGTAAAGGCATTGAGCTGTTTTTGTTTTTGTTTTCAGCACTGCCTTACTTCCTGACACTGGAAGATGTTCCAGGCTCATCTTGTATATTTCCTACCCTAGCCCTGGAATAAGTTATTTCTCCAAGGAGGCCATGTTCTTTTATTGGACAGTAGTAGTATTAGAAACCACAGTCTGTGTGCTGAGTGTGTTCATTGGCAGCGGGGTTTTAAACTCCATAATCTAAACTTTGTTTATTCATTGGGTCATTTTTTAAACCTTTTTCTTTACCATATACATGGGTGTACTTTAAAAATACTTTTCTTAAAAATTTTTTTTCCTGATGTTTGAGCTTATGTAGAACATTCAAATTACCCAGGTAATACTGAAATTTGAAATGGCAGTTTTATAAAAAAATAAAAGCTCTAATAATATGATTTGTAAAGTATATTTCTTCTTTTATAACATAATGATGGCATCTGTTGCTTTAAGTCAACTTTTGTTATTGAACACTTACCACATATAGTTTTATTTAGTTTTATTTCATAGCCTCCTATGAAATAGGAGGTTGGAAGGTGCTTAGTCCTGCCCTGTCTACATACGGATAATTTGTTCTGAAGTGTGTAAGAATCTGCATAATGGTGAACCTTGCTGTAAGAGTTCTATTATGATTAAGTTAAATTTATTTGATAGTCTTTAGTCTTTCGTTAGTCAGTGTTCATATCTCTGTGGAAATTTAAGGTTTAATTTCTCCTAAGATGATTTCCAAAATTTCCTGGCTTTACCTTTAACTGCTTTGCTTATTTTAAAAAACTGTCTTCTATATGCATGATTGATCTGCATAACTTGTCAGGGTTTTCTCTTTAAGTGTCACCACCGACTTTTAAAACATTTCACATACAAGTAAAACAAAACAATGCAATGATTTTTTTCACACTTCAGTGTACATATAAAGAAAAATACAAACAAAATAAATTGTTTAAGATATTTTTAAAACTTTTTTACATGCAGGGTCTGTTTGGGATCACTTTTAAACTTAGAGTTGTCATTATCTGTATTTTTCCAAACAATATTGTCCTCAGTGTTATAGAAATTTTGGTGATATAGCATTGTTAAAGAATGATTTGAGATGAAATTCACATAATATAAAATTAACCATTTTAAAGTGAACAATTCATTGGGATTTAGTACATTCAGAATGTTGTTTAACTGTCATTGCTATCTAATGCCCCCAAATTTCTATCACTCCAAAGTAAAACCCCTTACCCATTAAGGCATTTCTTTCATTTTACCTTCCCCCTAGCTTCTGGTAACCGCTAATCCAAGTTCAGTCTCTGTGGATTTATCTATTCTGGATATCTCATATATATGTGATCATACAATATGTGACATTTTGTGTCTGGCTTCTTTCACTTAGCATAATATTTTGGAGGTTCATTCATATTGTAGCATGTATTAGTACTTTGTTCCTTTTTATGAGTAATATTCCATTGTGTGGGTGTATCAATTTGTTTATCCATTCATTTGTTAATGGACATGGGTTGTTTTTAACCTTTTGGCTATTCTGAAGAGTGCTGCTGTGAACATGTATATATATGTACTTGTTTCAGTACCTGTTTTCAGTTCTTTGGGGCATGTATCTAGGAGTGAGATTATGGGATCATATAGTAATTCTGTGTTTAACTTTTGAGGAACCATCAGACTGTTTTCCAGCGTAGTGGAGTGATTTTTTAAAATATTCTTTATGTCTGTTATCTAAATCAAAATACTCTATTTGGAAGTATACTCTCTTCAGCGCTTTGTTTTTGTTATTAAAAAGTAAATTAACATATCCACTGCTTTTTCCAAAGCTACTTAAAAAAATCTTTGGATAATTCCCATGTTCCTCTCAGGTGAGTTTGTAAGACTCTCAGAAAAAGATTCAAGACTTTTAATTTCTAGTCTTCTGCTCTAAGACAATTAGCTAGCTCTCCCCTGAGCTTAGGGTAAGCCAATTTAAATGTCCAAACACAGAATCTGCTTTCCATGTGACTTGATAAAAAGCAAAACAAAAACAAACAAGAATTATACTGGGTGTTCAATGACCTTTTATATATTTAAGGAGACAATATTTTGTTTACTTTGAATAGGATAAAAGAGATCTGCATTTTAAGATGTATCCATGAAATAGAATGCTAATTTTTTCTTCTTTGCCATATTGGCTAGAATTTTAAAGATTTGCCTAAAAAGATATTATTTTGCATTGGACTCTTGTAACTTCATACAGCATATGTTTTTTACCAAGTGGATTCAGAAATAGTGTGTACATTCCATGGTCTTTATTACTGGCAACTAATAGTTTATATTGTTTTCTAAGCACTTCATTTATATGAGCTTTTTATTTCCAAAGACACAGAAAGGGAGCCGGGGATCCTATGTTAGCTCTCTCATACCCTTAAATGAGTCAGAACAGTACTGGTTTATTACAGATGCTTGATAAATACTTGCTGAACTGAATTGACGGTAAATTCTCCAGACAGGAGACTCCATGAATGCAGGAAGCACATCTGTCTGGTTCATGGGAATACTGCCAGCACCTAACACTGTCTCTTCCACATAATAAATATTTATTGAATGAATGAGCACACCAACTCCAATGTATAACATAAATATTTTCTACATGGTGATGAACGGCAGTTTTCTGAAGCTAATTCTTCCTATATCAAAGGTCATTTTAATTTTATTTCTCTATTTGGTATTTTTATGGTATTCAAACATGAAGATACGTAGTTTTTCCTTGAGATACATACACTAGGTTAATTGTTAAGTAATAAAAATCAATCTAGGGCTTCCCTGGTGGCGCAGTGCTTGAGAGTCCGCCTGCCGATGCAGGAGACGCGGGTTCGTGCCCCGTTTCGGGAGGATCCCACATGCCGCGGAGCGGCTGGGCCCGTGAGCCATGGCCGCTGAGCCTGCGCGTCCGGAGCCTGTGCTCCGCAAATGGGAGAGGCCACAACAGTGAAAAAAAAAAAAAAAAAAAAAAAAAAAATCAATCTAAATTTAAATGTTAACTAGTTTGATTATACAAGAACATTTTATTGAGATTAATACTTGGTTATTTGTTTGCTTCTCTTATTGAGAAATGCTTTTATTATATTAAATAAATAAAATATTCCAAATTTATATCCATAACTGTGGCTTTTATATCCCAGATATGTTTTGCATTTACATTTGAAGTCAATCAAATCTTTTCTTGCAATCATTTCCTTAATTAAGGAAATATGTAAAATTTTTTGACAAGAAATAGAATGTTATTTTAGGAAATGAAGTAATATATGTAGTTTCCCTCAGGGCACTGGAAGATGGCACAAAGTAAATTCAACTCCAAGTTGCCACAATTATTAGGTAACAGAAATATCTCCTATGGATGGCTACACTTATCTGAAAACACTGTGGGCTGACAGTACAAATTATTACAGTATATTGACTTGGAAAATTGGAGTAGTTCAGTTTGAAACTATGAAAGCTTAAAGTACTGTTCACATTATTTCTGGCAGTGACAGAAAAGTGATGGTGAGTTCTTCTTGTCTTTAAACTTTAGAAGAAAATCTGTGCTTAGGCACATACTTATGGAAAAACATTTAAGGACTCCAAGTGAGTTTTTTAAAACCTATTCCACACCAATGAAGATATTACCTGGAACAAGTCACAGTGAAGTTACCCAGGAAAAGTGAAAGGACATGTCTGAAATGGCAGCTCCTTGCACAGTAGAATTGCTCTGTGGATTTGATTCAAGAAACACCCATGAAGCCCATGCTCTGTCCACTTTCCAAAAAATGTTTTTTTTAATTAGGAAACATTTAAAGAAAGTCTGAGTGAGTAGATCAACTACAAAGTCATTTTGCATTTAAACCTTCTTGGGATTTAGAAATGTAAGGGAAAGCCAGGAGAAAATGGGAGATAGAAGCGGGTATGCTTATGTGTGATGTGCACAATAGGAGGCCTGGGCCATCCCCAGGCCTGGGGAGCTTGAGGGTCTGCATAAGGAATAATGGGTTTGTAGTTTGTCTGGATTTACCAGTATTTCTTAAAGGGAGTAGTGTGCCCAGGCTTCCTTTGTGTTTAGTTGTCACTGGCCAGAGGCTATATTGTTCAGCTGAACAGTCAGTCAATTAATCAACAGAACCAAACCAAACTGGTTGCTTGGAGTCATATAGACCAAAACACAGATGTGCAAAGGCTTAGATTTTCCCTTTTCAACCAATTGTGCTGGCATTGTATATTCAGAAGTGAAATAGCAAAGGGAGTTTTTAGATTAACCTTCTGACATGGAGCTGCCTCTATCTTCCTCTGTAGATCCAGTTTCAGTTAGGGACCTTGTGAGAGAAAAAAATAGTTGTGTTGTTTGGAGCAGTGGGTGAAATGGGTTCCAAAGTTTTCCTTGTTATAATGATCCCTTCCAGTTCTAAAAATTCTGACACTCTAGACTGTGAGTTTACATAGTATTTCTGGGAGCTGTGATGTGCGCTTACCATTGCTCTTAATCTTTTATTTTTATTTGAAGTAAAGTTAATCAAATTCCTCTCCACTGGAACAAGCTTCAGCTAGTAAAATAGGGCTATTGCAGCCAGATATAAACAAAGTTAAAATAATGGTTTTCAAGTATTTTAGGCTTTTAAGCTATTCTGTTAGCCAAAGCAGAAGAGCCTAATTTATATAGAATGAGACCCATCAAATATTATACAAATATAAAGGTGCTCGATTCACTTTTGGAGAGATTAAACTTAAAATTAAAATTTTCATCTCCCTATAAACCCAGAGTTGACATTTATATTTTATATGGGTATGTGAAAACTTTTAAATTGTTTGTTCAATAAGTTGACAAATCTTATGGCATAATATTCTCAAGTATTTTTAGATGTGCTGATGTTTAAATATGCTTCATGTTTTTAAATGACAATTCTTGTTGTTTTGTTAAATTAAAATTATATTCCATGTATAATATATCCAAATTTGTATAACGTCTCATGGGACTCAGTCTATAAATGTGGCTATCTGCTTTGGCTAATAGAATTGCGTATAAACCTAAAATAATTGAAAACATGACTTTAGCTTTGTTTAACTAGACACAGACATCATTATCAGAAAAACTAGGTCAAGATAAAACAAAAATGAACCTCATGACAATGAGGGGACTATTCTTCAGACAGCCTGGGATTATGTAAAAAGATAAGAGGTGTAGATTGGAAGACTGAGAATTACTTCCTGCTTTTCCACTTACTCCCTGACTCAGTTTCCTCTTCTGTAAAATAGGAATATGTTTCTTTCATAGTAGATAGAATGGAAATAATAAAATGTAATAGATATAAAACCAAAAAATTTCTTTATAATTCTGTAGAGTTTTTGTGGGGGAAGTGAGGAATATTTTTCTTGAACTTCATTTTTTCCCCAGAACTTTTTAAAGGTCTCCATTTAGACGATCTGATTGAAAATATAATCACATCTGTTTGATAATTTATTTCCATATTGGAATACAGGAGGATATATTAATATCTTTCAGATTGTTCTGATAGATCACGAATGTGGAGTACTAGTGTTTTCATTCTCAGTTTTTATATTATATATATATATATATATATATATATATATGATGATATTTAATATTATAAAGCATATTCACCAGTTCTTGTTTAATTTTATTTAATTCTCATAATGAGCCCATTACATAGCTGTTATGAACGTATTTTACAGGTGAGTAAAAACGTATTTTAAAAAATACGTTTTTTTAAAAAAACGTATTTTACAAGTGAACAGTGCACTTGCAGAGGAAGGCCAGCAGGGGGAAACATGAATGCTATTGTCCTAAAAGTACTTCCGTTAACAAAGTGAAGGATAGTTCCTTTTTTGGCTGTCTCATATTGAAAAGATAAAATGAACACTCTATAAACATTAGTGAATTTCAGGATGCTCTTACTCCATCCAAAATGACGTTTTGAATTATAAATCTCTTTCTGGGACCTATCTGGGTTTGAATTCTGGCCCTCACCAGCTTTGTATTCCTGAGCACGTTACTGCTGTATCTTAGTTTCCTCATATGTAAAATGGGGTAATAAGAACCTCACCTCGGGACTTCCCTGGTGGTCCAGTGGTTAAAAATCCGCCTTCCAATGCAGGGGACGCAGGTTCCATCCCTGGTCGGGGAACTAAGATCCCACATGCTGTGGGGCAACTAAGCCCGTGTGGTCTAGAGCCTGCACGCTACAATTGTAGAGAGGCCAGCACACCGCAACGAAGATCCCGCATGCTGTGACTAAGACCTGATGCAGCCAAATAAATAAATAAATATATTTTAAAAGTCCTTTCTTTAAAGAAAAGAACCTCACATTTAGTACATGGTACATACTAAATGTTCAATAAACGTTAGCTGCTATCAATATTATTATTATTACTTTCCCCTGCTTTGTTGCTTACAGTTAACTGGAGTAGTAACTTTAAAGAATACCCTTTCTAGTAGTGAAAATAATGCTCTCACTAAATACCCCTTCTAGCAATGAAAATAGCAATTTCATTTCTTACTATATTTGATGAACTACAAAAATAAATCAAGAAAGATTGTTTTATTAGGAATAATCATTGTCATGAAAGACACTAATTGATTACTAGATAGAAGAATAAGAATCATGACATCACATTTGACATCCTTAAAAATTAAAAAAAAAAAAAAAGACTAAAAAAGAAGGATAAATAGCAGTTAAAGAAGAGCAAGCGTAATTTTATAACCAGGAAGAAACGGGACAATGTCACGTGTTGATCAAATATAAGTCGGAAAAGACATACAAGCAGGCATCCAAGCCCAGTGGGCACAAACTTGGCCCAGGGGATATGTCTTGGACATGGGCCTATCGGATTCTCTGCTTTAGTGTGGAAAGCTTGGGGTGGAGGGTATCAGCTGAGCTCCTCTGGTGCAGCTTCCCAGATATCAGGACACCTCCGTCCAGACCCTTACTCTGTCTCCCTTATTATGACAACTGAACTCCTCATTATGAAACTAATGAATAGCAACTATTCAATTAAGAGATTATGGTAACCATTTTAGTGGAGGTGGAAGCTGTGACTGAAGATGGCCTAAAGACATTTGCTGCATGCATCCTTAGAGATGGGGGTGGAGGGATGGGAGGGGCTTGATTCTGACAAGATGGTTTTCCAGGGAGCATCCTATGCATATCTCTAGGTTGTCTGCTGGCTTAGTGACTTGAACAGCAAAACACTGCCTTACATTCCAGTTTGTTTACTAGATCCAGAATTATATACCGTCTTCTGTGTTTTTATCACCTTCCAGCTCTATTTAAAAATCATTAGAGAGCCCAGATTCTGTGTTAAATTTCCCTTGTATCTTCTTTGGGGCTGGACAAGATCATTAACTTTAATTCATTCTTGTTTTCCTATTCGTAGTTTACACAAGTAAGTCTACCCATTCATCTGTATATTTTTTTGCATTTTGGCACCGTTGTGTGACCCTTTCTTTTTCAGATGTCCTTCTTTATCACTGAACCAGTTGTGCTGTGGAACAAACCCCTAGCCCAACACCACTTTTATAATTGTCTTATAACTATTAGTACTCTTGATATAATGTGTTAATTTTCTGTCTTAACTTAGGGTTTATAATGGAATTTTCCTACATAAATGAAAGGATCTTGCTGGAGTAGTGGTTTAAAAGCCAAATTCTTCATTCAGAATTTATCTTCTCTCCTTTCTTGTTTCTTTCACTTTTAGTCATGACTCTTGTCTGTCTTAATTTTTTTTTTTTTTTTTTTTTTTTTTTTTGCGGTACGCGGGCCTCTCCCTGTTGTGGCCTCTCCCGTTGCGGAGCACAGGCTCCGGACGCGCAGGCTCAGCGGCCATGGCTCACGGGCCCAGCCGCTCCGCTGCATGTGGGATCTTCCCAGACTGGGGCACAAACCCGTGTCCCCTGCATCGGCAGGCGGACTCTCAACCACTGCGCCACCAGGGAAGCCCTGTCTTCATTTTTGCTAAAATATTGATCATTTATTATACTGGCTGAAGACATTTTACTGGTGTCTTTGAACTTATTACAGGCCACATGGGTAACAGAATCCATTAGCAGCCTTTTGCCATCTAATTTGCATCAAATTATACCAGTGTTAAGTCTGTAGGAATTTAATATAACCTTTAGCGATTTTGATATTTCTGACTTCTGTTGACACAGAACAATAGCTGTGGACTTTATGATACTACAGCTCTTTCTCCCATCCTGAACAACTATTATGATTCTTTAAATTTTTGGATCACATTGAAAATTCTGTCCTAGACTAGACTCACCATGTTTAATCTCCAAAGCTATCCTCTTCCCAAATCTATTCACCTCTTATAGATCCTAAATTTAGGCCCAGCTGCCAGGAAATTTGCTCTATTCTCCATTATTTTAGCAATGAAAGGTAGTTCAGTCAACAGAATGAATTTAATCTGTTCAAGATATTAAGCTGGACTTCGATTTTGGGGGTTCTTTTGCATACATACAAGCAAACAACAGAACACACATTGCACATAACATTGTATCATCCTTAGGTGATAGAAATTACATTGAAAAACCAGAGTCAGCAGTGAATAAATAGATATTTCTTGTGCTGAAAGATAATAAATGATGTGGGTCTTTTAATGTGCAGAAACTCTAATAGATTCTGAGTAGTCACTGTACCTAGGTGAAACAGTGGTTGAAAAGAGAAAATGTGACAGCTTCTGTTAATGGGAAGGAGGAAGCAAACCAGTCCTGAGGCTGAAATCTAAATATGTAATTACCTCATTGAGTTGTCCAAATCCCTGGCTAAAGAATACATGGTCACCTTGAAAAAGATTGCGTCCATTAGTTTGCTGATAATTGATCAAACCTTCGACATAATAGTCTGTGATCTAAGTGTTCAAGTAATTATTCATTTTTAGGGAAAAATGTAGCTACAGGAAGATGCATGTGTTTTTTCACTCTGATGTTATAGAAAATAGTGGGAAGAGGAAGTTGAAAAGAGGGCAGTCAGAGAGTGGATAAAATAGCTAGGTGTTGCAGGAAAGAAAAAAAAAGACTTTTAGCATTAACGGGGGCAGTGCAGACATAGTGAGTTGACTCAAGTTGTTTCAAGCCCAGATATCTTTCAGTACTTTTTGAAAACTGTTTAATAGATTCATTTCACTATGAAGGCGGACCTCATCAAACAGTGATAAATTCTTCATTTCTGATCTAAATTTAGAAACCACTCTTTTGGAGGTTGTACTAATAACCACTTATCACAGAGGAGTAGATTAACTGTGCATTCGTAAGTAGTGTCAGACTGGTCCACACCCCTTCTAGTGATTCACTGGTGGAATCCGAGTCAAAATAGAGGGACTGGTGAATGCATTCTTTTCAAAACTATCTTAGTACACGTTTCTCTTCTTAGCTACAGAAGAAAAACAATATGAGTTACAGTTTACAGAATCTCAGACAAGGGCAGTCTATCTTATGTTGCATTCCATTTGGTACAGACCTGTGGAGTGGTTAGTGGAGTCAGTGTGTGCAGACATCCCTGCACGTTTTTGGATAACAATATCTTGGACTATATTTTAAAGCCTGCTTTCCAATCAACATCAATTTTACTTGGCTAAATAACTTTGATATGTAGTGAATCACATATCACAAAGCTCCTATCTCTTAACAGACAGGAGGAATATCATTACTAAATTAGATGGGGAATAATAGAGAAATTACTAAGAGGGGGAAGATGTTTTCTCAGCTAAGATGCAAAATGAAACAGTTGACAAAATGGGAAATTATCTGGAGGGTTAAATGAACTACGAAAAATGTGAAGTCTATTTGAAACCCTTTTAATTTTTGCAAAACTAAGCAAAGACAAAAGAATAAATTCTTTGGACCAGGCACCTTACCCCACAACTTTCCTAGCTGTTAAAAAAGAACAAAGAAGAGAAAAGCTGCTTAGACCTCAGTGGTTCCAGAAAGCATGTAACCCTGGTTTGTAACTCAAAGTGCCTTAGGGTTTGACTTTGCTTCCATTTTTCCTTATTGTGTGCCCTTGAACAAACCAGCTGGCTATGTTGTCTTGATTTTCTTACAATAATATCTTCTTTTTCTCAAGAGTATATACTTGTGAGCACATTTAAGGAGCCTTTGTTTTTATTACTATAACTAGCAGATGTCCATGTGTTAGATTGGATTAGTTCTGAGAGAGCCTTTGTGAACTTGGAATTAGAATGTAAGCTCCTTGGGGCTTCCCTGGTGGAACAGTGGTTAACAATCCGCCTGCCAATGCAGGGAACATGGGTTTGATTCTTGGTCCGGGAAGATCCCATATGCTGCAGAGCAACTAAGCCCGTGCGCCACAACTACTGAGCCCGCGCGTCTAGAGCCTGTGCTTCGCAACAAGAGAAGCCACAGTAATGAGAAGCCTGCACACTGCAAGGAAGAGTAGCCGCCGCTCACCACAACTAGAGAAAAGCCCGTGCGCAGCAATGAAGACCCAACGCAGCCAGAAATGAATGTAAGCTCCTTGAGGATCAGAGGCTACATATTACTCATCCTTGGAACTGAGGGCCTACCTAGCACAACGCCAGGGGCCATGGCGCTCTCAAGAAATGCTTATTTTGCTAAACCAAACTGTGGTGTTACTTTGCTTTTTCATAACAGTATAGAATTACATGATTTTCCCCCCAGAATGTCACATTTATTTTAGTATTAGCTTCCTAAATGTTTGTAAACAGTGAATACCCACATACTTTTTCTCAGATAAATGATTTGCTACAGGTCAAACAATTAATTATTTCTATAGTGGAAAATTAGAACCTAGGTTTTTTTATAATGGCCAAACCTTCTAAAAAATATATTCCTTTTCTAGTGATATTCAGGCTCTCTCCCTGACCTCCTAATGTAAATTCCATTTCTCCCCCTTTGTTATTAATTTATTATTCTCCTGTAGATCATTTCTAGTTTTCCACGGAAATAGCAAGCTTTTTCCCTCTGTGGATATGTATGATGCCAAAGCTCGGTGGTGAATTCCCTCTTTTCAAAGTGGTACTGGACTTCTATCTCAGTGTAACAGGACTTGGAAGATGGAAAGCTAAGGGAGGCAGAAAATAACAGTGAGTGCATACTCACCCTGAGCTATGATAAGATACTACCGCTGAAGAGTTAAAAATTCTATTGTAGAAGAAAAATCACAGTTGTGGAAGGCTGTTCCAACAAGCAACATATGAAGGATGCAAGAAAATCCTTGGACCAACTCTGTTGCTCTGAAGATCTGAGCAGCTAAATGGACATACAGAATGAAACTGAAGGGGGAGGATACCCTGGGGTCAGGAGATGTTGAATTTTGAGTACGCTTTTCAAAAGAGGGGACAAATAGGACTCAGGTGAGAAACAGATGGTGATGAGTCTTAGAAGATCCTATAATGTCATCATGCCACATACTGGTATAGGTTGTCATCCTGAGCATTATTTATTAACCAGTTTTCAATTTGACATCCTCACATATGGAATAATGTGAGATTTTTAGCTGATATCAGTAAAGAAGTATGTTTTTCTTTAGCATCAATTCAGGTGACTTTTTGTTGTCTCAGTGGCTTATTATCTAATTGCTGACTTATCCAAGCTTCTTGTTTCTCCTGTTTCATTCTTTCACTTGACTTTTAAGTGGACAATCGTAGTGGGACAAAAGAAGAACGATGAAGTGATGATCTTTCATTTATTCTAAAATCGTCACCTATTTGCTTGTACAGAAGTTGATGGAAAAGAAGTTTTAGAAGAGTTGGCTAAAGTGAGATGTTGGAATTGATTTTGGATTTATCAGCAGTATTTCTTTTTTAGCATAAAAGATGACAAGTTGGCTGTGTATAGAATTAAAGATTGTTCCACTGTGAACTCCTGAAGGGTGGGAGTTGTGACTTATACTCCTTGTTACGCATCTAGCGTATAATAGGTGCCTATTAACTGCTGTGGAATAACTGTCTGACTAGAGCTAGAAGGGAGCTTACAGATGCAGAAATCAATGTCCAGGAAATTTAAGGGCATTCTCATTAGTAACAGAATCAGGACTGGTCCTAGGTCTCCGTACCTTCCATCCACTGTGCTTTCTACTACACCTCATTGCCAGAGGCCATGGCAGTACTAGCTGTGTAGAGCCCAACAGTCAAGCTGGAGGCTGTGCCCAGGGACAGGAAATTGGAGGCAGCTGGGGCGAGAGGGATTTCTTGCCAAATTTGCAAGTGTTGGTTGTCAGCAAACCAGAATTACAGAACTTACAAAGAAAATTTCCAGTTAAAGTGGAATTTTCAAAACCAGTAGCTGCTACTAGGTCAGCAAAGTTGGTTTTCTGGGAACCCAGGGTTCTGCACAGCTGGTAGAGCAGACTGGTAATGGTGGCTTGGGTTGAGGACTTCTGTCTGGCTGAATTGCCTCTGACCACAAGTGCCTAAAATCATCTACTCCCAGAGATGTTCTCCTCGTCAGTTCTTAGGACAAAAACCCATTTTCTCTCTAATGCCTTTTGGCTCACAGAGTAACTTCCAGAGAGACATTTATTCATCTCATCTTTCTGTAGGTACTGACTGAGAATTAGTGAAGTAAGCAAGAGGGTGTAGGAGTGATTGCTCAATGATAAATAATGACTTGTACAGAGAAATGATACTTTTATTCCTTCAGAGGCAATAGGCATATCTCAAACACTGTGAAGTTGTTCAGGTGAGTTTATTAAATTTTGAAAGAAAAGAAATAGATGAGGAGTAGATGAGAGTCTTGGATGAAGCCCTAGACCTTGATCATGGAGGATTTTATTTATTTTTTGATATTTAGAGTGGATAATAGCAAAGCAAAATTCATAAAGAGGATCATTTTCCAGGAAAAATGTAGCACTGATTTCTTATGTAATACTTGAGAAAATATCTCTCAGAGAAGATTCTGGATCTAATTCTAGCAAGTGGGCCAAATGTAATAAGTAAGCTTGAAGCTAGGTGACCTCTCAGGTCTAATAAGATGAAGGCCTGATGTTAAGTAACATGTGGGCTGGCGAGTACTTATGAACAGACTGTCCCTAGCAGGTGTGGCATTAGTTAGCTGCTTAAGAAGTTCTTTAGCAAAGAGAGAATTGCAGGATACACTGACCATCAGAGTTTATAGTTGAAGTTAAGGGCATAGTTAGTTGTGTGAGCTATTTGGGCCAAATGGCCTCTTTTTATCCTGTGGCTCTTTGCATCCTAACATACAGTAGCATTAGCTCCATCCTTTTAATTACCCTTGTTTTTCTTTTCTGGTGAATGTATAAGCTTTATTTTTTGTGGAACTCACCGCATGATAAACATTGTCAACAGCGTCAGTGATCATAAGCACATAACAAATTGCCTTTCCACTTGGGCCAACTTGTAGTGAAATGATTCATTCCAGATCTCTTCTTCATGGTGACTTGATTGGGTATTGATCTAATTCCCAGTTCCACAGGGTTTTGGACTCTATCTAACCCCAGGCTCTAGTTTGGCCGTGTGGACCTGGATGGTCCTGCTGAGCTCCAGCTCTGGGATGGACCCTTTTTTGTACTTGGGAAGACTTTCTCCTTCATGAAACTGAGACCATCTTGTCAGTCTTGAAAGAGGATGTCTTCCCCAACCAGGTTTATATTGAGGAATTAATGAAGACAAATCACCAAGTATAGTGACCTTTTAGGAAGAACAGTGCTTTGAAATAAAAAAATATTGCCTGCACGCTAATGTGTTTTAAGTAACTACATTCAAATTAATTTATGATACAAGCTTCACAGTCTTCTGTATGCAACATTTAAAAATAATAGTTTTCCAAAAGCAGCTTCTAAAATCTTTGTGTTTGTGTGGTTAATTGCAGTTTCCATAATATTTCCTCACTCGTGACTTTGATTCTGACTAGAGTGTCTGCTCTTCCTATGTGTTTCCATGACACTGTAAACTTCTGTTCTGTGATTCCTTGTCTTATAATTCTCTATGTATATTTATCATTTTCCCCACCAGATGGAAGCTCCTCGAAGGAGCTTCATGTCTTACTTGCTTTTGTGTCTCTAGAACCTAACACAATGCCAGGTGCATTATATATTATGTAAATATGTGCTGGGCTACAATACATCCTGTGGAAAATGAGGTTCCTTACACTTTGAAGATTTTAAATATCCATTTGGGTTTGGTGCATCACAAATCCAAGTTGTGGTCTCTTTAGTTGCTGCTGACTTTTGGAGAAAAGATTGCAAGCAGCAGGCGCTGGTGCCGTGTGCTGGCTGTGGTAAGCCTTTGATTATATCTCAGCAAACATGGCCTCTGCTGGTTTAAATTGCTCCAGTTGCAATGGGAAAAGGAAATAGTTACTCTTCACTGTCGTTGTTGGGGGAAATTTAATTTGCTTCAAACCAGAGTTGTTTTACTTTAGAATTTACATGCATTAGGGACCCAAACATACGTACACTAAAATATAGACTTAAGGTAATTAAAAACTCCTGTGGTTATTTGGGTTCAGCCTTTTTTTTTTTTTCACTTCTTATCAAGTCTTCTTGCCTCTCAATTTTAATTTTTTTCTTATTACTCATGTAATACATCCTCACTGTGGAAAAAATTTTTAACATACAGAAATCAGGTTGTTTTCCCTCTCTTACTTCCCCTATATTTGGAGTATTATTCTTTCC